>NC_140463.1:32525954-33100954 GCF_051167445.1 Perissodus microlepis
ACGCTGTTTTTACATGTTAGGTTTAATAGTTTATCCAGCCTTGTCTTGGATAAGGAGGTTGCTTTGCTAGGACCATATTCGTTTTTTTATCACTGAATCTCTGGATTGATTTTGGATTGTGGTCTAAACTGGCCATATAAATAACCCTTGGTTACCATTGGGCTACTCGAATGTCCTCTTTGCTAAGCCATTGTCCGACTTGCTTCCATACAACTGCGCTACCCCCCCTCTTTGAAGTGATGCTTACCCTCAGTCTGCCCTTTGATGTGCTCGCCTTGGCCTCCCTTGAACTCTTAACTCAGTAAATTTCTGCACATGCCATTGGGAGTTTAAGAACAGGCTGAATGAAAACGGATAAATGAAGGCCATCCCAATATCGCCGTTTCTCTAAGGGGCAACAAAGCAGTCTTGAGGTTTTTTAAGGAGCCTGTGTCTTTTGTTGCTGGATTTTTGTCTTGCATAAGAGCCTCCTGCTGAGGTTTAGAAGGATTTCCCCAAACAGGTGCCCTTGCACCTAAAAAAAAAAGAGGAAAAAAAGGAAAAATGAAGAGAGAGAATAACCATTGTGCTTGTGAAGAGTAAGTGCCTCTCCTAGCACATTTTGCTTTTGACCAGAGAATTGTGTCAGAATATTTCTGTCTCTATTCATACGATACCCTGCCCTGTTCCTAGCAAGTGATTTGGTTAACCATTGAGCAGCTAGTGCTGATTCTTTATGACTCACGCCAACATCTTTTCCCCTCATCACAGTAGGGGGGCGACCACTTTGTCTTTTTATACACCCAACAACAATAGAAAATGCTGTTGAGTTTTATTCCTCCTTTGACATCAATAGCATTTTAGAACTATGCTGTTGAGGCACGGCTTTTCTGCAGCCGAGCTGGCCTCTCTCTGCCTGGGGCTACAAATGATGCGTGCAGCATACCTCAGCAGGGCTACACAGCTGAAGAACCTTCGCCCCGGTCCCCTCTTGTCTCCAGTCCCCTTCTTCCCTCACTCTCCCGGCCAATTACCAATTCCCTTTTGAGATACAATGACATTGAGTTTTGACAACTGAGGGTTTTCTCTTCTTTTTTTTTCTTTTCGTTGCCACTGAACTTTTTTTCTACCCCCCCTCTTCTTCTTTCTTTCACTCTCTCTCTCTCTGTCTATTTTTGAGGTCTTTAATCTCGGCTCAAAGGCAGGTGGGGCGGTTTAGCCGAACACTAAATGAAAGCCTGTGGAATTGTAGTTGCCTCTTTGACCTCAGGTTCTCCTTGCTCAAGAGCGGGCCTCGTTACCAGCAGCGGGATGTCACCTCGGCGCGAGCCAGATCAAACGCAGCGAGAAGCGAGTGCTCGCTCGCGTGCGCGCATCAGCCAAAAATCCTATTAGAAAACCTGATAATGTCAAAAACTGATGGGGGATCGAGATTAAAAAAAAAAACTTGACACGGACGCGTTTCACCCAACTTTTTAGGCGTTCAGACTCCTCTGACGGGCTCGAAAGTTTTAGCAGGAGGATCAGATTCAACTCGGCTGTCATTCTGTTTCAGCTCGTCTCTTGATAACCATCTGCGATTTACAACTTAAAGGTCAAAGTCTGCATGAGGAAAACTGAAGCTAATCCATCTGCTGAGGATAACTCTTTTTTGATGACACTTTCTGATGAGTATGGCGACATCCTGGGTTTGGAGAAAATCTAATATTTGCAACATGCTGTGTTATTGAAAATGAGATTTTCCATCGTAGATGGAAAAAGCCTCGGTAGACAGAAAAAAAGAAGTTTCAAAACTATTTATAATATTCTCCCCCTGCAGTTGTTGTGTACTTTTGATGCCCGGAGCAGCATCTTTCCCACTATTACACTCTTCTTCTTCTTCTTTTTTATCCGTCTCTCCTGTTTATTTAGTTTTGTCTCCAGTCCCCTCATTCAATCTTTCCTCAATCTGGTGCTTCTGTCTCCAGTGCGGGAACAGGTCAAGGGCAGGAAAATGATAACATTCACTCATTCTCTGGTCAAATTAGGAGACTGCAGACTATCAGGCGCACACACACACACACACAGCACTGACGGATGAAAGGTCTCACACCAAGGATGTAAACATGATTTATGGTTCCTTTGTGGGTATTAGTCCTACACACATCCACGTGAATGCGCGCGCATGCTCTTGACTGCGCTTGTATTTCAGAAATGCACTCTTTTGTCAACACATTTTCTTTATAATGCCAGATGGATGCCACCCCTGGCACTTCACTAGCAACAAAACCTACTACACTGTTTGAATGTCAACAACAAGAAAGAAGCAGGGAGCATTCAACACACTGCCTCCAGTCAGTCACGGCAGGTGGAAGAAGGTTCAAGGAGGTGTTTTTATACCCAGACACACTGCCACACACTCAAACACACACCCAAGACACAGATGTCGAATGCCTCTGATAGTATTAGCTTTGTTTATACATGTAGGCTTACGCACATCAGACGAAGTGACGCAGCAACTCTTTCTTGATGAGTGCACCCCCCCACTGATCTCTTAAACAGGCATACATTCAGCCTTCAGAAATTCCAAAATGCTGAGTGGGAAGAAAAGAGAAGAAGACACAAAGAAATGAGGAGAGAGGTATAACATAGGAATGAAATGTGAAGAAAAAAGGGGGTTATGAAGAAGAAAGGAATGAAGGCAAAGACAAGGGTGGAAAAAGATCAAAGAAGAATAAATGGTCTGGGTCTAAAGCATGAAGAGAAAAATATTTCATGCACAAAATGTGTGCAAGACACACTGAATGCAAGAAATTATTATATTAACAACATGAGGATGCAAGATTAGTAGTCTATAGTCACACTAGCTGCTCTAAATGGCTATAGCTTGACCATAATCTATACAAATTATAAAAGTTGGGGGACTTCACTCATGACTTTGTGAGGTCCTATTTGAGCATTACTGCTATCTCAGTCCTTTGGAGGTGGAATTGACAATAATCAGAAAAGAAGTTTTAGTTAAATTTTGTTAGTAAGGTACATCCATAACACGTATTGATGCTTTACACTGACACAGATGGCTGCTAATTAGCGCTGAGCACAGACTTCTTGGCCATTCCAATAGGCTCTCTGCCACAGTGTGTCTTTTGTCCTGGCTGCCTCACCTCACAACCAACTAGTTGCAGCAGATAGCTGCCCCTCCCTGGGCCTGGTTCTACCAGACGTTTTTTCCTGTGAAAGTTGAGTTTTTCCTTCCCTCTGTCACCAAGTGGTTGCTCATAAGGGGTTGTCCGATTTTAGGGGTTTTCTCTTTATTATTGTAGGGTCTCTACATTACAGTATAAAGGGCCTTGAAGGATCTGTTGTTGGGGTTCAGAGACACAGACAACCATTCACACCTGTAGCCAGTTTAGACTCACCAGTTAATGTAACCCTGCAGTGCCCAGAGAGAACCCATGCACAGGGAAGAAGATGCAAACCCTACATATGGTGGATCGGAACCAAGGCCCTTCTTATTATAAGGCAACAGTGCACTTTCACACATGGTGCTTTGAACCATCAGCAAGCTAGCACACAAACAGCAAAAGGGAGAATATGTTAAAATGTTAAGTATATTGTTTAACAAGGTTGCTGTCTTAGTTTAACTTTCTCTGCCTATTGACAAAGTAATGTAATATATCAAAAACAAACATGAAGGACAAATCTGAGGTTTGCAGTAAAGAGATCCCTGAGATCAAAACATTTATCCTCCATGAACTTCCATTTCAGTAGCTGTCTAAAAATAAAATATATGAGTTTCATGTTGGTACTAGACCTACATGCATCATGGGATCCCCAAAGTCATTAGGATTCACCAAATGCAGAACATCAATGTCTGGATTTATTTATAGTAAATGGTAGATGTTAAGGGGTCTCCCTGAATGGGTAATAGCACTGACCCACACCACAGCTTCTGGTGGAAAGTAAATAACTAACACGTTTCATGGCAATCCATCAAATAGAATTTGAGATGTTATATTTACGCTATGGACCTAAGTGGTGGACAGCCCGACAACACTGTGCGAATCTTCAGCATGTGACCGTTTTCTCTTTGACACACAGTAATAATTTAGACATCAGTCTCTGAACTTAAGCTCCTTTTCACTCATCTTCTTCCATGCCCCCACTTCTTCCGTTTCATCTACTTACAATCTCCTTTATCTTATTCATTTCACCGACTCTCATCTCCTCACTGTATCGCTTTTTACAGTCCCCCCCTCCCCCCAAGCGTGCACGCTCACACAAAAGTATCATTTTCCCTCTCTTCCACTCATTTTTCTTTGTTCTCTGTTTGGCTTTTTATTCACACACTATAGATGATGTCTATTTTGTCCCTGTGCTGGATGCTGAAATCTGACCTATTTTTGCCAGAAGATTTGGAGGCAGTTTTTTTTTCCTTTTCAAACCAAGGCCAGTCTAGCAAAGCTAATTGTGTAAAATCCTCACCACATCATCTATTGTGAATTCCTCTGAGAGAATTATTTAAGATGCCTGACCAGGTTGATATGGATAAATGTTCCCATTACCACTAAGTGAAACCCGCAGCTCCGCTCCGATTTTAGATGACACTGACAGCAAAGACAGCTATTTCTCAAAAGAAATGTAATTTAATTCTCGTGTACTCAAGATTTTTCATCATTTGTCACCATCAAAATTGAACTCTGCACACTTTGCTATTTCTCTCAAGCTTATTTCCCACAGTCACGTTAGTATGTGACCACGGGTAGGCTCATAGCTCACCCATTGGGTGCTGTCCAACGGATTTGATCCCCTGCTCTGGACACGGCCATCTGTGTCTGTTGGCGTTGTAATAACAGAAATCCGCCCGCTGGTCTCTCCTCCAATACCCAGCCTCGGTCCTTGTGCTTGAGCTGAGTGCTGGACGATAGTAATTTGGTACAGGCCTTTCATATATTAAGACCACGTAGTGCTGTCCCTCTGCTTGCATAACCTTGCGGATGATGAAAACCGGATGAAAGGATAAATATATATTTGGAAATTGAAAATGAGCCAGGCACAAACAAGTACTATTTTGCTGTCTCTCTGCTCAGTTAGGCTAAAGAGATAGGGGAAACATTCTGCTTATCCCTTCAGCTAATCCCTTTAGACAAACGCTGAATCCCTCAGAGCATGGTGCTCATTGCAACATTAGCCAATGTGCTCTATCATAACTGATGATTGATTACTGTCCTATATTAAAATATTTATTTTTTTGGTCATTTTTCAAATGAATTTTTCTTCGTCTTTGACTCCCCATTTGTGCTTGCAACAAAATTTTGACTTGAAGTTTATGAAATATTAGCAGACGTTATCTTTGAGTGGTTAAAAATACACATACCACAGATAATTCTACAATTTAAAATATAGCATGACCAAGACATTCAAAATAAACGTAAATTCTTATTCAGTATGATACTCTATGAGTGACAAAGCACATAAACGCCGCAAGAAAGACAGAAATCAATTTTGTCATAGACTTCTATAGGACCAAAAATCCTATCGCCATCTGGTAGCTTTCAGATAGACTGCAGGTTAGCTTCTTTCTTTTTTTTCTAATGTGAAGCTATGTCCATGACGTCTATGATCTAAGTGAAAATGGTGGTTGCTCCTTCCCTCTCCTAAGCTGTCTTTGTGTAAAGCATCATTTTCTGTCCACCTGTCCAGTCATAGATTTGAAAACTCTAGCTATACTACAAAATTCAGAGAATGTTACCTATCAGTCAGTAGGCTTTATTGTGTGAACAAGCAGGCATTCATTTATAGCTTCATATGTTAAGCTACAGACAGTAGATGGCTACCTTAGCTTACCTTAAAGACTTGAAATGGGAAAACAGGTAGCCTAGCTTTGCCTGAAGATAACAAAATCCATGTACCTGAACCGTAAACTCATTAATACACCTTGCTTGAGCTTTATAAAACTCAAAAGTGTTAATACAGCATCTTTGAACCATCAAATAGGGTATGCAGCCGAAGATATGCTAGGCTAACCAGCTATAGCTTAGCTACTGGGCGGAGGGTGGGAGGAGCGGTATAGGTCCTTTCATCCAACCTCCAGTAAAGAGAATAAGAGTAGGCTATTCCCAGAAATGTCAAACTATTCTTTTAATAACGAGTGTCAAGAGGGAGAGAAAGTCTTTAAAGTGACTTGTGCATATGAGTGAAAGTGTGTGTGTGTTGGGCTCTAAATCCCATAGTGGGTGCCTCCCCATAATAATGATGCTATTAAACCCTTCTCTTAAGCTGACTTTGCTTTCCTTTTCCCTCGTCCTTTATCCCCCCCTTCCCGCCTCCACCTTTCTTTCTTTCTATCTCCCTCTCTCACTCTCTCTTTACACCCCTGGCCCCTCTCTCACACTTTCTGAACGCTCAGTTGACCACCCCACCCCAAACGCCCAGTCCCTCAGTTTCTCCCCCCCGCTGCATTATTAGTGCGTATGGCTCTCTCCTGGCTCTGCAGAAGCCATTAGCTGAGATTAGCAGCGGAGGAGCCAGGCTCTCTCTCTCTCCCTTTCTACCCTCCTCTCCTTCTCTCTCCCTTTCGTTCACTTGCTTTATTTCTTTTTTTTTTTTCCATTCAGGCTAGCTGTAGCCGCCACGCTTGCTGAATGATTACCATCCATTATAGGACCTTATTGTGCTGACAGAGGCAACTTCAGACCCCAGCCCTGGTCATAAAGAGAAAGAAAGAGTGAGAGGGGGGAGAGGGAGAGAGAGAGAGACACACTCACAATCTTAGGCACATTCCCTGTAAGTGTAATGTGTAAAGTGTAATGTGTGCAGATGTATGTGTAAGGTAGCAAGGCAAAGAGCGAAGGATGGAGGCCTGAAAGGAGAGGAGGGAAAAGATAAGGCAAAAGAGAAGTGGGGTGTCTGCATAAGGGGTTTGGAAGCAGGAAGTGGCTGCTATGAATGCGAAACAAGGGGTGGGAATCTGGCAGCGATCGGAGCGGTTATTACCAACTATTCGTCGAGGTCTGACGGATGCTACAGTACTGCACAGCCGGATGCTCGTGCACACTACATGCAGCGATATTAACCTTCTCGGCGAGGGACGGGGCTCCCGTACCCTTGCTGTGATCCCTCAGGCCGGAGGCATCCAAACTCTCACACGATGCACCTTTTTGCTGTACCAAGAAAATGAAAAAATAAATAAAACACTAAAACTTCAGACAGGGCGACAAATCAAGTGTCATTTTTATTTAGAATAGGGGGGTGGAAGAAAATTTCAACAAAACAAGCTGGGCTCATTTCCTGGCTGCTGGATCGGATTGTTAGAGAGACAGAGAAAGACGCAAGCGAGAGAAAATTCTGTCACTTGACTGAAACAGGACAGGCATGGAATATCAATCATTTCTCTCATTTTCTTCCTCCACCCCCCCTTTTTCCCTTTTGTTACAACTTCTCCCTATATATAAAAGAAAAGTATGTTCTCTGTTGGCAGCATTTTTTTTCCTCTTTTAGCCCACAAGGCCTGCAGCGAATAATGCGAAGCTCAAGCTCCGATCATAAAAATACATTCTTTTGTCTCCATTTCTTTTTCTCCTAAATGTTGTCTGGAGAAGAAGTGGGGTTTAAAAAGTTGCAAGTATACTTGGGGGGGAAGGAGGGGCGGAAGGGGTTAAACAGTACAAATCTGTGTGATTTCATGTAACAAACAGGAGGAGGGGGGATTTCTTTCAAGTGTTAACAACTCTCAACACCCCCAAAACACCCTCCCTTCCTCCATCTATCAGTCTGCTGCCTCTCTCTCTCGCTCGCAGCTTCTTCTTCAGAGGTTTGCTGAGCTGCATTTCAATGAGTTTGTCCCAAAAATAAAAACTAAAAAGCCCCGTCAATTTTCTTGGCAGATCTCTAGAGCGTGATACTGTAAAACTAGATAAAAATGACAGGCAGCGGCAGAAATTCACCTGACTTTAAATCTGTATCTGGATTGTTTTTTTCTTTCAAGAAAAGGCATGATGAAGACAGAAGAGCGTGTGTGCGCGTCTGTGTGTGTGTTCCTCTTCCGCATGTGCACAATTTACTCCCTCCATCCGTCAGCTCATGGTCACCACCATGTGTCTGTTGTTGACAGCCCTGGTAGTCTTTACAAGGTCTGGATTAGCATACCGTCAAACCTTGGTCCCACCCCTTTCACCTTTCATAGTTGCTATCTTTAGCCAATGCTAATACAGATACCGACATTTTTATCCAGTAGAGGCAGCTAATGTAGGGCGAAGTAGCGTGTTGTGATTCATGAGAGGAATCAACATTAGTTTGCAAAATTCTGAACACTAAATCATTGTGATTTTTACTTTCTATAATAATTAACTAACACAAAAAAACACACCTTTCAGCTGTTCGTGTACTTTGTGCCTGTCTCTAAAGCACTTTGTCTCTAAATAAGCAGTTGGCTCTAAATAACATAGAAAGGCCATTAAAAAAACAAACACACACACAAAAAGGTTCATACATTTTTCACAGCAGATGTTTGAGCTCTAGTTTTTAAAAAAAAACAATTTACTTTGATCCACGCGTATCGATCCTATTGTACTAGTATCGTTCCGATACCGATACCAGCGTTGGTGTCCATGCTATCTATATTTGGATCGATTGGCCCACCTCTACCGAATACCTCTGCTCTTAAGTTTGTGCGTGTATCACTTTCACGTGTCCTCAGATACAAGGTGCAAACCATCTCTGGCACTGGTTAAAGCATCACCATCCTATATTTCGACCCCATACATTAGCACTTCCTGCAATTGCATCCACTTCGTCTCCACTCTCCTCCATCTCCTCCTGCCCCTTCGTACGCATCACTCTCAATCACATCTATCTTCTCGGATCTCCTCCCCCCATTTTCCCCTTTCTTGAGACCCTTCTTTATTTGTAATCTATTTTCTCTCTTTTAGTGAACCTTCTCCCCCCCCTTTCCAATACCTTGCTATCTCTTCCACTTCTCCCCTTCTTTTTTTTACTACTTTCAATCTACCCCTTTCAGCCATGCTATTCTCTTTTAGTTTTCCATCTCATCTCGCTTACTCTCTCTCTCCCCCCTCCCTCTCTGTCTCTCTTTCTCTCCTGCCTGTTTCTCACCAGTCAATAATGAAAATTGCTTGCTACCTTGAATGGATTATGGGTGTGCGCAGGGGCCCCAGGTAGTTTGTTTGAAGGTGCAGCGGTGTCAAATGAAAAGGCCCGGGCCATTTTCTACCTGCCATGGGCCTTCTGCCTCCATCACCGTTCCTGGGGAAAAAAACAACAACAACAAACTGGCGTGCACGGCGGGGCGCGGGAGAGACGCACGAACGGCCACATGATGGAAGCAACCGGACGTGAGCGCGCGCACATCTGCATCCATCTCATCGACAACAGCGGATCAGGCGTTGCCACCGCACTCAGGCGCTCTCTTGCACCTTTTGTCTCTCTTCATCTCTCTTTCTCTCGGTGTCTCTCCTCCCCCTTTCTCCCTCCGGTCATGTATTATGAATGTTGCCTAATTACGCAGCCCCAGAAATTCCTCATACGGGCTGGCACATTTATTTGTTTGCTTTGTATCTCTTTGCCTTTCTCTTGTATGCAAAATCCTTCTGTGATAGACTTGTTTATTCCTTGGCTCTGCCTCGCTGAGATCAAACAATGAGCAGATTGAACGGGGACCGGTGCGCGATTGATGGTCAATCCTCGGGGTCGGTACGCGCCAATGGGGGACAGACGAAGTGGTAAAACATGCTAAGCAAAGGGTGCATGTCTCTCCAATCCGAAGTACATATGCTTCGACTGTGACGCAAATCTAAAGAGATGCGTTTTGTTTGCCTGCCGTCTTAATTATGCTAACCAGTTTACTGCAAAAACCTGACTTCTGCGAATGTGTGAATGCGTGCGTGTGTGTCTAAGATTCAACGTATTACCACAGTTTGGTGCTGTGTATGAGTTAATGCTGTTGTCTTTTTTCTTTTTTCTATCATTTTCTCTTCTCTCTGTCTGTCTCTCTTTCTTTCTTACAGCAGTGATTTCTCCTAACGGTGACTCATGACAACTATTAATTAGGCCCACGAGTGGGAGTGTGTTTTGAAATTCGGTCAAGCTCTGACTGACAGCTGCTGCGTTATCGCCATTGAAAACATAATCACATAAAGCTTTGCATATTGCATCGTCCTCCGGCGAGTGTAAAGTAGCCGCATCTGTTTGACAAATATGTTAAGACGTCGCTTTTTCAACATTGATGCGGACAGAGAGAGATAGTGTGTGTGTGTGTGTGTGTGTGCGTTTGTCCAAACGGGGCTGCCTGTTTTAATGTCACATCCACTTAAACGCCACGTCCGTCCCTTTGCGAGTGCGCAGATGTGAGCTTGCGTTGTTTCGGCACTTGTGTGGGAGTGTGTGTGGGAGTGAGTGTGTGTGTTACTGTACTGGTGTGTGCGAATGCACACTTTTATTAATGTATAAAGATTTGTGCATGTGGGCTTCTCTTCTAAAGATCTTCGCTCACATAGTGAGACGTGGGCTTTTTTTCTCTTTCTAAACTGTCCAAACACTTTTTTAGGATAATGAGGATCAAATTGAGATGTATATATAAAAGAGCACAGCTGGGGAGTGAGAATGGGAGAAGGGCATTAGAGAGGGAAACAGCACTACCTATAAGCATCTTGTACGAGTGAGCAACCTCTATTCACTGACCTTGATCGTGAATTTTAATGTAAAGCAAATGTTTGTTTTTTTTGTTTTTTTCCAGCCAGCGACCAAAGTAAACCTGGGTGGAACAAAGACAGGCCTCCTTTGCATCTACAGCAACAGGTTTTGGACATAATAGTGCTTTTGTCCTTCACCCTACATTTTTACTCCTGTATGAATTTGTGCAGAAATCAAAAAAAAAAAAAAAAAAGAAAGAAAAGAGAAAAAAATCCTCTTATGGAAAACCAATAGTGCTTTCTGACTGAAGTCTGTGAATGCAGAAGGAGCTTTGGGGCTAAGATTTCACAGCCACTAATAAGCATTCAGCCTCATCTCCTCCTCTGCCTTGTGGTGACTTGGCTGCTAATGTGTGACTGACAACCCTCGGCTTCTGTGTTGATTGGGGCCGTTTTGCAGGTTGGATAAGCGCATGGCTTGATGGACAGATCTGGGCTGCAAGTGGGATGGGCGTGTCTCCAGTCGTCTCGTGCGGCTCCGGATCATACGCGTCAAAGCTTCGTCTTTTGTTGGCTACGCTTCCGTGAGAAGGTGTGCATCTCTGCTCTCTTATTGGCTCGCGTCGCTGGGGCTTTTTCTGAACACTATAATGCTGAAAAACTTTTCGGTGGATTTCAGCCATCTCTCTGGGATGGCCTTGGTTGGCTGGTGGCAGCGGGAGCATTGTTTTTTTTAGTTTGCCAGATTGCTGGGCCTTGCCTCTCTTGTTTGCCTGCTTAAATTAGCCCAGCAGGGACCTGTGGTTGCCAGAGTGATTTTATCTGGTCAAATTTTAACATAAAGTCCATCCATATCTTCTTTTCGCTCCCTCCACATTTTCCCTTCCCTAACAATCCGATCGATATGTATTAGCTCCAAGGAGGCTACCAGGCTTAGAAGGTCACAAGGTCACGTGTGTGTGTAGTGCACTGCACAGAAAGCAGGTTGGCTGTCCGTGGTCACTGCTTATTATTAGTTGTCCCAAATCAGCAGTAGTCCTAACCCACATCAGTGGTCATCAGAGCCACCGAGCATTGTTTAGTGCTCTAAAAAAGCACACTGAGCTCCTCTCTGTGTTTATGCAAACTCCACTTGGTATCTTAAGCAGATAAAGGCTCGGGAATCTTTTCAAATCCTATCCAGAGCCACCGTGCTCGCATCCGAGTGAAAACAACAGCATGTGACTCGCATCGCATATTGGTCCCTGCATTCAAATTGCAGAGCAGTGAAGAATGGTGAGGACCTCCTGTACGTTAACACCCCCCTCCTCTTCCCCCTTCCCCACACTATCTTGTTCTGACATTCTGTTTGTTAAGCCTCCCAGCACTGTGAGGTATGGGCGGGGTTAATCAAAGGTCTTGAATGAATGAGGCATTGTTAATCCAGTTCAGATGTTGTATCTAGGGTAAACCCACGGAACCCAGCATGCACCAAAGACCTACACAGCACACAGTTAATGCTCCTAAACAGATGTCTTTTGGTGAGAGTGCACGCCAGTGACACACACACTAATAGCAAGAGCTTGCAAATTTATTGTCAAAACACACAGCCTCGCACAACTATTGTACAAATATTTAGCTGGACTAAGTGGCGTAATTAACTGTCATTTTACAGTGCACTGCGCCTCCAGCAGCCATGGTGGTATCACATTCTTACTTTCCTAAACGAGGAATTTTGTCCCACACCAAAGAGAATCTATTCTCAAAGCAAATGGCCGCGGTCGCCTCTCATTTAGCTACGCGGCACTTTAAAAACCGAAATCTTCATTTATTTATGTGGATTCTGGTGGTCTCTTTGCTATATCCACCTCACACGCTCCGTCTCTGCATGTCATCCTCTTCCCATCCTTTTAGTCCTCTCCAACTGCAGCGAGGGCTGAAATTAATTTCAACTTGTTAATTCTGTTTGAAAAAAAAAAAGGGTGCAGAGAAAGGTGAGGAAAAAAAGAAGACAGAGAATTAAAAAAGCACGCCAGGTCGCTGTTTGAGTTTCTAATTGCCGGGGCCCGGAACGTGACCTACAGATGTGAGATTCCAGCACTTGATGAAATATTAACTAGATTGTAGGACTCGGCGGAGATCAGCTGTGCCGGGAAGCGCTGCATGGAGAGAAAGGGTGGGTGACGGTGAAGAATATCAGGGAGACGGTGGCATCTCAACACGATTGAGGTTGATAGGGTCATGTAAAGGAATGTGGGAATGAAATGGAACTCATTAGTGGAGAGGGAGAAGGATGACAGGGACCTTTATTCATATGTGTGTGTGTGTGCTTCCTCGTGAGCATTGAGACACCCGAAAGTTCCTCCAAGGTCTTTACATGGCAGACAAAGCGTAATGTGAAACATACCGCTCACCTTATCACTTGATTTACAACCCAACAACCCCATTCGTCTTTCTCCACCTTGTTAGTATTACGCATCAGCCCCAAAGTACTGAGATAAGCCAAGCGCGAGACACGAGAATTAGGGAGTGGAAGTGAGTGTGATGGATGAGATGGCGGGAAATATTCTTGACAGATGGATGAGAAATGAAAAGTTGTTGGTGCTGAAAAAACAAACTCACTAATGGCGATGATCACATCTGGATGGGCTGATACCTAGCAAATGTTGGTTTAAATAAAAAAAAAAAGCTGCTTGACTCCTGCAAAAACACCATGAGCATTGTCTTGTTTTTATGCAGAACACGTTTCTTTTCCGGCTGCTGTCTTTGCTGTCTTTAGCCATTGCGGCACCATTTCTATACCGTCAAGTACCAAAAGAAAAGGACACTCACCTCAAACCCAACCCTCTTCAAAAGCACTCCCTTGGGAATACATGTCAACATTAAAAATATATATATTTATATATTTATATATACTACAAAGGCAGCATGTGCAATTTTCCAGGACTTGAAATAATATTCAAAGACAGATTTGCCTCATGGTGGTAAAGTTGCATTGCATGCTAACCACTAGCAGGGCCACCACTCACGCGTCTTTGTGGTGTATTATTCTGTAATGTATTGAGTTGTGATTTCTACCTGACCTGCTTTTCTTTCTGGAGTAGAGGTAGAAAAAGAAGTAGAAGAAGAGAAAGACCAGAGGCACAGTGATGGGTGGAGGAAGGGTAGTGGGGGGGCAAACTAAGTACATGGGGGATAACAGAGACTGTAGCCTTCTAAATAACTAGCCTTCCAATGCCCCAAATTCATAATAATATAGTCTGCACTGCAGATAAATAAAACACACCCAATTTTCTTGTTAGTGTAGAAATGTGGGCCAGGCAGCTGCCTCTGTGTCTTTTTTTTTCCAGATCTTTTACGAGATTTGCAGAGAGAGGAAGAGAGAGAGATTATTGTTGCGTTCTCTATCCAACTCCCTCCATGACCTCTACCTCTCAATTTACGCAGGGGGGTTAAATTAGCCAGCCTGATGAGGGCCGTCATTAGTGCGGTAGGGTGCTGGGCTTTGCTGTGCTACAGCGGTTGGCTCTTGCTTTTGCTTTTGTGAGGCGCTGAATAGGGAGAAAACCTGTTCTGCAATAACTAGGTGCAGCAGAGTGGATGGGCTTTGGAAACAGCCCAGTCTGAGGAAAACCCTGGGCATTGTTCTTAGATCAAAGAAAGAGAAAATGGCAATGTAATACAAGCTCAAATTACATGGATGTTTTGTCTTTTTATGTGACAGCCTCGATTCGGGAGCCTTGAGTCTTGATGTTGGGTTGTGGCTTTATTTTTTTTTCTTTTTCCCAAGCAGCCCTGTTGTGACTATGTGGCAGAGGGAGGAAGATATTGAAATAGAGGTGGGAAGGATGGAGGAGGAGGGACACAGAGAATCCACAAGGACGCTGGAAGGCCTATTTATGGCAATCACAAACACACATATGGGTATTGATCTGGCATCACAGACCCATGATGTTGCCACTGCACGTGACGCGTGGCGCTCGTCACTGATAGCGGTCACGCTGGTCTCGCTTTAAATCGATGCCCAGACTGCCGCACACGATCACTGCCACCTACATCAGCTAGTAGTGTAAATACAGGGCCTGTATTGCATCAGTCCAATACCAATACCAGCGTTGCTATCGATGCTATCGATATTTGGACTGCTCCGGCCACCTCTAACACCAGCTCCTTTGTGGAGCTAGCGAGCAAAAACAGGTGCCGTCACTGCATATTGTGTGTATGCATGTGTGTGATATCATATATCACCCCCTCAATATTAGTCCAGGATACCTCAATGGCAGCCATTGTTTTTCTGCTCCCCCTCGAAACCCCCGGCCTTCTAATTTCTTTCCATGTCTTGATTAAAAAAATTTTGAGGGTGGAGGTGGGGGGGGCTCCTGCTTCTGCATTCCAGTTAGGTGCTTTCACCTGCACCATTATGAGAGGAGGGCTTTCACTTCAACACAGGATCCCTTCCATCTGCACCGCTGACGCTCTCCCACCCACAATATTCCTTCATCCTCCGCCGCTGCTGGCTATCTCGCTGAAGAGTCTTTTATTCCTAGGATACCAGCTGCCCGTAAGGTGATAGGTGAAACAGGTGAAACACACATGTAGACATGCACACAAGTGGGCGGGGACCGAAGGCACAAGGGGGCAATGCTACGCTGGCACCGAGTTCCCGCGGGAGCTGACGCAGGTGTCGAGTAATAATGGCTGTTTGACTTCTTGACTCCTCGGTACCCTTTGGGTTGGCAATATATATATATATATATATATATATATATATATATATATATATATATCTGTTCAAATATTTTCTGCATTCTGCCTGATGCCTTAACAGAGAGCTTCTTTGTTGGTGGTGTCCTATGTAACCTGACCACTTCTTATTCAGTGAATGGGAACAGCTTGCAGGCTACAGAGGGCAAAAACAAGGCCAAAGTCAGTCAGTTCTGAATGAATGTTTTTTGCACTCCTCCTCCAGTGTTTTCATTTTTTTTCTTTCCTGCGTTACTTTTGACTTATTTAAGGAGAAATACTAGAGGGAACAAACAAGCCGGACTGTTAATTGTGTTTTTCGACACTCCTGTGTTCCCTTAACAAAGTGCCACAAGCAGAGTGCTGGAAAGCTGTGACAGTGGAGACCAAAACAACCTGACGCCATTATCAAATTTCCCATTAGCTTCCCCACTCCCACCAAAAAAAAAAAAAAAAGTCTGCCCAGTCAACAACCGAGTAATGAGATCTAACAGGGCTGGACGAAAATGAGACCTTAAGAGCATGTTGTGGATCTCCCTGGTGGTTTTATCATCTTTTTCTTCTTTTCACTGGGAATAGTGTCAGAGAGAAGGCAAGATTGAGGAAAGGAGAGCAGAGAGGGGCTGCTTGCTAAGTGCACTCCAAGAAGAGCCTTGGAGGAAAAGGACTATTTTACATGCGGATTAGTGTGCATATCGCCGTCATCAGACAGTGATACGGGGCCTTGATAGACTGTCTGTCTTTGATGCCTTCTGAGGCACGGGAGCCTTATCCCTTTTTGCCTATTTTCCTCAAACACACATAGACTGATTCAGCTCTTTAGAGCGGCTGAGATTCTGCAGATTGGATTGTGAGATGCGTTTGCCACTTTTTGTAAAAGAGATCATGTGCCTTTCAAAGTGCAGGCAAATATCTGAACTGGCCCGTGTTAGTATGCAAACGTGCTTTAAATGGCACACACACAGGCACACCTGAGCGAGTCAGGGCGTTTGTCTTACCTTTAAACACCACACATGAGATGCTTACTTTTGAGAGAGACACAGACACCTACAAAATGTGCACGTTTACCGTTTTACAGTCCATCGTTCGCTGCTGAACAGCTGTGTAGTGCACTGCTACGGCTACTTCATTTTGCATTCCTACATCAGACAAAATGAACTCTGTCGCCTTTATTCTTCACCCCCACCCCAAATGCTATTAAAATTTTTGTTATGTTTTCCACTTCACCCCCCCACCCCCACCCCCATTGGAAATAACACTTGGGGATTGTCTGGGCAGGAGCCAAACACACATAAATTTCAATATTAATTTGGTCGGCACCTCGGCAGCCTCCCCAGCCTCCTAATCTCCTACTGCATATCTTCATTATCTGAAAGTGTGCTTTCATCTTAATTCCATTTTCATCCATCAAACGTCGGGGAGGTTTGACCTTGCGTGATCTCGACCAAGATAGCGAGTCAGGAAGGGAGCCGCCGAGAGTGACAGAGACGGAGATAGCGGAGCGAGGGAAGGGGGAAGTTGGGAGATAAAGGGGTCCGAGTGGAGATGATGAGCAGGGATGGAAGGATTGTTGTTGAAGCCGTGTTAAAAACGTCTTTTGAATGCTTTTGGTAATAATCCTTACGTAACGCCGGCTGGAGTGCAACACCGTGACTCCTCGCTCCTCTGTCGACTCCTCTCCTACCCCGCTTCTCTTTATTCATTCCTTCCCTCACTCGCCCTGGGCTCTTCCCATCCTCCTTCATACCTCTCCCTTCACACCGTTAGTTTATTTATCCTGACATTAGGGTTTAATTACTCATTTGTAGTAATTGTTTTCATAATTGTTTGGATCGTAATCATCCCATGCTTCTGTTGTCAGGAACAGGTGGTGGATGGGACCTGTAAGGGAAGCCTCTGTGTGTCTGTGTGTGTCTGTGTGTGTGTGCACTGTGATCAGGACATACAGTTGGAATTCATTTGATTGAGGCAAAGACACGCCACCTGGTGGTACTGTTTCATTGAAGTGTGGGACGTGTGGGTGTTTCTAAAAGATGACAAGAGGGCGCAGACAACAGACAAGTGCTGCAGACACGCAAGGAGACGCACGCTACTTATCCCACATGAATGATACATGCCCCCACGATCATACTCAAATAGAACGCCTCATTAGTGGATAAGCTGGATATGCTCTCTAACCTCCCTCAATCTATCTCTCTTCTCTCTCTTTTTGCCTGTTTGGATGGCAGCCCTGATCCCCTAAATGCAGGTTATCTGTCATCAGTGACTCAGGATGGTAAATAAAGAATCATTTATCAGCCTTATTAAAGGCTCTACAGTGTCTCTTTCTCTCCTCCTTATCTCTGTCTTTTTCGTTCTTTGTCCCTCCCTATCCGAAGTCTGTCTATCCCTTTTGATCATATCGCTCCTTTTTTCTTTTTCCTTCCCTCTCCCTCTCTCTGCGGTGGCATTCGTTTTCTTTAGATATGGCATTTGAAGGCTTTTTACATCTTCCATCTGTGCATGTGCAGGACAGGTAGCGACGCAAGCGAGCTGCCGCCTCTCATATCCTCAGCGGCGAATGCTCGGCTCCAGGCATTTGGCCGCTTTGCGCCGACTCCGGGCTTTGTTGATGCCATGTCATGCTTTCTGCTGACACCCAGACCTGTGTCACAACGAGCTAATGTTAGCGCCAGCCCCAGGCTTGTCACAAACTGACAGGAGTAGGCCGTTGGTCAGACGCAGCGCTGCCAGTGCCTGTGATGGATCCCCACATGCGACACCTAGATACCCCCCCCCACCCCCAAATGCCAGAGCTGAGAGCCTTAGCTGAGGGGGGTGACATGAGAAATGACATGAAGATGCCAAAGACATGACACATACACATGAATGCTGACACTCAGACAGAGGAGAGGGACACTCGCACACACCTGAATGTGCAGGGAGCGATTTCAACTCGATACGCGCACACACTCAGTGAATGCCACGCCATTCAGCTGTCATCGCATAAACCGAGCACTGAAGTAGAAAAGGAGGGGGTAAAAAATACAGGAAATGCGATCTCAGGATTTGCAGGCAGACTCTATGTAAGCAACACCAGGGTCAGGGTTTGGTTGACACTCGTTCCCCATGTCTGCCAGCACTTGTGTCAGCAGCAGCAGACGACACAGGAGAAGGTCCCATCCATTCCTAATGAGAGGATGCAACATAATTCGCAGTTGACGGTAGCGGATGTTGGTGTTGAAACCCGCAAAAAAAGGGGGAAAAAAAATTACCACCCTATACATGGAAGTACATCGACACTGACAAGCGTCCCTTTTGTGAATTACGAAGCTTTCATTTATGCCTTTGAATGTCCTTTTTTTAGCCTCATGCGGTCTGCTACATGACACTGGGCTTGTCTTCATAGTGTTCTTGGAGTTCAGCATCCAAAAAGCAGATGAATCCTACAAAGGATGTTATTTGTCAGCCCAAAGCTAATCCACTGCCAGTCAAATCTACCCCAACCCTCCCCCCCTACTCTACTGTCCCCACCAACAACAATTCATTTTGCTCCAACACCCCATGAACCAAAAAAAAAAGGACTTTCTCTTTGGCATTCAGAACAGGTCAGGGGTTGGACTAAGCTTCTGAAGATGTTCAAACCCATCCCACCAGAATAGTATCTCTGTTACACCAGTGGCCTAATCCGCCACTTGAAGAGCAATTAAAAGTTTAGCCCAGACTTTAAGAAAGTAACCACGTATGATCTTTTTCCTGTCTTTTTTTTGCTTCCTCCGGGCCCGTCTCTCTGGCTTTGTGCATGGGGTGCATGCTAATAGCAAAGCGCTAGCAATGGCACTCTTCCAAAGGCATTCCAACCCCACTGAGGAAAGAAAAGACTAAAGTGGACGAAGAAAGGAAATGGATCTCGGGATGGAAGGATCACCAGTTTTTATATCTTTTTTTTTCATTTCAATTCTTTAACCTTTCTTTATTCCCTACGCTTCTTTTCACACTCTTTCCAACGTTTGCATCTTTTTTCCCAACTTCAGTGCCCACTTCCTCATTTTTTTTCCCTTTCTTTCTCAATCCAAAGTGGTTCCCAAAGCACAAGCTCTGAGAATTGATCCCCGCAGAGTTTCCTGTGCCTAGCAACAACTTTATATGGCACAACCCCAACCATACAACAGTAAGAGGCATCGGAGAGTTCGTGTTTCGGGTTCCCCGCTGTCTTTTTGAATTTCCTTGAATGGTTTTTTTTGTCTTGCTGGACCGCATATGTTTATACAACTCTTCCTTATGCCAAAATTGAGGGCAATAAAGGGTCAGTGAGACTCAAGAGAACGGCGGTAGATGAGCACCAGAGGACAGTCAATTGATCGGCGTTCTGTCAGACCATAAAAGCGACCGGATGGTAAAACAGAAGAATAAAAACTACCCTCACAATTCCAAAGATCAACGGGAGAGTGCTAATGGCATCATCAACGCTTAACGAGACCGTGCGCCGTGTTGCCCGTAATATCTGCACCTCATGTAATAAAACTTTTTTTAAAAGGTGTTTAAAAATGTTATTATCAAGCTTTGCGCCCATGCTTATTAAAGGACCCCACAGCTCACTCACGTAGTTATGAAAAAGAGATTGTGTGCACAGTTAGGGCTAGAAGGTGGAAGCTGGATGCCCTTGTAAGCTTGAAAAGAAAGTTAAAATAAAAGAAAAAAAACTTTTCCTGAACTCAGCAGAATAGAAAAAGAAGAAGAGGAGGAAAAAAAACAACACTCTTTGCATCTTTGTTGACTCTGAAGATAACGTTGCAAAAAATAAAACCCTCAACTCGCAGGAGCCTCTTTTATCTCACCTTTGTTTTTCTTTGGTTTCTCCTGGAGTCTCGGGTGTTCTTTGGAAACGGTACCCCAGTTTTTCTTCTTCCTCCTCCTGTCTCTCTTTTTTTTTCTTTTTTAATGGGAAAGAGTGACCTGGGAGGAATGTGCATGGACTAGTGAATTCTGAAGAAGACGAGGAACAGGAAGAGGAGCGCTGGAGCTTGACAGGGCCAAAGCTATCAGTCAGGCTAGAACCTGATACCTTCGACTCTGCGGGTGGTTGCCCTAAAAGAAAAAAAAGTTGCAGCCAACTGCTCTGTGAAAATTCCCACAACTTACTCAGCCCTAACCGAATCATTTTAAACCTCCGCCCCCCACCGGCCAATCACAGGGGGGACCTAACGGGCCGGAGAGACCCTCCACTTTCAGCCTAACGCCGCTTGCTTTTAACTGCTGAGGCTGCGACGCATCAGCATTCTCCTCTGTAACGTGGTACCTGAGTACAACTGAGCTGCACCCAAATAGAACCTGAACCTCTCTTGATCAGATTCCGATTAATTTCCAGTCAGTTCACCTTGAGGACATTTGTCTCGTTTAACGCTTCAACATCAGTGCATCTCATGATCTCTGGAATTTGCGGTACTCGAATCACACCGCGTGCATTTGATCTTTGCAAAGCGAGCAGGCGCAATTGGGTTAAGCCAATTTTGGATCACTGTAAGTATGTTGTTTGGTGTACCCTGGCTATTTGGCACTTTCTTTGTGTCTCAGGTGGCGTATCACAGGTCACTGTCTGGCTGCCATTAAATATGAAACATGGGTTCTTAATTACCGATTGGCACTTCTGGCAATCGCGAATGTTCTCGTGTGTCATTCCTTTCTCTTTATTCTATCCTGGCCTCTTTTTCTCCTTTCTTTTTTTAAGCAGGGTCTGTATCTTTCCTTCCATCTCCCTTACTCAAACTTCCTCCTCTGGATCCTTTCTCTTGGTTGACTGCAAAAAGACACTGGTCCTGCAGTTTATGTTTGCTCCCCTCGCCCCACGTCCAACCCAGCCACAATTGCTTCCTGTGGTTCACGGTAGCGGGTCACTGCCATCTGCCAAGGGTATTTACAGCTGAAATTACACACATACACACACACATACATACACACTGTGCATTTCAGCTAGACTCACTTCCATCGTTCTTCCATCCTTTTCTTCATTCAGGGGCTCCATTATAAAGCCAAGTCTTCGTATATGAAGAATTTTTAACACAGAACACACACATTTAGTGCATGCAGTGTCACATTGGCATTAATGAGTCAGTTTTGCCAAGTTAAACAAAGAAGGTAAGTGGACTTCTGCTAATAAAGAGCCCCTTGACCGTACTTGACGTTAAAGTCATTGTATAACCTAGACTGATCTTATCAGCTATTTTCAACCAGGGTTGTTGGTCTGAGGTTTCATGAAAAGGCAGAGCTCTCCACTTTAAGCAGTGGGTTATCTTTCAAGGTTTTCTGAGAGATAAAAAAAGAAGTAAGACTCACACAAAGTGCGGCTGACAGCGGCTCAGCATTTTGTTTTGGGGGGGAAGAGGAAATGAAAATCAAATCCAAGAGGTCACACATTATTGACACTAGTGGCACGGGTCTGTTTTTATTGGCTCCAGGTTCGTTTGAGCGCAGGCTGCCCATCTGTTTTCCCTTTAGCATCCAGGAAATAGCCCGGGCCGAGCTTCAGCCAGAGGTCCCAGTAAACCTGTGGCTTGTTTGCATTGTTCATTTTTTTTGAGGGATGACGGATTTGCTCAATCATCCGTTGCTGTCACAGCTGGATTTAGATTGCAGGCACACCCCTTAAAGGCCCTCTGCTGTCAGGACCCTATAAGACTTCCTGGCATCTGGCAAAAATAGAGCAAAGGAGCGTTAACTTGTAATGAAACCCATATATTAAAAGGTTGGCTACTCTCTGACAGGTCACAGCATGGGGTTTTTACAGCGTACTTTCTCACATATAAAACGATGGCTTTTTGTACAATCTCCCTCCCCTCATCCCCAGCGGGTCACAGCAGATGGCTGCCCCTATCTGAGCTGGAAGTTTCTTCCTGTTAAAAGGGATTTTTTCCTTCCCACTGTCGCTAAGTGCTTGCTCACAGGGGGGTCGTTTAATTGTTGGGGTTTTCTCTTTATTATTGTAGAGTCTTTACCCTTGAATATGAAGCGCCTTGAGGCAATCGTTGTTATGATATGGTGCTAAATAAAAAAACTGAATTGAATCGTCTTCAAATGTCCACAAAATATCCATCATATATTGGACAGTCAATAAAGTGAAGTGGCTTAATCACAGCTTAAGTTTGTTTTTTTTTAATCCTATGGCTGTCCTTAAAATGCCATTTTCATTACGTGTGTGTATGTGTGTGTACATGTGTGTGTACACTGTGTCTCTGGCTCAGTCACTGCTGAAATGACTGGCAGCTGAGTGGAGCAGAAGGGCAGGAGGTCAGGGTAGGAGGTAGAGGGACCAGCATCAAAGGGCATGTAGTAAGTCAGGCTTAACAAACACTCCAGGTCTGAAAATGGCCAATATCTAGTGAGAGGAGGTCAACTCTGTGCCATATGACAGCATGGATAGACAGTGAGGAGGGCAGCTTCACTCACTTGCCCGTGCTCATGCATTACATTATCTTTGAGCAAAATCCCATTTGTCAACCCAAGTCCTGTGTGTATGCATGCATGCATGTGTGCGCGTGCGTGTGTGTGCGTATGCAAAGCAGATAATTGTTAAATTTTCCCTGCGGTTTGGACATGTGTCGAGTCCCAAAACGGTCTTCCCTGTGAATGAGAGAGAGAGAAAAATTGGTCGTGACAACCAGAAAGCCATATGTTATTTCACAGAGCATGCTGGACAATTATTTATTTATTTATTTTCCTGTGCTGGCAACTAGCGAAGCACGCACCTAGACGTAGGCACACAAAAAGAAGTTGAGAAAAAAAAAGGGAACCACAGAGAAAGAATCACTTTAAGAAAAAAAAAAATCATTTATTTAAAAGACACAGAATGAAGGGAGCGAAGGTTGCTGTGCAGACGGCGGCGGTTGCTGCAGATTCTAATCCAAAGCCTCCGGCGATCTCTGCATGAACTCCATTTCTGGTCTGCAAACAAATTAGGTTTTTTTTTTTCTTTTCTATCTTGCGTTCCCTCCGGTGAAAATAAGGGGGGAAATTCAGGTGAATAACATGCATTTGTTCATTTTCCTTTCTTTTTTTTTCTTCTTTTCTCCCTTCTAGTCAGTTTCTTTCCCCCCCACCCCACAAACTCAATTTTTCCTCAGCGTGCACCGGCTCGAGTGTTTCTTTTCTTTGCCGCGATCTCGCCTGCTATTCATTAGGCAGCAGTCATTTAATTTGTATCATTAGAAAACCGTGTTTCCCAAGGACTATGGCACTGCTCTAAATCTGATCCAGACAAAGTGCTTTTTTTTTTTTTTTTTTTAGCTCAAATGGACTTGTTAACACACACCTCTCACTAAACAAGTGTTTTGAAGAAATAGAATAAAACCAAACAAACAAACCAAAAAAAAACGAAACAGGGTTTAATATCTTAACATCTCTTCAAGTGTTATTACACTTATAGAGAGCAGTTCTCCTTCTGGGCTCCGGTTTTAATTATGCAACAAATGTTTGACTATCCAAGTGAAATTTGCATGAATATTTATACCAATTCATTTGTTGAGTGTTGATTGTAATTACATGGAAACATGATTTATTGCCAAGATTGCTGTGTTAGTCAGCCAGCCATAGAAAGACAACCAGGCAGAAATATATAAATATATGTAAATTTGCCCACATACACACACCCGTTCAGCAAAAAAAAAAAAGTTGTTGTTTTTTCCAGTGGCTTGTGGGAAATTTTCATTATCAGAAAGAGAATACGCCACACTGTGTGCCTGGCAGAAGTTTCTTAAACTAAGTTTAAGTGTTTAAATGATGGAGAGGTCCACTTTAAAAAAAAAAACATGACTGTTCACCTCAAAATCAGGTTTACAGCTTTTGACCGTGACCTGTAGTGCTGCGCTGTTTCGGTCTCAATTTGCAAGAAATTATCTGTAGACATGCTGGACATCTCTTGAATATAATAGAAGTGAATTGCACTCACTGTGTTGGAGCCCAAAGCACCAGAACAGTAGATTTTACAAAAACTCAGCATAAGTGTTTCTTGTCATAGAATCATGGCCTGGTTACTTAAGAAAAAAAAGGAAAGAAAATCTGATAAATGAACTGTAAGTAATTATATTTGATCTTAAGTGATGTGGTGACCAGAAACTTTTGGCGACTTAACTAAATTTGAGCCAAATAACCTTTGGTGACTGTTGGCAGATGGGACCTGAGATAGACTTTTCTCAACTTATATGCACGAGACTGAAGCGACTACCATGAGAAGATAGGATACCACTGACTGAGACATGAACTGGTAGTACATCCAAGAGTACGGTACCTAGACAACAGGAGCCTGGAATGTCCGAAATGGACTACGAGTTTGTTTCAAAGCAAATTGTTTCTAAGTGAAAGACAGTATAAATAAAATGGACGTAGTTACCGTGACATTGCTAGTTGTTCTTTTGAAGTCTCGCTCAGATTCCTCAAGATGAGCGTTGTCAGAAAATAGATGTGTCGAGAGGTGGTGGGTCTGACTGTAAAACCACAGGCTGAGTCGCTAACGAGTTCTATTGAATAACTTACAAAATATACTTAATTTTTATTCTAATATCACCTAAAAATGAGTGACTGAGCCCATGAGCAGGAAAGAGTGTACAAAGGTCATTTTAGAAAGCCATTTTCCAATAGACCAGTAATCTTTCCCCCCGTGTGAGACTAATAAAGGTTTATCTTATCTTATCGTTTATGTAACCACTGCTATCGTCCTCTGATGGCCTTTGCTATGTCCATGTTTCATGCCACGTTCCAGATACATCGGAATTCGGATGTCCGAACTCAGGAGCAATGTCACTTAACGTCTAGATGCACCAGTCAAAAGAACCAAGTAGCTGGCCAACATCACAGCCAAGCTCGTCCTCATATCACCAAGCTAGATGCTTTTTTGGGGGGTGGGATACAGTTGGTATTTTCGGCAAAATCAAATGTGTTTTCTTTTCTTTTTTGAGTAATTTGGTCCTGACAATAGACATTTGTGCTGAGTGTTTGTTTGTTTTTTTAAAGCATTTTTATCTATTTATTTATTTTCGTCTTTTGTGGACCGCAAGGCTATTGGCGTCTACTCAACAGAAGGGAGACATTTTTAGAGCAGATTTCTTCCAAACTAGGCAATTGGGATCAAAATGTTTGACTTTACAGTGAGCTGTCCCTTTAAGCTGGCCTTTCAACACTTTGTTTTTGAGTTAATGGATCTCTGCCACGTGTAAATATCTGTTGACAGAAGGAGTTTGACGTGATGCTTTCACATCTGCGTCTGAGACTGAGCGACAGTGTTAGATGAGTTACGCATGATGTGCAAATTTCAAAGTGCAGGCAACCGTGGCTGATAATAGATTGTACTTCATCAGGTGACACAAATGGGGAACGAATGGAGGGAGAATGCTTTAAGAAAAATAAAAATTGAGTAATGGGCCTCTGTCCCTGTGTAATATTCTTATGGTGAAACAAGGAAACAAGGAGAGCAGAAGGAGGAGTATGTGTCTGTGTGTAGAGGTGTGTGCGTGGGACGTGGGGTAAAATCAGAAGAGATGGAGAACACGAGAAAGTGATGAGGTCCAGTGAGGTGCCAGAGAGAAGATGTGCTGCACCAGAGGCGAGCTCCGACAGTGTTTGCATGTAATTAATTAACGGCATTAGCCATTTGTTATGCCATTTATTCTGGTAATGACCAAGCCTGGTGTTTGGTTCTTCGCCCTGCGCTCATTCTTTCTTTCATTTCTCCTCTCTGCCATTTACCTTTGTACAACGCTAAGGCGGGGGATTAGGAGACACGGAGAGTGGAAAAAGAAAATCAGGCTGATACAGTGAGAAAGAGGCCTCGGCTTTAATGACATGCTCTGTTACTGCTTAACACAAGACACTGTTCAATAATGTGTTAGAGCGGGCTACACATATTGACAGCGTGAACCCACAGCTCATCGAGAAAAGCCTTTTGTGCGTGTGCACTTAGTCGCATGCTGTCAAGTGGGTGTGCCTATTTGTGTGCGCCCGTCTTTTGCCTTTTGCGCCTTCGCTCTCTGGCGGCGAATCAGACCTCCCGGAGAGCTGAAAGCTTGTTCACCTTGTCCTCGTTTTAGTGGGAAAGTAAACAAGTGAATGAGGCTGATGCACCACCATTCCCCCACTCCCACTCCCTCTTTCCATTTTAGCTGTATTTAACACACAAATCTAGCTAGCTACCATGTCTCCTTGGTCCCTTGAGTTCTAAGCGTGCTTGTGAAAGACTCCTTTGTGCAGCTTCTTCTGTGTCCTTTTGAAAGTTTTCAGGGTTAGAGAAAGGCAAAGTAGTTCTTTCTTGGCTACTCTGATAGAAGAGATCATAGTTTTATTTTGGAGGGTGGCATTAGAGCTAGTTTGGTTGCTAAGGTAGCTGCTATTATCCTTAGCCATGGCCTTCACTGCAGTCTACTAGGCAGTATCCTAGCCTCCCTTGTTTTCCTAACCTATGTCCCTGCCATCCTGACTTGAATCCCTTCTATTTCCAAAGGATCCCGCTCCCAAGCTGACATCCAATAATAAAAGTTGAAAAAAAAAAGTAAAGAAGTCCCTTTAATAGTGACCCCCGGCCGTTTGGTTTCTCTTGTAGCCGTTTCGCCGAGTGACCTTCTCGGTGGTGAGCCAGCCCCAGGATCCTCACCAGCAGGGATCGCTGCAGAGCTGCTACGACAGCGGCCTGGATGAGTCGGAGACACCGAGCAGCAAGAGTTCGTCGGGCCCCCGGCTGGGCGCCCTTCCCCTTCCCGAGGACAGCTACGAGAGGACAACGCCGGATGGCAGTGTCGGTGAGGCAGAGCACATGGAAAATGGTAGGGGCAAACACTGAAAGGAGATGTAGAAACCGTTAAGACACAGGAACAACACATGCACATAGCTGGCTAGAGAAATCCAAGCGGGACGCTGTAGAAAGCATCACAAGCAAAGTGCAGAAACACACGAGCGTCCCTTTTTCTTTCTTTCGTTCTTTTTTTGTGCTAAAATGCTTCTGTTGTCAGTTCGACATTTCTCTGTGCCAAGGGTATGGATGTGGTGTGGCGCTTGTGATGCAACTATTTTTTACTGAAGCCTAAAGCTCATTCAGTGTACATTGTATGAACAACGAGGTCCGGGATTTATTGTAAAACCGAGGTCTCTGTTTCAGAAACAGAAGGCTTATTTGATCAAAGGGGCTACAAGAGGGAATATGTAGCAGACGAATTCTTTTAGATCAACCACCTTTCAGGGCTGTCTTTATCCTTCTAGTTTGTTGCTTTGTTGCACCGTTTTACAAATCCCGCTGAATTCCGTTTGCAGGCTAGATCTCAGCTGCAGGGGAGGATAGGTGTTCAGCAAGATCTCGCTCTCTAGCTTGCCTTGCATTCTTTGAGATAAAGTAAAAGAGGTGTAACGGGGAGGGGGCTAATACTCTGAATTGTTTAGAAGCTGTACAGGCAGCTGCTGCACTGATTTGTGATTTGTGTTTGGCCTCGAGGCCCTCACCAAGGAGTTCATTTTGCTTCAATTAAGGGATCGAACCGATGATCCGTGTGTTGTAATGCATAAAGACTCCAGCCTAGAGAGAGTGGACGGGAGCGGTGGCAAAGTGAAAAAAAAATCCTTTTGTAAAAGCAGTCTCCTGATAAAGTGAAGCTTCTTCTCTTGCAGAACCTTCTCCTCACAGCTAGCCTGAACTAGTTTCCTACCAAAGCCAAAATATATATGTATGTGTGTGTCTCTATGTGTGGGTGTGTGTATCTGGGTGTGCAGTGAGAGATGAGGGTAATGGTCCCATTCATAGTCTAGGAGTCTGAGGCGATGCTTAACAAGGAGTAGCTGTCTTGAGAGTGCTAAGCCTAAGTGCAGAGGCTTCCCCACTGCAGCTTAGGATAAGGATATTCAAATGGCTTAAAGATTCACATCCTCTCTTTTTTACAATGGAGCTGTTAGGCGGATGATGCCCTTACCTTATTTTAAATCAGTGCGGTCAACACAAGCACCATTACATCCACAAGGTGGAGCCTGGACAAATGCCTGGTTCTACCTCAAGGGCCGATGTCTAGTTATGGTGTTTGCACTGACTCGAGACGAGCAACAGAAAGTTAGTCAAATCAGACAGATGGGCACATCAAACAGGCCGTTATACCGGAGTGTCCACAGTGAGCTTTTTCAAATTTCGGCCCCGACACAGATTAAAGGGGATTTGAAACACTTTGATGTGAGCATGTGAGCTGATAAGGCTACCTCGTGGATATTAAAAATCTCAATTTTCCGACAACGAGTGCCCATTAAGTTACCAAATAAGACTTTAAATTAAAAGGATCGTTTCATTTTGGTTTCTGTTACAGGAAGGGGGTGAGTCAATAGCGATCCAGTTAAGGAGCCTGTCGAGTAAAACCACTTTTAGAATAAATACGGCATAAATAGGGAAATGCATTAAACCAAAGATGGAGCGTTTGATACCCAAGGAGCTCTCGTACTGGTCCAAATATGCCCACCAGTTTCACTTCTTAGCTCAATGTGCATGTTTTTGCTAATTCCTCAGCTTGGTGAAAAGCATACTGACGCTTCAGAGGAGATTTGCTGGAGAACAGAGTCAAGGTCAATTCATGAATCAGTCTCCATCTAAGAGAAACAACACTCTCCGCTGTTGCTGCTATCTTTAGTGAGATCGGCTGAACTGGTGTGTGTGTGCGTGTGTGAGAAAGGCAAGGCAACAGCACATGTGTGATTGGAAGAAAAGGGAGCGCTTGTGAACGTTGGCTTGATATTGTTTCCAAATCAGCCTCTACATCTCACATTTCTTTTGCAGCACAGTTATACAAATTGGAGTTCTTACACAGTTTCTACTCCGAGGCTATGAGCTGATATAATCTGGTAGGCAGCGGGGTGGCCTTGTGGTCTGAGAGACTGTAATTGGTCTAGGTCCTGTGATTCAGTCCCAGAGAGAGAGAGAGAGCGAGAGAGAGGGAGGAAGAAAAAAAAAAGCATCTCTGTGCTTCCAGTTAAAGCGTCCTTGAGGATGCCGCCGAGTCCCTGCTTGCTCACTTATGGCAGGTCGCTCTGAATGAGGGCATCAGCTAAATACCTAAGTGTAAAGTAAATGCAATCATCTAAGGTTAGGCTAAATATTGGCAAACTGCTTCAGCCTCTGCGGTCATTAGCATCCCTTCTCGTGTTGTGGCAGGAGCTCGCACAGAAAGCATCAGCACCGCATTTACTCAGTGTTAACCCCCACCACCCCACCCCCCAAACATGCTTTTTTTCCATTTTTTTTTTTTTTTTAGAAAATGAGGGCATTACGAGGTAGAAGGAAAACAAAAGTCAGCAGATGGCTTGCTGCGGCGCTCGATGCCGACAAGGGCATCATTAGCGGCATGTAACTATGTAACTGCAGACATTTATGTGCGTAATGCAACGGCTATGTCCCATGGAAGGCCCAAATCTCAACCTTGCCCCTGGAAGCATTAGTATCTGTTTGACAACTTTAGAAACCGAGGATTTGAGAGTTGTTGTATTTTTCCCCCCCTTGTTATCGATCCATCGTGTTTGATTGCCGTCTCTTTGTGTTAGGGTGAAATGCAGACAAAGGAGAGTGTCCGCTTTTTTTCGATTCGGAGCATTTTCCAGCTCTCGGTTACTCGTTGTCGATCAATGTTCGCACGATGCGCGAACAATCAACCTCCATCGCAGCTGCTCACATTCATGAATGCATGCATGCAAGTAGCCCCCACCACACACACACACACTTCTTGCCAGAGACAAACACACACACGACAACGCATACACACACACACACACACACACACACACACACACACTGTGTGTTCACCCTGCCTCCTTTTCCCCGTCCTTCCTTTCTTTCCACCCTGCACAGATGTGCTGAGGGACCATGTTTTCTTTTCCTCATCTCCTTCATCAAGGTCATGTTGCAAACTTTATTATTTTCTGTTGGGTTCCTTCTTTCCGTGGGGAGCGTTAAAAGAAAAAAATTTAAAATAACAAAAGCAAAACAAAAAACAATCAACCTCTCCATCCAAGACAGATTCTTCCCACACTGACTCAGAACAGGGAGTTCATCGTGGGAATATGAACACATTGTTGACCTCAAACACACACTGCTTGATCAGCCTGAGAGACATCCAAAAAGTCCGTGCCAGGAAGCAATAGGAAGTTTTGCTGCACCTCTCCCAACGCCGCTGAACAAAACTGAAATTTCATACTTGCGAGTTACCTGCTCAGGACGCAAAATAATTCAATTTTGCTGCCATTATGCTCGGGCCTCCGTATCGCTCAGAGACGCCACTCGGTACGTCTCAATGAATTCTTGGTCTTATTTTGATGCTCAGTTGGACCCCCACCCCCCCTCGCACCCTCACATCCTCACTTATTCATAAGCTTACACCGGCGCTCATCAGATATTCATAAACATTTGGAGTCAAACAGCCGATTAGGCCGTTATGGATGTCGAACAGCCCTTCCAGATGTACGCCGTTATCGGCGGGTCAAAGACTCGTGCTCTATTATTGATCGCCGCATCGCCAGGGGGGCAGAGGATTTTTCAATTTTTACCGTGTTAGTTCAAGTGCACTTCAAAATAACATGCTTCCACATCTCTCTTTCATGATGAGTTACGTGTCCGAGGTGTGCAACGTGTTTTTTTTTTTCTTTTTTTGTAAAGGCTCTGCATGAATCTGAGGAGCTCCCGGCACTGAAGATGTAATAACATTTTTCAGTAGATCAGTGCAGCTATGCAGTGTGATGTGCTTGTTGCTGTAGGTCACGCTGCCAAGGATGTATCGCATTTGATCCACAACATCACATTATATACATATATTTTTTCTTTACAAAATTGCTAATATATATCTATAACCTTTTACTTTTAAGGTTCACCTTTTGCATTTAAACCTTGTTATGTACACTGAGCTAGCAGTGGCTATGCTGGGGTTAGCAAGGCCTGCTGATACTACTGTATGTGGACATAGCACCAAATCACAACAGCAGTCGCCTCAAAGTGCTTCATGTTGCACGGTAAAGAACCTACAGTAATATAAAGAAACCCCAACAATTCGAAGACCCTCTATGAGCAAGCATTTGGCAACAGTGGGGAGGAAAAACTCTCTTTTAAGAGGAAGAAACCTTTCCCAGAGAGGTGCAGCCATCTGACCTGACCATTTGGGAAAGTTGAGAATGTAGAGGACAGGACAGTGTTAATAGACTTTGTATTTTCTGCCTGAATTTTGTTTTCAAGAAATATACAATGCTTGTGTGATATTCGCAGTATAACTCACGTATAACCTGACTTGTACCTGCAGGAGATCTTTGACTCTTTTTATTTACCTCTGCATCACAGTGCAGATCTCACAGAGGCTGACGCCTGTGCTGAACGCAGAGGCTGAGGAGCGCCGCAAATTTATTGTAGCCTCTAAGAGAGTGATAGCACGTCCTACTGGCTGCTAATGTTAGCATGCCTCCCACGTTTTCTTTTCTGCATTGGCTGGCAGACAATCACCCACAGCACACACACACAGACACACACACAGACCAAACACTACCTTTCTCCTGTCTGTCCTGCTGAGAAATCTCGGGGTACCACCGCTGGATTACAAACATCATCATTTAGCATTGGCTAGTCGGTTCAATAGAGTAGGACAGACAAGTGGCGCATCACAGCGGTTATCAATCAGGTAGTCAGCGAGAACAAACACCATCTGAGCCTTTGCTAACAAAATCACCAAGAACAAAGCAAACGCCGGACAGACAGACGCTCAAATGCCCACTTTTAGACAAAAATCATCTCTTTGTCGTCTTACACACTCACAGATGCGTGCGCGCACGCACATCCACCCTTCATTCGGCGCAATGAGCCACTGAGTCATTTTCCAGCTCTGTGAAGCACCTCACTAGATCACTTCATTGTTGTTGTTTCTCCATTTCCAAAGCTTTACCCGTTGGAATGCCGCTTTGCCTGGTTAATAGTGTGCGTGTTTGTGTGTGAGGCTGTTCATTAGGCAGGCCCAATTGTAGGGCCAGATGGCAAAGCGAGTTTGTTTAATTAAAACCATTCATATTTCAAGAGTCGAGCGGCAGCGGCGCTGGTCTTAGGTCTGATTTCCCTCAACTTGGTGGCGAGATTTGTGTGTGTGTGTGTTTCTGTAACCGGTAGTGTAAAAAAAAAGAAAAAAAAATCACTCAGCGGAAGGGAGCCGTGCTATCAATCAGCATGTTACACAATATATTCACCCCACTGCCTCCCGCTTGTGCATTCCCCAAGGTCACGGCGTAAAAACACCACAACATTAATCCGAAAATTTAAGTCAGCAAAGGAATGAAAGGGAATGATAATCTGTTACATCTTTAAAAAAGCCTATAAATTATTCGGACGCTTGTGCATTTTGCAGCAAGGTTTAAATTCTGCGCGCGCCTCCAGTCGTGCCGTGTGTCTCTCATTCATTTCCATCTGTCCCTTACCACTCGCCCCTTATTTTCTTTTATTTTTTGAGTGCATGTGATATCCTCAGGCAAGGGGACAGCATGGGAGATAGAAAGAACAAGAGAACCTGGTGTGATGATGTGAGAAAAAAAAACACTGGGGGGGGGGACATAAAAAGAGGCATGAGTGGCAAGACAGAGTACATGAGTAACACACCGCACAGGAGCCTAGAAATGGATGGGAGGTTGGAAATAGACCAGGAGATAGCGAGGAAAAAAAATTAACAGACAACAAAATAGAGAGAGAGAGAGAAACAGAAGGAAAACGCCAAGGATGGAGGTTATGGAGTCGCCGGCAGGGAGTGGCGGTTGACAGACAGAGATGATTGATCACTGCTCAGGTGGAGGAGGCAGGTATTCAAATCATACCCTAGTGTCACATCCGTGATCCCATCTTTCTCCTCACACAGGCACATTTGGACTTTGAAGCCCCTTCAGTGCAGCCTTCACTTCAGTGCCGCAGCACGCTGACAGAATTAAGCTCGAGGAATACCTGCTCTTAAAAACCAACTGGAGAAACCAGAGGAAGGAGCGGGCGAAGGCTCATTTATGTTTACGATGAAGGATCGGTTCAAGCAAAGTGCCGGAAACAAAACTTTCTCTCATTTACTTCTGTTGGCATCCACGGAGCCACATAAATCATCTACTGGTATCATCTTTGACCCACATCTGAATGTTGAGTCTCACTAAGCTCGACTGGGCTTCGATGAACTGTTTAATTCATATTTTCATTTTCTCCCCGCTTTGATCATCGCAGGTCACAGTCTTCATAGTCCGTCTCCAATTGATGCAGAATACAGTAGATCACATAACACACCTACTTCTGCTTCCCTTCACTGGCTCCAACTGAAATCCACTTTAAAATCCTGTTATTAACATATAAAGCGCCACATGGGCAGATCCCTCATTATATATATCCAGCTACTGACAGCTTGTCGCGGCGGCTGGCTACTCAGATCATCTGATCAAGGTCTCCTGACTGTTCCACCCTTCTTACTAAGGCAGTCATGTTTATAAGGTTGTAGCGCCCAAACTTTGGAAAAGCCTTCCTCGGCCTATCAGGTCAGCCGAGTGTGTGCTTTGTTTTAAATGGCTTCTGAGAACTAATTTCTTTAGGTTAGATTCCCCTTAATCGTTCCCTCAGTTTGTTAAATTGTATGAAAGTGTGTATGTCGGAATGAATGTGTGACTCTGTGGTTGGTGACGTGTCTGTGTGTTTGAATGTGTGTGCTTACATTTAATGGTGTGGCTTTTATTCAAACTGTGAAGGACATTGTAACTCTGTGTTTTGAAACGTGCTATACAATTAAAGTCATTATGGAGACTTCACGGTTTATTTGAAGAAAATTTAATGATGTACATCGGAGTGGTTTCTTTTTTCTCCCAGCTTACAGCGTGGAAAAAATGCAGTTTAAGAAAAACATGAGGTTAGTTTTCTGTGGACAGAAGCAGCGATTTCAACTCAAAAGGTAAATAATGGGGTTATTTAGTTGGGAGATGATTTAAAGATTTAATTGTGCAAAGTAATTATGTCATTTTTAAGTTTTTGGGGGGAACAAATTAAATTAAACTGACCTGCCTGCAATTTCTTTAGGGAAACAGGAGACAGCGAAAGGCAAACAGAGGCAAACCAATCCACTAAATCAGGGATGTCAAACTCATTTTACATTGTGGACCAGATGTAGACCGCTTTGATCTTAAGTGAGCCAAACCAGTGACACTCCTCCTTCTGTCAGTGTGAAAAAGTTTAACTACATGTTTAATCCCTGAGATATGTTAACATAAAAAAAGGAATCTCAACAGGACATTTTATTACATGATTAAGAAGTGCTACTGTTGTAGATGAAAGAAACCTGTCAGCACCAGTATTAGTGGTGAAAAAGTTCTGTTAGCGATAGCTGACTGTCCTATAATTATAAAACTGAAAGTTGTAGTTAGTTAATTGATTTTACTGAGTATCCATTGTAGAAAATATACATTTCTACAGTAGTGAAAAAACAGGAATTTTCAATCATTGAATTTTTTTATCTATAACTTTAGTGTTTGAACAGCCATGTGGGAGGTCTTTAGCAGTAACGATTAAGTTGTAAAACCTATGAAAATGCATTAAAAGGACAAATATTTTGCCTTCTCTCGTGTTTTCTAAAGGGATTCAATAGGGCCGATATGGAGTCCTTGCCGGGCTATTTTGGCCCCTGAGCCTTATGTTTGACATCCCTGTTCTAAATCGATTAAAATGTGGAAGAAGATGCAATTAAGAGAGATTTGTTTTAAGACTTGAAAAAGAAAAGATTTGTTGGTATGGTTCTAATATCACTACCTGCGATGTAACTTACAAAGCAACCTGCCACAAACTGAAAACATACGTCGTGCACACACACACCTACACGCACACACACACTGTGGCTGTCTGAGTGTGGATAATGGAATTGCTGCTGTGGTGTTTTGTGAAGCCAGGGGCAGACTGACACCCACTCCTGACAGAGATTACAAAAGCCATTCTAGCTGGCTTACAAACACCGATACACAGAGAAGCATTACACAACCACAATGGCCATTTGGGTTAAGAGAGAAAAAAGTGGAGCCATTTTAGATCGACTCTGTATGTATGGTGTACGCACACACACACACAGAAAACGTGGCAAATGCGTTTTTAAAGTCATAGTCAGGTAATTCCAATAAGACACCCCCCCAACTGAGAGAGGCAGCCATATTGTTTTGCCAGGAATGTGGAAGGATACTCGCGCCTCAGAGTTGGCAGTCGGTCGCATTTCTTCGTCATCTCCTCCGATCCGGATGCACATACTTGATAAAGCGGGCGAGTCGGGTCTTGCAGCAGAGAGATTAAAAGAACAGAATGGTTTTTCACGCCATTCGCTTAGACGCGACCGCCATTTCAATGAGGGCCTACAGTCACGTGCGCCGGCGTGCGCAATTTGTGGCTTTTTAGGTGCAACGAAGCAGCGACGAGCAATTTGGCTCGCCTCCAAACGGCACAGGCAAAAAAAAGGCTATCTTCGACAGCTGTTAATTTGGTATGCACCTAAGCTTCACACGTCTCTCACAATATCTTCACTCCTCATCTGCAGGTGTGGAGTTTGAGGGCAACTGGGATGGGGCGGTCTTCAACGAAGACAATTAAACACCTCCCGGACATCCACCTCCACCCAAAAGCTTCCTGCACTCCACTCTCCATTCCACTCCTTCCACCCCCACCACGTTTGTCTCAGGGCGCTCTCGTCTTCTGCTCAGTTTCCCTCCTCACCTCCTGCCCTGATCTTACCCTCCTCTCTAACTCTTCTTCTTGTTTTTCTTTTTTTTAACTTTCTTCTCTCGCGTCCAAACATCCTGTTAAGATTCCGTGCACGGTTGCGCCGAGGTGCAGAAGTTGTGCAGAGCGAGCACTCTGGAACATCAGGTGTGCAGCACTGGGACACAGTGGGTGCCGTGTCTTTCCCAGCGTGAGGTCCACAGCGAGGAAGGAGGATTGCCCGTAAGGCATGACAATAATCCTAACTCGCCAAGTGTTCATTTATTTATTTGCGCATTTTCGGATTCTCAAGCACGCGATGAAGAGACAGTGAGGTCAGAGGAGTGCGTGTGTTGCAGCACGCCAGCTTCACACCTGAAGCAATATCTGAGAGGAATACTGAGAAAGACAAAGCATTAAGGTCCTATTTTTATGTATTTTTGCTTTTCTCACTTCAGGGAATTCGTCCAAAAAACCCCCCACAAACATACAGGATTCAGGTGTTCGCACGTTCTTTAGGCCGACGCCGAGCCGCTGCTCCTCATGCATTCATTCATGTGTTTGCCAAACATATTTTGTGTGCAAACACCGTCTCTTGCCACCCCGCTCCGTCATATCTTGAGGTTAGGAGATGCAGACAGAAATGCAAGCGTAATAGCCCTCCTGTAGGTTTTTTTTCCTTGCTTTCTTGCTCAACATTCCACACATCTGAAAACTTTCAATTTCATTTGCATGCGAGGAATGCCGCACTGATTACAAAAAAAACAGGCAAACCTTTTCCCAGAGAAAGAAAAAGAAAAGGTGAACAGGGAACAAATTAAACTGTCCAGAATGGGATGTAACCTACTTGTAGCCGGTACATGAACTGTAAAATGTAGCTCTCATTTTGGAGAAAGTTTGTCAGAATTGCTGTAAGATATTGTGACTCCGTGTGTGTGTGTGTGTGTGTGTGTGTGTGTGTGTGAGGCTGTGACCCTGTGACGCTGTGAGAGACATAGTTTCAGCCTGAATATAAGCAGTGACACTGTTTTTGACCTTTAAGGTAGAAAATGCAAATTGTGTATTTTCCCCCTCTCTGTGTTTGTGCACGAGCTGACTCATGCATGTTGTAGCTCTTCCTCTGTTTATCTTACACATTATTTATGTGTGGCACCCAGCCTGCCAGCAGCTTAACCTTTGACCTTATGTCACACTGTGCTTTTTTTGGCCACCCGCAGCTCTGCCGCTCATTCACATTTAAAGGAGTGAAAAGCAATACGAAAAAAAAAAAATATATATATTTCCAAACTTTAGTTCTTCTCGTCTCGCTACCTCGTCCGAGTTTACCCACGTGTGTCTATTTACAGAGCAGCTTGCTGTTCCACATCTCCAGTAGGCACGGCTGCGGACTGGCATTCCTTCTGGAAAAGGATTTTGTCAGGAAGCTTTGCCAGCAATGTCTGCTGCTACCGCTAATTGATAGCAATTAGGTCGCATTATTTAGGAATTTGACATCGTGTTTGTCTTTAATCGGGCTAGTTTGATGAGTCAGAGGCACGGCTAAGTGCTGTAAAACTGTCAAAACAGGGAAACAAATGCTTGCTTGCTGCAGGCATTGAATAAAAAAAAACAACTAATAATAATCAGTGCGGTGTATTGTGTGGAGTGTGTGACCTTAAGATGCATTGTGAAACGTTCCCATGCTAAAGCTATGCATCTTTGTCAGTATTGCCTGGAAATTGCTGATAAGCAAAATAACTGTAAATCTCAAGCATCATTTTCTCGTCGTGACAACTGAGTGAATGTCATTTGACGGTGGAAATGATGAAATGTTCAGGAATAAACACTGGGCCTTAAAGGGGACTTGCAATGTGCATTTCCACCTTTGCATTTCTATTCTTGGACTCTACTAGAATAGCTTTATGTGTAGAATCTGTATTTACTTTTTACTGAGTCTTGGTGCAGCCTGTCAAACAAAGCCCAGCAGGTGAGTGGCGCTCCTGCGCTCACAGCCAGCGCTCTATCCGTGACATGACCGTTATATAATATTGCGCAAATGTTTGAGTTCCATTGTGTGTTTTTCTATCTAGGGATTCTTTTACTGCATTGCACAATGGATCAAAATCTCGTGGTTATTTCTGTGTTCAGTATTTTAATGGTTCTGACAAGATCCCCAACAAAACTGACTGAAATGTAGCAACAGAACAGGACAGAGCCTCCACTGTGTTTTGCAGTTGAGTATAGACTCTGTCCTGGCCTCCATTGTAACAACACGTTATCAAACCTATTGCTGTGGATTTTTAGGCTAGTTGCTTTGTAATCTGACATGCTTTCCCTTTTTCCTTTTCTTTATAATTTTCATACACCGAGAGCAGGCAGGACTGTGGCAATAATGGCTTCTTCACAGCCACCCTTCCACAGAGACCATTTCTGGTGAGGCTACAGTGATAGTAGTTGGATGAACAGAAAGGCAGATGCGTCTCTCAGGTCCTTCATCTGCTAGTTTTAGACCTGCCACTTCTTTTGTTCTCCACTTTTTAAGGACACAGTGCACACCACGAAGAGAAAGGTGAACTTTTCTGCTAACAGCTCATTGGAAATCACATTGTTGTTGCAAAAAATACTGTTTTATTTCTGTCAAACTGTGTTATCTTTGGCATTTTTCACAGATTCAACTAAAGAAATAGAAACATGCTGTTAGTAACAAAGTTCCTAAAAACACAATTTAAAAGATATAATTTAAAACTGGCTCTTTGCTCAGTTGTCTGTTACTTTTTTTTTTTATCCTTGAATGATTCATAGGTCAGTGTTAAGTGGCTTAACAAACAAAATAATGAGAAGAAAAAGAAATATTTTCCCTTGGAGGGAAAATATAAAGACGTGAGGGGGTGGCTCAAGACTTCTGCAAGCCATACGCTGTCTGACTGACACCACCCAGTGGATTTACAGCAGCCTCAATATGGAGCTGTCGTCTCATTATTTGTGGAGACACCTGACTATTTGAAACTTTGGCCATGTGTAATAAAGGCAAACACATTATAATGTCATTTTAAGAGGCTTAATTGGTGCAGAATCACACCAATACACTTATGTTATACTGTGTCGTCTATTAAACTCTTACCATACCAGCTATAGATACTGCGATAATTACTTATTATCAGCCATTATAGATAATCATAAATTATCAATTAAGCATTTAAAGAAGTGTTAACAAATGCTTAAGACGGCAGGATAAGAAAGTGGAGGAAATCAGTTCTAACTGCTGTTAGTGCGAGCATGTCTGCGTGTGCATAGATGCACTCGAATCCAAGTAGAGATGCATCATGCTCTCAGCGGTGCAACAAGACTCGGCCCACCAGAACTTATTTTTACTTCCCTCTTCCCCTCTCGCCCCTCCGCTCCCCTGCTCTTCGCCTCATAAAAATAGATGAAAGCGTGTAACAATGGAAGAAGGGGGATTATCCTTCCGCTCTCTCTCTCTCGCCTTCTCTCTTTGAGGACACAATTAATGTGTCTCATATGGTGGAAGAGCGAGGGAGGAGGGAGGGAGCAAAGCGAAGCGAGGGAGGGAAGGATGGACTGAAATGAAAAGCTAACACACGGTCTACAGGCTGGGACAGTCCGGCCCGCCTGTGGCACAGTTCGCGTTCGAGATCTCCGCGCGGGCCAGCGCTGCCACCTTTGACATCGGTGATGCTGGAGGGCTTCACAACACCGACACACACCGCTCCGAAAAGAGCGACACGGCTGCATACAAAACACTTTGACACATTCACACACACACGAAAGCATCACAAGTACCTCTATATACAGCTGTATGCATGGATGTGCACACCTCCATTCACCTGGAGGGACAATATCCTCCTGAGCTGCTGTAGCTGAGGAATTTCATTATTTTCTCCCTTCTTATTTCCATTCAGCTGCACTTTTTCTTTTTTTTTAAATAGGAACTGTGCTCATGGACACAATAACTCTTGGCCATATATGTATCAGCGAAAAGAAAAAAAGAGAAAAATCCTCTCTCAACGCAGATGTGTGATTTTTTTTCTTCCTCTTTTTTCTATTTCGCAGGGAGGAAGAATGCTCATTATTTTTCTTACCCTGAACAATCCTTCCGCGCTTCTCTCAGAAGTCGCTGAGAATGACTTAATGCATTTTCCAACAGACGTTTTTTTTTTTTTCTTTACAAAGGCTCGTCCATTTAGTCCATCAAAGCAGTTTCCCTGGCGAGAAATTCGCAGAACGGTCAGCATTAGCACCATACATGTTTTATGAAGGCCGGGAGCTCACCCTACTTAAGACAAACGGCACGCATTCAGCGCATTCACGTGGCTGGGAAAATGGTGTGGTTTGTAGGTGTGTGTGTGCAGAACGAGAAAACTGCCTGTGTGTAAGTGTGTGTGCTGCCAATATTTGCACTCTGTCTGCTTCTCCTTTGTTAGTGTGACGCTACTTGCTTATGCATTGTTGACCCATTTAAGGGCTTTAGTGCTCTCCTAGCTCACAGTGTAAACACTTTATTCCCCTACATATAGCATCTGCAGTCACAAACAACAGCATAAATATATACAAAAAAGAAAAAAATCACAGCATTTGTATGCTTTAAAAAAAACAAGATTTCTAAGCAGGCCCTTATTTGTTTTCTCTTCATAAATACTCTCTCTCGTTCGCTTCCTTCCTCTATAACCTTGTCTCCCGTCTTGGAATACGAGGATTCGAAGCTAAATGAAATGTTGTGAGTCGCAGCAGGCAAAAACATTGCCTGGCTCTGCTGACAGCTTGGGAATTATTTTGGGGCACAATGCACCATTTCCCACCCCCCCTCCCATCATGCTGGGGGATGAATATGCACCCGGTAATTGAAGTGCGGCGTCAACTCGAGCCCGTGACTTGACAAATTTCACCTGGCCCTGTTTCCATCACTGCACGCCACTCCCTCCTCCGTGTTGTTTGCGACTTGGAACGCACCTGGTCGTGAAAGGCAAGGAAGCGTGTTCAGATATTAGATCCCGCCCTTCCTCCAGGTGTGGATGTTATTCTTTCCATTTTGTGTGTGTGTGTGTGTGTGTGTGTGTGTGTGAATGTTTCTTAACCCGAGGTCACAAAACAAGGAGCAAAAAAAAAAAGAAGGAAGAATTCTCCCCATCCTTTGTGTGCCATTCACCGTGGCAGCTGTCCTTTCAAGCCTCTAAATGCAACGCAATCACCTCACAAAAGCAGGCGGCTCAGTTATGCGTGGGCTCCGATGACTACAGTCCTGAGCGTGCACAACTTCCTGTGAGGGATGATTAGAGTGGCCAAAGTGGCAGTCAAAAGCCTCAGTTTTAAAACCACAAAAGGAAAGAGAGCCCAGGAGCCAAAACACATAGGCAGGGACGCCCAATCAGAGCGACGTAACCTGACACCTTCAGCCAAACAATGAAGGTAAATGTGGTGTGGATTTGATGAGTGATATAGCCTGGTGACTGTCCACCCCCCACCCCCTCCTTCTGGGGTTTACAAAAAGATTAACTCCTTGAACAAATGCAATGAGGGCACACCTGTTTTTTTTTTTGTTTGTTTGTTTTTGTGCACTTGTGGCAAAGTATGTGTTTCTTTGTCTGTTTCCTGCCCTTTTGTTTGCAGTCTCGCCCGCAGACTAATGGCTACCTTGAAGGCTAAAACAATAGCATTTATCTTCTCTGCAGTTCAAACTTAAGCTTCAGGCAATCACTTTAGCCGAGGTTTGTAAGACTAGAAGTGGCGCAGGGCGCAGGGAGGATTGAGTTTAAGTGGTGGAAAACTAGCGAGCAGTGATCTACAGAGAGCCAAAGAGCTGTTTAAGGAGCTGCTTTCGAAGTCATTTGTCTTTCCTTTTATTCCTTATTACTTTGTGTTAATTTTTTCCCTGTTATCGCAGGTTCAAACAACCCTTCGACTTTTATCAGGTGTTACGAGTGAGTGAGCAGAAAGAAACAAGAAGATATGATGACAAAAGATCCCCTTGCCGCTGATGAAATGACAAAACAAAGCATCCAAATCTAGTTGGTGCATACTGAACAGCACACAAATGTGCATAAAAGCTCATGTTCAGGATGCAAAAAAACTCCCAAAAAATAGATATATATTCAATCTCTTTATACATGCCTATGCCCTGGGATCAGCTTTTGCAAACTTCTACAAACATTGCATCGCCTGCAACTCACTGCGAGGTGTTTTGAGCAGTCGTTGGAGAGATGCTGCTGGCGAGATGTCGACCTCAGGCTGTGTACATACGTAAGCAGGAAGGTGCTGTAGGTGTTTAGTCGGCTTTGGAAGTTTTGAACGATTATGAGAAAATGCGCTCGGATTACTCCGGTGCTTTTTTTTTTTCTTTTTTGCTTGCACCGGGCTACAGTATGCACAGGGGTCTGGGGGATCCAGAGTAGTGCTGTTTAGGCTGCCTCCCACACACAAATGCACAGCTCGGATTTGAAAATCTCCTGGAAGTGACAGATTGGGTTCACGCACGCTGCTGGGAAACAAGTTACTGTCATTATCCAGTTACAGCTGCCGCGATGAACTCGTCCTCGAACTGCTCTTAGGGTAGTTGTCTCGTTTCATCTGTTTGCCCTCTCTCAGCACTCTCCAAACCGTAAACATTATTGCTCATTACGGCCTTTAAATATTTAAAGGGTAATTCACATCAAACTCTGTTCAAACCTCTGGGCTGCTAACAAAAAAGTATTTGGATGTTTTCTGGCTCCTGGAGGGAACCGAGTGTAATCTGATGAACTGCTTTCAAGTGATGTCACCTGAGACAAAAGAAGGACTCAGGTGGAAGACTAAAAGTCTGACACTCACAACAAACTTAGGGTTTAGAGTCAGGCACCTTTTTCAGCCGTCATCAACCCATTAAATGGGCATTATCAGTTATTGTCAGTACGTTATGTGTTGAAAAAGGTAGTTATCACCTCACTGAAATGTGGCCGTTCTGCTCTGCTGAACAGGAGGAATGGGTGGTGTCTGTCCAGTCTGAAAATAGCAACAAAAGTCCACATTAGGAGGTAGTAGGGGTGTTGAAGAGTAAATCCATTTAACTTTCAGCAATGATACATGAGTTTGAGACGCGTCGTTTGAACTTTATCTTCTATTTTCTTGGCATAAGCAGCAAAACTTTTATTTCAGGAATGGAAAAAGGTCACAGTGTTTGGTTAAAACACACCTTTTTTTCTCCTTTCAATGCGAAGCACATATTGCAGTGCCATAATTTGCTAGCTTGCATTGGCATTCATCCACAAAGAATTCACACATCCGCAAGGTCTCCTACACAATCTGGCTCGCTCTCTGTTTATCACTGATTAGAATGGATGATAACCACCTTCCTAGCTTGCTAGTAGGTGGAGGAGGGACTGATAACAACTGACAACGGCAGTTTAATGTACTGATAGCATCGAGATCGGATGAGTGAGAAAGAAGGAACAAGAAGAGCGGCCAAACCTCTGTAAACATCCACGTCTCTGCTCGAGGCTAGCAGCAAACCGGCGGTCAGATAGCATTGTGAGAAATGCAGATGGCGGCTTTTGACAAGAACGTGTGTGCGATAAAACAGGTGCCTGAATCAACTGCACTGGTTGTGATGCATGTCTTTTTTTTTTTAAACTGTTCTTTGCGAGTCATTTCATAAGAGTGCGACGGTAAGTCTGCGAAGTGCTCTTTTTGTGACACCCAGAATCCTCTTGTTTACGCCGAATGCACTTAGCCTAAATAGCACTGGCGGTAATGAGAATCAACACTTTGTAGACGGTTTAGCTTTAAGAGGAAGAGCTCTACAAGTTAGATTTTTTTTTTACTGACAGCGAGAAGGAAAGAGGGAGACAGATGAATGATGGTTCCATCACCTTGCACATTGTGAATGTGAAGTCACTCCAGGGCAGCATAAATCATCTTAATCCCTGAGTGATTGGAGATGAAGCAAGGACACACACACGCATCCATGCAAACACCTCACCTTGTTCCAAACCCCCTGAAATCACTGTTTAAATCGCTCATCCTTATTTTTAAAATCTCCTGCCCTCTCTTAATAGATCACGGGCCTCGATTCTTAATCAAAAGCAGCTGCAGATTATAACCACGAACAGATGGTTTGGGAGTGAAAATAGTATTTTGCGGGCATTTCTTGATTGTTTGCGCTTTTTTCTCCCCTCCTTAACCCCTCCTCTGTGTTATTATGATTATTACTATCCCTGCTTTTGGCGATTTCATTTCGGCCTCGTACGCATTATCAGAGCTTAAGAGTTGCTGACCACTTCCCAAACCCCCCACCCCCAAAAAACCCCACTCCTGTCACGATCTTTCATTAGCGTCAAAGTCTTAATCCACCTCAATACATACATGCGGTAATCCCCCCCCTCTCCTCTTAAAAAGACCATAGCTGTCAACACTCGTGTTCTTTGGCTGAACTCAGCGTGAGGACAAAGCAATTTGTTTCTAAAACATCAGAGGGGTTAGCGGGGGGTGGGGGGGGACTTTGGAGGAGGCAGATGCCAGAGCTGGCTTGCAGAGTGGCGAAAGTGCAAAAGGGATTGCGAGAATAAAGACAACTACCTCCTTTTTTGTGTGGTTTTTTTTGAGGGGGGGTGCTTTGATACGAAGCCTGCAAGGCAAAGTCTTTATCCTCTGGCAAAAAGTAATGATGGAAGAGAGGAAGGAGCAGGAGGCAGAAAGAGGGAGAGACTGTGGGAGTGAAGCAGACGCCATCGGATTCTCTTTCAGGTGTTACGCAACCCGGGGAGAGCAGACTCTTACCCTTCCTCGTGATTAATTGTGTGTCTCGGGCAGGAGATTGTGTCAGTTTAATCTGAAGTGCTGATTGTGTGAATAGGGCAAAAAATAAATAAATAAAAATAATAATAAAGAGAAACAAAGAATGCGCATTTAAGAGCCAGAGAGCACTTCCCCTAATGAAATGCAATGTCTGGTTTTTCATTGGTGCGCACCCTCTAAACGAATGCCTACTCTCTTGATTTGTTACAGAAAAAGAATAAAAGTACAAAGGAAATAAATTACATTCGGTCGCTAAATTGTTTCTCACATATTGCGTTCCTGAATGTAACGTACACGTACCGGAGTGGATGCAGGGGAGCGATCTGTGTGCATTGTTCTTCCCAAAGAAAGAATTGTAAAAAAAGAATGTTGTTTAGCTTCTACCTGGTGCCAAAACAGAGCAGTGATAAGGTTTTCCAACGTGAAATCACTTGTTTGTGTTGGAGTGAGAATTAGGCCACAGACTAGCCTGAGAAGAGAGAAAAAAAAAGATTGCGTGAACGCACGAATAATCTACAAGTTGTTTCAAATCAAGCAAAAGGCAAATGTTTACTACCCACTCAGTGACACCAGGGTTTTGATTTAGGAGCTCGATGTGTGTTTGTGTGTGCATTTATGTGTGTTTGTTTGTGTGGACTGTAAAGGTCCACTGGACAGGGCTCGCTTTACTCACCCTGACAGGCAGAAAGCTGTAAAAAATTGCACCATATTTCCTCTCAAGTCTCTTCAGATACTGAGAAGCAATGTTTTCACAGCTGCCTCACTCTCTTTTCTCCAATTTCCCACTGTGTGTGTGTATACTGTACATGTGTGAGCGCCGCTGTGTGTGTGTGTGTGTGCTTGCATACTATTTCTTTCCTCTTTTTATGTGAGCAGAAATAAAAAAACAAAAACTAGGTGCCAACTATTTGAGGCGCAGAGAGACATGGAAGAGAGGGTCTTTCTTTGTTCCACAAACTTCTCCCCCCTCTCCTTGTTGTCTCAGATCTGTCCACATTTCAGCAAAATACACCCCCCCCACCTCCTCGTTTTCCCACTTCTCTGCAAACATCTTGTTGTAATCTGTTCATGCAAAAAACCCCAATATGATTCACTGGCTAATCAGCCTGCCACCTCCCCAAGAAATGTTATTTCTCGTATTTTGGGGCTTATTTAACTGAAAATGTGATTCTCAACATTCAATGGCGACTCGCAGCATGTGAAACATGGATGTGGCCTCCTCTGTATCCAATTAGAAGCCAGTCATCTATGATGACAGCGCTGTGTCGACAGGGAGGGAGGAGGCGGCTGCTGCTGCTGCTAATAATAGACTAATAACTCTGACGGTGTCTGTGAGTGGTGTTATGTTGCCACGAGACGTTCAGCAATGTAGGAAAGTTTCATGTTCTTATTGCGAGAGTGTTCGGTTGACATTTGCATATGAGTGAGTGTATGTGCCTGTCCAAGTCCAAGCGTCTGCTGCTAGGTTGTTGAATTTTTGACCTTCTGCAGTGCTTTGTCCTTTGTTTTTTGACAAGGCGTGAATAAAAGAAATGAAAAAAATAATCATGTCACTCTACTTCCATAAAGCTCCGGGTTAGCTCTCACAGGCTTAGAGACTCATCAGTAACCCTGTAGCAATAATGTATTCCTCGGCTACTTGCTGGAGGCTTCTGGCTGTAACCAGGTAAAATCAATCACAAAGAGAAAAACCTCCCGGCGATTACTTTGGTCAGTGGCAGATTGCTGCAGTTGACCATAGCTAGCATGCAAGATAGAAGTCGTCTTGTCTGCAAACACTCTCCAACTACTCACCAAGCGGTAGCTGACCTTGTAAATGTGCAGTGCAAACTGAAAACAGAGAGTGTTCACCTTAAAATTCAAAATGAACGCTCACCTTTACAACCAAAAAGTTATGAACGGTTCAGGTTTTATTATTTTCACCTAGAGAACAGACACTTGTCAAAAGAACAGGGAGTACTCTTTAACAAGTGACCTGTGGTTGCCAGGAGGTCACTAACGACTGAGCCTAGAGGTTTCTTCCTGTTGAAAGGAAGTTTTTCCTTCCCACGGGTCATCTGATTGTTGGGGTTTTTTCTTTATTCCTGTAGAGTCTTTATCTTACAATATAAAGTGCCTTGACGCAACTATTGTGATTTGATGCTACATAAATAAGTTAGAAAAGTGTGTAGCACTACTGTTGTGCATTTCATGTGTCAGCATTAATGACATACTATTAACATTTAACTCTGTTCAGTCCTCTTTTTCTCCTGCCCTGCATCTACACTGATTACTTTTTAGTGAAACTGAAAGACTTTGGACTTTTTGCTACTCTCAGTGCTGCCTTGGTGTTTGTTTTATTTCAGAAACTAAAAGGTGTTGGGGCTAATAGCTAATTACACCAGATTTAACAAGCAGATAAGCAGGGTGCAGATCCAAGGAAGGCACCAATAACTAACAGCAGGATGTAGATTACACTTTTACCAACACAACAGCAATCTTCATAGAAGACATTTCAAAAAAGACAGAGCTCGTGATTATTTTTCTATCTCATCCAGAATGACACGCAAACTCAGATGTCGATGTTTTTGCTTCCTACCTTAAAATTCTGTGCCCATAAACCCCACATCTCCTGCCAACCTTGACTACACGCTCCCTCTTTTCCTTTAGGAAACAGGTCGAACACAGAGGCTTGTGCTGCTCAGCTCACCCCACGTTCCAGCAGCTTGTACTGGAAGAAGATATCGATCTGAACGTATTGCATGAAACTTTGAGCGTGGAAGGGTTGGTGTTTGTGCTTCACGTTGCTTCACCTAAAGTCCTCGAGCTGACAAACAGGGGAAAAAAAAGTCATTAATGATGTATCGTCTGCTGCCAGAGCAGACAGATCTAAATAGGTGTAAATATTTGCGAGCTGGTTAATTGCGTGTCCCCTGTGAGAGCGCGAGTGGCGGATTCTGCCAGCAAGACCATCACACCTGCTCTCAGAAGTCGCCACAAATGAAAATCAAAAGGAGTAGCTGGAGAGCCCTTCTAAAATAATAGACGTATAGAGGTCTGCAAGAAAAGCTGAGTGTTAGAAGAGGTGTTTTCATAATGGGATAGGGAGAGTGTGTCGTGGTGTGCCATTGTGTATATACGTGTGTGTGTGTTAGACCAATAGACAGCAACAAAGAAAGCCCACTCCGTTGTCTCACCGTATTCCTCTCTGTGTGGCACATCTCCCTTCCCCTCCCCACCTATGCATTGTACATAACCTTGGCTTAAGTGTCACCCGCACGCCATGGCAAGAGCAGCAGGACACAAAGCCACTGACTGACTGCTGTGAGGCCAAAGGCTTAGGCAACCTTGTAATGTGTTTAAATGTCAACTCTTCTTAAACAATTCTCTAACCTTGGCTGCCATTCAGCCATACTGTGCCCTCATTCACCTTGTGTAAGGTCAACAGGATCACACTGAAGCGTCAGTACTATAGACATGCCAAACAAAGTTACCGTTACTGCCGATCTTTGCGTCCACCTTCAGCTCGATACACTTAAACAGGCTGATTAATAGAAATGGATACAAGATTAAAACTGACTTATGCATAACTACTTAGAGTTCGCTTTACTCATAATCATCGAGGCAGGTACAGCTCTTGCCCATTTTTAAAAAAATTGTCTTCTGCTCACAGTTTTGGTAGAAGGTAGAGAGGCCCGAAGGTAATGTTCCTGAGAGTAGCTGCTGTGATTTCAGAATGGAGTGTTTGTGAGTGTGTGTGTGTGTGCACACTGCTGACAGGAAGATGATATACCGGCTGTGGCAAGTGCTGTCTGACAGTAAATGTCTCTCCCCAACCCCACCCCCCTCCACCCAACCTCCTCCATGTTTACAGTCTTAAATGGATTATGGTCCATGGGCAGCTCCACATCGGCTTGCGCGCACATCTGCTACCGTGTGTTCACGCGCGATGGGAAAGAGATCCCGTAACCGGCACCTCCACCGGGTGCGAATGTGGCCCCCCCGGTTGAACACTAGCATGTCACTAATCACGTTAGCATCGATCGCACGAGCGCCCCGGCTCTGACCTCGGTGTGCTGCGCTCCCCTCTGAGCTTCGATGGAGGTGCAGAGCAGCGTTAGTCAAGCTGCACTTCTTATGGAGCACTTAAGGGCACGAGGCTAACGGTGTCAGTGCATTAAAGAAGCACTAACATGCGGAAACTGTGCAGAAGCTATCACTCAGCAGACTCTTGCCGCTTTCTTTTTTTGACTGCGGTTGGAACTGTGGGGTTGGGAGAGCTTACATGTTTTATCCCCTTGTGTCAGTATGATGTGTGAGTGTGTGTGTGTGAGTGTGTGTGTGTGGGCTGCCACCGCAGATACCCCCCACCCCACCCCGACCCCCTCTTGTAATGCGCTAATATGCATTAGAATTAAGCTCGTGCCTCTGAAATGAAAACACCGGAATTAGCCGTCAAAATGAGAGCCACTGTGAAGAGAGCTGGAAAGAATAGGGGGTGGGGGGTAGCAATATTATGAATGTAATGTTTCTTTTCATAAAGTCAGGGATGAGGTCGCCACAAATGATTCCCCTCGACGTAAGTCCGGGAAATGAAGCTTGCTCTTTTCAACGGGGATAATTAGCTGGGCTGACAGTCGATCCCCATTTGTGACACCGATTTTTTTCTTTTTTTTTTCTTTCCCCTCTCTAGTTTGGGACTATAATCCCTCCTTTGAGGCTGCGCGAGTGACAGAAGTATTTTTGTCCTTCTAGAATATTCCAGCAATTAGAGAGGGGTACAATAATACCCATCATCTCCTTGTAATTAGCGAGCATTTGAGAGGATGCGAGAGAAACTGAGAGCCCTTTTGACCTCAACAAGGGGCTGAGCGGCGGTTTTGTGTGTCTCTGGGTCTCGGCACGCAGAAAAGAGAGTCGAGTTAGGATGAGTAAGCAGTGTGCTTCCCACCAGAGCACGGTGTACCCATCCTTCACTGAAACTGCTGATTCGGCGTTAAAGCCTGTGCACGCACCTTCAAAGAGAGTCGCCGTGTTTGTGTGTGTGTCTGTGTGAGGTTGCGGTTAAAACCCGGGGGGCAGCACCTCTGTGTGTGTCTTTGAAAAGTTCCCTTTACGTCTGTTGTTGTTTTCAGCTGCCAACTTGCTGTTGACTGTCTGTGTCCGGCGATGGTTATCACAGCTGATGATGCCCTTCCCTGTCAGGCCGTGACCCCTCGCTTCCAGTGAATTATCATCCGTCAGAGACAGAGCGAGGAAGAGGGAAGGGGGAGGTGGAGGAAGGATACAGAAGCGCAGGGGACAGAGGGAAGTTTTGGATGAGTGCCTCCGAGGTGTTTAATTGTCTTCATTGGTGACCGCCCCCACCTGCTCGCTTGACACGCTCTTCCCAGCCAAGGCATGTCGTGCATAAACAAATAACTCATGCGCTGAACCATACACCCATATGCACCTGACGCTTTCTAGCAAGTTGCAACTTATACCTTTAGGCCACTCCAGCCAATAGGAAAAAGTTTGAAACCATCTGGTTTTTCCACAATATTCACTGCTTAACAGCGAGCATAGCTTCTTTTTTTATTTTTGTGGTTTTGTGGTTTTTGTTGCTATCTTCAGCCCATCCCTTCCTATATCTCACTCCTGCTGCATGTCTGACTTGAATTACAGCCTCTTTGCAATGACTGAATTAACAGGTGAACACTAGGGGTCATTAGATTACGGTTACCAGAGATTTATGACATGTCGGGGTCTTCGACCTTGGCCTACTCCTGATTTTATTTCACCAGCAAAAAAAGCTAAGTTGCTTCAAACGACTTAGACAAGTGCTCGTGTCATTAAATTTAATTGCGTGGTACCGGATGAGATGGAAAAATAAGAGAAAAAAAAACACGAGCTCCAAATAACACTCCACCCTCCCCTGCTTTTGAAGCAACCTGGATTTGAACATTGCAACAGTTGGAAATGCAGTGGGATGTTGCTGCAAAAGAACAAGTCAAAACAGTAACCCACTCCTCTTTTTATTTTCCTTCCCTAGAGTTTTGCTCAACTTGGATGGGGGAAAAAAAAAAGTATTGAAAAGTTTCAATTAGGAGTTTCAGCCACGGCCACGTTGCGCTCGATCTCCCCCTGCACCCCGGCTCCCGCTCTTCATTGCAGACGGTAGTTTGCAAAGGTCAGCGCTGTCTGCCGGCTTTATTTGAGAGTGTCTGAAGACCCATTTAAGACTGGCTTTAACTTCAAATGTGCTGACCTAGACAGCGCTGATCTGCTTGAGTCCAGGGTAGCAAGCTGTGATTTCTCTTGCTCTCTCCAGCCATCTTTCTACATTAGCCTCTCGCAGTGCTTCATTCATTTAGATCGCTTTCTGAGAGAATGCTGAAAGCCCTTGTAAAATGCTTAAGCAGGCTACATACCGCATGCAATATTCAAAGAGGCCTTTAGTTAAGATGTAGGCATTTCTTTTGGCAATGCATCCAATAAAAAAAACATAGATTCATATTATTTTACTGTGTGATTAGTATGCTGTGCACATGCAGCACATTGGTGTCAAATTAAAGGGAAAAAACACAACATAAAACTATCTTTGTAAGGTGTTAGGTAACCTCATGTCATTCAGTGAGCTACTATATGCTTTAGCTTTGTAGAAGCAACTGGAACTTCACTGGATGGATACATAAATGTTCACTCATTTAGGGTTTTGCTGAGGAGGATGGAGGCCTAACATACTAATATCAGGTCTACCTGTATTATTAATGTAATATTATCCCATTCTTACTTATACAGCAAGTGAACCCACCAATTATTTCCTTTAATTTGTCACCCCTCTGTATTTAAATGACTAATGCTGTAGTGAGAAAGCACATTTCTCTGATTTTAGCTTCTCTTCACTGACTAAAGTTAGAATTCAATTCAAAATCCTTCTCCTCACATAGAAAATCTGTCGCAAAGACTTCATAGCACCATGTTATGCTAACAGAGTGCTTCGCTCTCAGACTGTTGCCTTACTTGTGACTTCTAGGGTATTTAAAAGTAGAATGGGAGCCTTCAGGAAGCTACCAGTCATTTAATGTCTTTGGACACCCTGTTTTTTACTCCCATTATTGCATCTTACAAGTAGATATTACACCGCCTTTATATAAACATTTTAGGGCACTGAAAACTCCACCTTTTTCCTGTTTCAACCTCATACCCATGTATGACACTAACTGATTCAGACTGAAATGGAAGAACCGAGGGAGGTAAAAGACATGGGGGTGTGGGAGGGGGGTAATGGAAGCAAAAGAGTGAAAGGGAGAGTCGTAAAATAGCTGGAGGTGATGCTGTCGGCCAGAATGGGCCATTTGTGTGTGTCTGTGTGTGTTTTTGCGTGGCTACGGTAAATAGATGTCAGGCCCTATCATCCTCGCCAGCTTAACGAGGCATGGCACTCTCACTAGGTGAGGCCAGGAGGGCAGGCAGGTTAGTAGTTGTTACAGTAGCAGGCAAGCTCACACACATGCGTGCGATACAGCCTCCCTCGCACAAACGCACTGAAGCTTTCTGCCCATGCAGACATGCTGTGGGCTGATATAACATTCCTGTTACATCAGGGGAAAAAAAATACATAAATACATTTGTCAGCAGGTTCAGATTCTAGGTTTCTCTGTTAGGTGCGAATTCCTTTGCAGAAAAGCTCTTCACACATTTGAAAATGCACTGACAGGAAGTGCAAAAACTCCCACAACCTACAGGCCAACCGGGTGTGATTAAGGTGAAGTAGGAACATGTCCAGTTTCTGTTTGTGCAAAAAAATAAAAATAAAAAAATGAAATACAATAAAAATTAGAGGCTCAGAGGCTGCGTGCACTCGGGATGAGGATGTTTTTTCGTGGAGGACGCTGAAAATGTCCTGCCCCACTTCTCGCGCCCCTCATTTCTCGGTGAGGTAGTGAGGGAGGCTGCTCTTTAAATAGCCCTCCCCTGGGTGGGTGGAGGGGGCACCACTGGACACATGCAAAGTCAGCCTTGCTACCCCGCCGACATTCTGGAGCCCGTTTACCCTTCACAACACGGGCGCATCAGCAGCGTTAAACATCGCCTGTCTGATTCTTCACGGCGCTCAGTCCTGCACTAAAGTCAGCACCCGCTCTCCATTTCCACAAAACCATCTGTATGCCACATGTCTCCACCTCCTCACGTATCATCTCGTCTTGTCTCACAACCCTGCTACTTGTCCATCAAATCCTTCCACCACTCGCTCATTCGCTCAGCTTGTCTCTCCCCGACCATCATCACCTCCACCTCCACCACCACCCATTGATGCTCTCTCCCCCTTCGCCGGCTCCCTCTACTCTCTTCCGAGCACATCCAATTTGCTGGGAGTGAGTTAGAGAGAGGTGATATGAATCTTATCTCACCGCTGCTTTAATTATTCCATCTTCAAGGTGCGTTCCTTTTAGAGGGGGCTGGGGTTATTAAATAGTGTCCATTTTAATCAAGGCATGCTATAGCCCCAAATTGGGCAAGTAATTAAAGGTGGAATAATGAAATTGAATCGGAGAGTCGACTGCACATTTCTCTGAACTGGATTCGGTTCATTTTGCGGTCGCCAATTGGTCCTCGCTGACAGGCGGCAGACGCCGTGGGACTGAACTGGATTCTTTTCTGAAGAGTTCCTTTCTCAAACATTTAGTAATCTCCCCCTCACCTTCTGTTCCTCAAACTCTACTCCATTCCCCTTTCTGTGTTTTGACACAAATGGGCACAAAATGATACTCCTTCACTGCTTTTTTTTTACCCCCCTCCCTTCTTCTGGTCTGTTCTCTTCCTCTCAGTGTCCTCAGTGTCTCTCCAGCACTTTGTAATGAAGCATTACTGCTTCTGTCTCCCAGGCAGGCAGTGATAATTACCAGCAAAGTGAAGCAGACTGCAGTGCGGTGGCTTCATATACCACAAAGACACCTTTTATGGGATTAGAGTGTCCCTTTTATTGTGCTCCTGTCATGTAGAACAAGTGCACATTTGTGCGGACGCGTTCGCGTTTCCTTAGCAACGTGACAAATCGCCGTGTCCGACGGAGTTTTGTTGTTTGTCAATCATCTGCGAGCTACTTTTAGTGAAAGTAAAAGCTTTTAGATGGAGCCTGTTAGCTGTTTTCTATCCAAGTACACTGTGAGCCAGCACTTCCTCTTTTCCAGCCTCTGATCTCGCAGGAAAATACCGTTTCAGAATAAAAAGAACCACGAAACTCAGTCACCGTAATCCTCCATTTATCTAAATGGCCTTTTAATATTGCTATACATTAGGGCTGAACATATACAGTAGTAATATAAACACTGTCCGCACATTTTTCCTTCAGGCTGGTGTTCTCAGATGACACTAGACTGACATTTTTCCAACTGTGAGGAATGTTGGTTTTCTTATTCCCATCACTGGTAACTTTGCAAATCAATGAGCAGGATGTAGATAGATATGGGTAAGTACAATGAACATACTTTACGTGTCTGGCAATGGCTGGCTTGCACAGTAAGATTTTTCCAAATCGATTTACTTGAAAACGTACTACATGCCTACTTTTTTTTAATCAATAGTGCAAATTACAATAACAAATCAAGCAAAATAAGATTTACATGACGTCCCTCCCCACTTTCCTACATTCTGTCTGCCGGTACTTTGGTAGCAGTTACTTCCAGAGGTGTACAGTAGATCATGTTGACTGTAAGGCTTTGCAGACTTTGCTGCAGGGCATGGGGAAAACCAGGGATCCAGGAGGTTTCTATCTACACCAGAACTTTGGGTACAAAGCCACCACCTATCCCGCGCATATGCATCGTACCTCCCGACATCTTCAGCGTTCTCCCTTCAAGTGTGCACACATAACCGAGCATCGCAGTCGCTCTCCTCTGCTTTCCCGTTACCTCACATGCCTCTTCCCGTATCCCGTCTTTGTGCCCCAAGGTGCCCGAGTGCCCTATCAACTGCTCTCCAAACAAACAGCCGCTGGATCAGTGAGGCTCCTTGGGATATGCCTCAGGGATAGAGAGAGGAGAGAGAGGGAAATGGAAGTAGGAGGAGAACAGAAAACAGGAACTAGGAGTGAAGGAGGAGAAGTGAGACGCACAAAGAGGAATCTGAAATGGGGAAGCAACAGAGACGGCGACTGGTGAAAACAGAGTGTTGGGGGAGTTGAGAGCGTATGTACGATGTGCTTTGGGGATTGGGCTGCAGAGAGAATGAGCTCATTAGTCCTTAGTGTACTGTATATTTCCCTCTTCCAGGTAATTACACGCAACACCAGGGTGTCTCATTCCTCTCGGAGCGATGAATAACAGCCGGGTGCGAGTGAACATACAAGTCCACGCGTGTTGTTCTACTGTATGGATTTGCATATTCAGACTCACATCAGCATGCATACGAGGCTGTTTGTTAGCAGCGCTGATGTTTTTTTTTTCTTTTTTGTGTGTGTATGTGTTCTTAGTTGTCTGAAGGGAACAACGAGGAGCGGTTTGCATATATACATATATATGTGTGTGTGTGTGCGTGTGTGTGTGTGTGTGAGAGAGAGAGTGTGTCCAGGGTGGTAAAGACGTTCTTTGCAAACCCAAGAAGCATGAGCGACTCTCATTCTGTCTCGAGCTCTATTTCTGTTTGTGCCTTGGCAGGCCGGATGCAAAGCCTCTGTAAGCAGGTAATTAATGGGAGTGAACACTGCAGCTATGGAGAGGGGAAGAGGGGAGGGGCCAGTTTAGAGCAAAGCAGGAAGGGGGGGAAAAAGAAATAAAAAATTTTGAGCTGTAGAGAGATTTTCCCTCTGTTGAGGGGAAAATAACGTCAGGCTCAACTTCACGTCGAGGTTGTGAAATCAAAATGGCTGCTGTGGAAAAAGGCTTTTATCCTTCGTGAATGTGCTGTTTGCTGAGTCACAGCTTAGCTCTTTAGTAACGCTTTATTACTCATTTCACACACTCGAGTTTTCCATATGTTAAAGGCAGCGGAGAAAAGAAACGGGTCCGGGGGGTGGGGGCCAGACGACGCTGATTGACGTTCAAATATTTGATGCGGGTTATAATGCAGGTGATCGCACCTGATGTGCCTCTCCGTGGTGTGGTGCGGCAGGAAGGCAGTCCCATCCCTAAAAGGACAAGTCATTTAGGCTTAATGACGCGCCACCTGCATAGATTCCAAGTTGGAAACCCAACGGCTCACTTCTGTCCACATGCTGGCATCATTAGCCGGCTTGTGTCCACTTCCCCAGTCAAGGGTCACGATGACAATTCGTCAGTACCATATTTAGGAACCTTACCGCCATAACTCACAGCAGTAATGAGGGGAGCAGCAGATGGATGCCATTCTAGAAACTGTTTTTAATGACTGAACAGGGGATTGGGCTCCTGTCCCCGATTGGACCCTGCAGACTCTCACTCTTAAAGGGCAACTGCCAGATATCCGAGCCAAATGGAGGCAGGAGGGCTCATTTCTACCCTTTTTCCCTTCTTCTTCTTCGTCATTTTTATTTATTTATTTATTTTCCTTTTTAGCTCTGTCTTGCTCTGGCGATTATTCTCTCCCTTGTGCTTGTGGCGAGTGGAAGCAGTAGATGAGAGGGGGAGCATTATCCTCGGTTTTCTGTTTTTCTTTCTGCGCAGGCTCGGCGAAGCTGGCTTTGGTTTTATCCAGTGTCGGCCATTTGGGAGAGCCTTGTGTTGCTTTTGTCCGCCTCCTAACCCTCCAATTCCTGATTCCTCCACAATCCTCTGTTTTGTAAATGGATGCTTGTGATGGCTAATCAATACTGGCAGATTTAGAATGGGATTTAGCATTACAAAGGTGGTCCCTCAACATTGTAATCCCACACCCCCTTTCCTCCCTCACACTTTCGTTAGGGAGCAGAAAAACACTGTATAAAATAGCTTTCATCAACATAGACAAGCTTAAGAGCTCTTTTCCAGCTTTTCCTGTGCTTTTGCCATTCCACCGCCGCTGCATCGATCAGTAATGCCGACATTTTGCAGACTAATATTTCAGGTTTTAATTGCTACACAGAGACCCTGAGCGCTGGAGAGGATAACAACTTGCTTATTTTCTTCCTACTGACATGCGGTTCTGTGTGTTTTCAGCCAAGCCTCACGACAGCTTGAGATTAAGAAAATAGCTGTTTAGAAAGTTGCTGTAAACCTCCAGGGGGAAGATAGGGAGCAAAAGGTTGCAATCGGGGAGAGACAACAGAGTCAGGGTGCACATCCCAACCCCTCAAGGCTCTCTTGCCATTACCTCATTTCCCCTGTTTGTAATTAGCGGCGTGTATTAGCGGCTAGCCGGCACAGATGAAGGCGTATCAGGACATCAAGGAGGCCACGGGGGGCATACTGCAACAGGATATCAGGCCGTCTTCTCTGGTCCCAGAGGGCAAAGCAGGAAAACAGCTTAAGCAAACAGCCTCCCAGGTAGTGTCCTCATTAGTGCTATCATAGCTATTAACAGCATTAGTGCCAATGTTTTGATTGCTGTCATTATCATTAGCAGCTTGAGCAGCACAGCTACCTACCAGGAAGGGGCTGGCAGTGGGGTATGTGACAGGTGTTTTAACTCAGCCCTTGCTGACAGCCCAAAGCTAACAGGTTGTTGTTTGTAGGCAATCAAGTCATTGCATTCTTGGTGCCAATGTTGTACATTCATCTGAAATGGATCAGAACCAATTTGAGGTTGTTTTTTTTTCTATGTTCAACTTATTTGACCAGTGCAGGTGCTTCAGTAAAAACCTGCCGTTTCAAAAACAAGCCTATTCTGTAACACCACAGCGAGCTTTAAGTGAAACCTCCAGGCTCCGTGTTCTGGTTTCTCAACCATCCTCACCGCTCTTGGCCGTATTGACGTGATTCTTCAGGCCGATGAGTTTTGCAGCAACAAATTGCATTCCACCCATAATGCCCCGCCCACAAACTGATAAGCCAAAACTCACGAAAACCATGCTGTTCAAACACACTCTGATTGGACTCCTGCTAAACATCTCACCAGCTTACCTCTGTCGCCCATTCGCATGTTAGTTTGACATTTTAACTGTGCGTCTCCTAAACAATTAACCTGTCAACAGCCAACAAAGGTTGTACACAAAGGAAAGACCAGTGGAGGTACAGGCGGACAGGATGGAGGCAGTGGTGAGAGGCAGTGTGTACAGCTGCACATTTTCTAGCTTGTTGCTGCACTCAAGCACATATTTCTCAGACCATCACGATTGACAGCTTTGGTATCAGCGAGGGAACGCTTGCATGGGGGAACAGGTGTGCATGCACGCAATCACAAGTGTGCTTTCTCCTGTTGAACAGAGACATACAATAGAAGGGAAAGAAAGACGAGAAGGGGAGAGAGGTGGTGGTGGTGGGGGGAGAATTACATTTGAAATGAGTGAGTAAGCAACACCATAAAGGTGAGATTACGTCAGCAAAGTGCAAACTCTCTTTGTCTCTCTCCTTGCTCTTTCCCTCAGGTGGCGTTGTTCAATCGCGGATAATCATATAATACAGGAAATGAAAACAAGGGAGATAAAAGAGGGAATCAAAGATGGCAGCCTTTCTATAGCTCGTCTCTGTCTTTCGCTCTTATTTCAAATGGTCCTTTTGTAACACGCGGTGGCATCTCCCACTCTGGGCCTATGATCAGGTAGTGGTACTAACAAGCGTTCGACAGGGGGGGAGATTAAACGTGCAACTGTCAGACGCTGCACCCAACGCATTAAATTACAGCTGCTTACATGTGACATTAGGAAACCTGCCAGTGCTAGACACATCAACAAAAGAGATACAGAGAGTGAAAGAGAGGGGAGGGGAGATAGGCACTGGATGTGATGTCAGAAGAAATTAAAGCCTTTCAACTACTTATTGACTGTTCTTCAAGACTTATAGATGGATCTGGAAAAAAAAGGGAAAGTAATAGAAAAAAAAATGCCAGTGACTGCTTCCAAGCTCTTCACTGAAAGTAATTTTTCCTCTCAGCAACTTTGAAGTCTCTGCGTGTTAATGTTATAGTGGCTTAAGTAGTTGCTGACTGCCACCTTTTGTACTGTTCTCCCATCCACTTAGGGAAGCACTTGTTCTATCTATAAATACATTTGCAGCTATGTTTATTTGTCAGTTATATTACTTAACAACTTAAAGGTACAGGGTGTAAAATCTCACCACTACATGTTAATAGATTGCAGATTGGCGTGAACAGAGTTCTGTTTTATTATGCCTCCCAATTGAAGTGCATAATCCTAGCTACAGTCTCCACTGTTGGACAAAAAAACTCTGGTTGCCATTCATTTGTGAGTGTGGGCTGTCATCCCGCTAATTAATTCAGCTGTCCACATCCATTTACTCTGGAGGGCACTGTAAAACTTTCTGAAACAAGTCTGATACGAGTGGTACTCATTCTGAACTGAGTTGTTGAGTATTTCCTTAAACACTGTTAGCCTGTGTTAGCTGCTGTTAGCATGCGTTAGCTGCTGTTAGCCAGCATTAATGAAACTTTTTTGAAATTGATCTAACATTCAGACTCAGACATTTAGTGATTAAACTCTTAGACAATGTGATAATATAATCAAAGGCCAAGTGTGACTTTTGTTTCAAGCCTAATATTAGCTAGCATAACGTTATCTTACAATCGGCTACTATTGTCATTTAGCTTGCTAAAAGGGTCGCATGTCTAATCTGCTGACAATAAGCAACTGCCACAATATCTGGACTAAATAAACCTGTTTATGCACATATTCATGTGTTAGAGCCCTGACTTCAGTTCAGGCTTGACGTTAGAGGGAAGAGGAGGACGTTTTATTGGATGCGTTCTCTCTTTCCTTTACATTTTCACTCCTTTGGTGAAAGAGACCCTTTGCTCTGATGATAAAAATGTATCTTGATTCTGAAGTGTAGACACGAATTAAAATTAGCCTCTACATATGTGTCTGGTCTTTAGCCACAAATACAAAACACAATTAGGCGGAATGGCGATGTTAAACTCACACGCTTTCACAAACCGGCACTCCTATGTATAATTTAATGGATTAAGTTTAAGTTTATAAGAATGCATTTCTTGAGCTAATCATAGTAATATGTATAAGTACAACATTGTGCTATTAAATAAACCCCAAAACAACTGACTACACCTTCAACAATATGTGTTAATGTTGATAATAGATCCATAATCCATAATGTGGGGTTTAATGCAAATACTAACATGATTGTGTCTACTTTTTCTGAAGAGCAAACGTTGACATTTGCGCACTGTACACAGAGAAAGTGGGTTTGAAAATATCTATTGGCATCAACCCAGGATACCAACATCTTTACAGTCTAATCCTTCACTGAGGCCATTGCCAAAGCCATGGGGGTGCTATTGATTGTAATCTGAAAAGAGAAATCTATGGTTTTTACACACTCAATGGCTGCCTCCCTGGTGCCTAACATTGGAGATGAATCACACTCCCCTTAAGGCCCATTATTCACCCATTATTGGCAAGTGCTTGTGCTCACTTAATTGGACAACTTGTCTGCAACTGCCAACCCCCTGGGCTGGCCAAGACAGAGCCTAAGCCAATCAGTCTAATTGATCCCAACAAATGGTATTAGTCACTGTTCGTGGTTGCTGATAGTGGAATCATTTTTTGGAGAGTTTTTGGTGAGCTTAATTTGTGGGAGCTCTGGAAAAAATAAATGAGATTGTTGGAAAAATCTTATGTTTTCATACCAACAGAAATCAACAAAAATTGTTTATTTACTTATTCATTTGGCAGATATTTCCCAACCAGTCTTGCCAGTTTTTGCCCGTACTTACGCCAAGATTTGCACATGAGGGAAAAAAAATTAACCTGTAAAATATTGGATAAATTTCAGCACTGTAACACATGCAAGCTTCAGTGTCCTATCACCAAACGAGAAAGCTGCACTGGAAAGGTCTCATCTTCTCCTTAATTCCCAAGGGCAATGTAGGCCACCCAGGCTGAAGTGTCCTTTTCTTGGCAAGACGCAAGACAAAAGAACGACTCCTCCTAAGTGATTTAGTGCGGTCTCTGTCAGCAAACATCGTTCCATGTCAGTAGTTTCCAAAGCTAATATGTCTAGATTGTTCAGATGCTCTGCCAAAAACAGAGGCGTTATTTCCAACTCGTTTCACTCCTGTGTTGTGAGGAAGAGGTGAGACTCAGGCGTACATAGTTGGAGGGCGGGGTGCAGAAGAAGAGACTTGCCCTGGAGTCAAGCTCAGACTTCCAAGGCCTCTTGTGTTTCTTGCTAAAACGCTCACAGCCAAGAATGATGCACTATTCATGGGTCCTGACGGGGAGAAGAAAGGCTTTGGCCCAAATAGAAATAAATAGCACGAGGAACAAGATGCATTAAGAACGGGAGTATTCACATCAAATGAGCTCATCTTCGCTGTAAGATGTAAATGAGGGAATTGTTGTGCGATAAGACGTTATCTAACAGGTGAGGGGACAGAGGCAAGAGTCTGCGGCAAATGGGTTCAATCAGCTGAACCACAGACCTGATGTTGTGTCTTCTGCATATACAACAGCAACAAAGTCAGAGGAAAGAAAAAGGAGTAGAGACGGGAGGGAAGGGGAGGAGGGGAAGATAGCAGAGCACTCAGCGGGCATTTTAAACACTTTGGTGTTAAGCAGACACATACTGATTCTGCTCCTATCGTTCCAACTGGAGCCAAAGATGCATTTACATTCAGCTGCTGATTAGAAACATAAAGAGGAATGTCAGGAAAAGCTGTGGAGTCTGAGATTTCTAATCACACACTCTGCTTCTTCTTTTTTCCACCCCCCCTCAACTGAAGACGTCTGTGATAGGGTAAAAGAGTACCTTTGAATTTGATGTGCTTTTGATCCAATCTGGCAACTCCCAAATAAATGGGGGTGAGGTTGGTGGTTGGGGGCAAAGAAAGAGGCACGGAAATAAATATATAAATAAATGGGAGAAGAGGAGTCGGGCTTGTGCGCGGACGCCTGCTGTCAGGTCCTTCTGTCAGTGTGAAATATTGCTGATCCCACCACACTTCCAGTGGGGAGGTGCTTGTAATGATTCAGTCCTTGCGGGGTTTCAAAATGTCATCTGTCTCACCTACCTCTGAGTGTACTGGTGTCCTCTAAGTAAAGGCCTCTGCAAAATAGGGATGGCTATTTAAAGTGTAGCGGCGTAGCAATGCATTTAATGGTAGTATTAGTACTGGTCAAGAAGCAAAGCATAGTAAATGCTTTATTTGTTTGTGAAGGCCAACGCTGCATTTTGGTACTGCGCAGAAGTCAACATTGACTCTCGGATTTTCATCCAAAGAGAAATCAACGTATTTCCCACATTAATTACCGGTGTCAGGGGTTTTGCCGCGATGCTTTCCACCGGGCCACATTCCAGCTCTTTTTCGCTCGCACGATTGACCCTTCGAGCAACCCTGCTGCTCCCCCCCCAAAGCTAATCGATAACCTGCCCTGATGAGCGGAGACTCTATGTCACCGCCTCCTTGGCCGACAGTAATCAATAAAAAAACAACAGCCATCTACATCCATGAACTCGGGGCCCATTTGTTTTTCCTTTTCATCACTTATGGATGCCGCTCTATCGGAACGCCTTCCAACAGCACACAAAGTGTGAGGTTGAGGGGGGAAAAAAATGACTATAAAGAGAAGTGTCATTACTTCAGCAGCTGTTGGGGAATGCACGTTGCACAGATGGCAAAGCTTTTAATGTCTACTAGCATTCAAATGTATTCAACTAGTCAATATTTGTCTTAAAAATGTATCGGCATTAAAGAATAAATCTGCCGCTAGTTTGTCTGCTCGCAGCAGTCGAAACGTCACTTATCGCCAGTTGCGTTCAAATAAAGCTGATCAGCCCATCGAACAACTTCTGCATCTGGCAATCTTTAGCAGAGCGTGAAGAATTGTTTATGTCTCCTTTTTTAATGTTTTTTCAAAGGCCACAGCAATTCTGAACCTCCATACTGTTTAGTTTAACATTCACACACTGGCACCGAGCAGTGCGCATCTCAGTAATATGCTCCCTCGCTTGTTTGTGTCAGTAAATATGCGCTCACTTACAGGAAGATGGCCTAATCCATACTCAGCTGTTAGCGGCTGATATGTTTGTTGTGTATTAAATATTTGGTCGGATTTCCTGCCGTGTTGTGATACGCGCAGCTCAAATCGATTGGTAGAGATTTAGCACCCGGGATGCGTCTGTGTTTGAATTCCAAAACCTGTGCATAGTTGCATAGTGTTGAAGATCGGGCTGCCACATTTGTATGTCATTGCACTCCCACACACGCAAACACACAAACAGCGCAAAAAAAAAAAAAAGGCAATTTGAAGGATGACACAATGTGTTCTTTATAGCGTACAGACGGAAATGAAGAAAGAGATAACCAGGCTGGTATTGTATGAACTGTAGCAGTGTGTACATTGCCTCTTTTCTTCCCCTCCCCCCGTATAGACAGAGGTTTTTCACATGACACAAAAAATAAAAAACATTTGAAAGCACTCTATAGCATATTTATTTATGCTGCACACTAACTCCCCAAAATATAGGACAAATAGAATCCAAGAATAGATGGCATTTCATAGCCTAAGCTCATTCCTTTGATTCTTTTGAGGCTCCCTTGCTGCTAAATCCAATGAAAATGTGGTTTTAGTCTCCTTTTCCCTATTCTTATTATTTTTTTTTCAAAGGCATCATAGTAGGGAGGTTGTCTCCGAGCTTGGCCAGTTTTATAAGCAAGGTATGCAGTTGCATGGAATATTTACTGACAAATAGCTTTGACACATCAAGGACTACACCTACACAGCCCCCGAAACGGCCGGGCTGACCTGCAGAAACAAACCGGAGTGGTCATTATTTCTTCACACTTTATAGACTGTGTTGGCTTCACATTCATTTAATACGCCACAGCTGGCGCTTGCATAGCAGTGCGGCTTCTTCAGATTTGAAGACTAATCTCAGACTTTAGGCAAAGTACAATTAAACGGTATTGAACGGATGAGCTGTACCATACATCAAGTCCCCATCGTGTGAATGATGGAGCCCACTGTGTGCTGCAGGCCTGAGTGGGAGAGAGAGAGAGCGATAAGTGATCTGGGGTGAAAAGGTTATGACTGTGGCCAAAACAAATGAAGCAAAAGTAGGAAACTTGAGAAAGAAAGGGAATATGGTGCATTCATCTGCTGGCAACGGACTCGTATTTTTCATGTCTGCTCTTAACTAGTGAAACAATGTAAATAGATATAAGCTGCATGCCGGAGCAGTATTCTGGTTTGCGGGTATGAATAAAAGGCAAAGAGAGTGACATATTTGGACTTATTTGGGGTGGCTGTAGCTCAGGAGGTAGAGCAGGTGTCTATCCCTGCAAAAACACACTGATCCCCAAGTCGTTCTCCGATGCATCCATCAGAGAGCGACTGTTAGATAGACAGCACTTAGATAAAAAGAGCATAGAAAAAAAGTGCTTGAATGGGTGTGAATGGGTGAATGATGCATGCTAAGTAAAACGCTCTGAGTGCTCAATTAGAGTAGAAAAGTGCTGTATTAGATATTAGCTAACCTAACCACTACCATTTATTTGGATAGTAAGTAAAAAAAAAATGACAGGAGGCCAAGCTGGAGGTTGCAAAGATGTGGAGATTTTCATTGGGAGCGACCAGGATGGAGAAGATTGATGGACAGAAATGAGCATGAGTCAGACGGACCACTCAGGTTGGGCGGCTTGTGGCTGAGGACATGTGGAGAGGAGGGACAGTGGATATATTGGGCAAAGGATTCTGAAGGTGGAGCTGCCAGGCAGGAGGAAAAGAGGAAGACCGCAGAGGAGATTTATGGATGTAGTGAAGGAGGACATGTGGAGGGTTGGTGTGACTGAGGAGGATGCTTTGGAATAGAGTGAGATGGAGGCAGATGATCTGCTTTGACGACCCCTAAAGGGAGCAGCTGAAAGAAGATGAAGGAGAAGAAGGTGTTGCGTTGTGCGAAAAAAAACAAACACTTTGTGAATGATTAAAAAAGATTTTGCACAGTATCCTCTCAAGAGATCAGTTCTAAATCTCAGCATCACTCTTTTTTTTTTTTTGAATGAATTCATTACAAAAAAGGCAAATTAATTGTATACAGTGATGTTTTTAACAAACTTTGTAAAAATGCTGAGCTGGCACAAAGGCCTTCTTCTCTGCACCAAAACTGGCTGCTGGCAGACGAGCATTCGCTGGATTCAAAATCGGACTTAGCGGCCGCAAAAGTGGTCTTAGTCTGTTTTCAAGGTCTGACCACAGGTCCAGCAGGTGATTTTCAACTGTTGGCAACCGTGTGCACAGATCCTCCATCATTTTGTTCTTGCTGTCAGTGAGAGGCTGCACACTGTGCCCTGACAAGACAGAGAACATTCATAAAGTCTCTAAAACAGTCTCGGCAACCTTGACAGAACGCTGTGTGCATGTCCCCACCCCTTCCTCCAACACAAAAACCACCCCAGAAAAGTAGCCAAAGAGCACCTGCCACATTCTCTGCGCAAAGACGTCAATAAATCTGGCCACTAATGTACCGCAAAATCTTTTTTCTCTGACTCCCTCGCTTCCTCTGCCTCCAATATTAATGAAAGCCAGCTGAATGCTGCCACGGGCAAAGACAGAAACACGTTCTTTCCACTAAGCTAACATGAAAAAAGGTGATAGCTTCTTCCTTAGCTTCCTGAGTGGAACTGGAAGCCAGCTCACTTGGCCGGCGAGGCTTTGCTGCAGAGCCACGGGTTCGCATTAGCCGAGCGATAGGCAGGAATTGATGACTTTGAGAAAGGATATTGAAAGCCGCACAAATGAACCTCCCGGCAGCAGGAAAATAATTCTCAAGCTAAGTGATTAAAAGTTGCAAAGAAGAAAAATCATCTAATACCGCGAGTGAATAATAATGTGCGGAACCAGTATGGAAAATGTACTTTTCCATCACCAGCACTTCAACCCAGAAAAATAGGATAGAAAGGGTAGGTGGTGGTAGTGGTGATGGTGGTGGTGGGTGGGTTACGGCACGTGATGAAACCTTGGGGCTATTTTTAGAGAGCGCCTTTGCCTGCAACTCAGCAGTTGTAGCAATGAAAGAAACTCTCTATTCTGTATTCTTCTCCTAAAAGAAATTGTGATAATGAGGCTTCACCAGAGACCGCGTGTGCATTAATATTTGATCAATCTGAACACACTCGCATCACACCCCGGGTCTCACAATACTGTACACAACATATGCAATCAAGGAAAATATCAAAATGTGAGACGCTGTTGAACATTTCTGTGTGTGTGTGAGAGACAGAGTGTGTGCTGAACTCCCAGCCCACCATCTCTTCGAGAACTAACATCAAATCATCAAGGTGTCTGTGTGGATATGTGTGTGTGTCTTGATGTACTTGGCCTATATCCTCTTGTGATAGTCACATGGCTTCTCTCAGACAGCAGCCATTTGTTACTGTCCTTTTAATCATGCTAATGCAACCCCGCTCTCCATCAGAGAAGCCGACCAAACTCTGGCACACATAAATTTGTGAGAATACACACTCGCATGCGTGCAGACATTAAAGGCGAAAAGAGAGAGAGAGAATGGAGTGCCCAGAGTCCCCAAAGGCGTATGAATATCTTAAGTGGAGAGTTCTATAACTCCGTATCTCCACATGCCCGTGGGCACACTTTTTACATGCGCCCGTACACGGTATTCGCGCAAATGGTCGCGCACATTGGCACGCGTAAACATAAGAAGAATACAAATCCAAGATGCTACAGTATTGAATCAAATTAAGTGGTAATTTCGTAGCACCGGAATGCTGCTGCTGTCTTTTCCCCGCTCCTTTTTCTCAAGTGCTCCACTTTATTAGTATTCTGCTGAGAAGCTACTCCGCTTTCTTCTCCGGCTCTCCTCCTCTCCCTCGCTCTCCTCCTGGGAGTTGAGCCCAGTGCATGTTAAGTGATATGGCTTCAGAGCCTCACCGGCTGGGTTTGTGGGTGCCACATAACTCGCATGTATCCAGGAATCCAGGAAGTGGGGAGAAGAGGGTTGGTGAGGATTGGCGGGGAGAGGTGTTCCCTTTTAGTAAATCCACCCACCCGTGGAAAAATGATCAATCTCATGAATTTGCCAATTGGGAGTCGTTGGCCGATGAGCGGAGGCAGATAATGAGAGAAATGAGGGTTGGGTGTGGGGGTGGGGGTGGGGGGCGGGAGTGACTACAGGGACGACAACGAGGGAATATTGAAAGTTATTGAAGGGAAGAAGGGGGAAAAAAGGAGGGGAAATTGAGCAAGTGTAAGAGAACGGATTAGGGAAGACAAAAGAGCAGGTGAGCCTTGATAGACAGAGTTGCTTTAAAAAAATGGGAACATCAACGTCTGCTCAGTTGTGCAGAGGGAGGGAAGGTGGAGGGGGGGGGGGAGAAGAGAGAAATGGGGCATGTTTTTTCTCCCCTTTCACGCTTTGCGTCCCCCTGTCTGAAAGCCAGCAGGCCGTTTTGGCGGCAGTGGAGCAAGGTACATGTTTGGGGTTCTTCTTGTCAAGCGTGAGCAAGTCCCAGTGAGGTAGTGACAAGAGAGCGGATGGGGCTACGGGGTGGTGGTGGTGGTTGGGTAAGGCAACTGCAAAAAAAAAAAAAAAAAAAGGGAAAAAGAAGTGCCTGTCCTAAATTTAAGGCCTGGTATAGCCTTAGGGTGATTCCTACACTACTAGACAGTGTGGTATGTAAATGTCACAGGAATCAACAGAGCGAGAGGCTGTCTTTCTCTGTTCGTTTGACAGGACATGACAGGTCATGGAAGGGGTGGGGGGTACATTTCTCAGCTGTGCTGGTGTCAACATGAACAGTCTGAGTTTGACATACCTGAGTAGGGTCGCACCTAAAATGCGACTCAAGGAAAGTCTGTGAAAGTCACACTGAGCAGAAATTCTGAAATACTCAATGAAACCACTCAGTTCAGCGCTTATTTGCCTGTAAACATACGGTGGACTTCCAGCACTTAAGGTCAGGATGATGCCGGTCTTCCTGGTCAGTGTGCTTTGGATCTTTTTCAGAATAAGACCATTATTTAGAAAAATGCCATTTAGCCCATAAGCTAATGAGTGAGATCATGGTGGTTGTATCCACTTCTTTTGTTCAGTCTACGACTGTAGGAGACCCACGTTGTAATGTCAAAAGTATGTGGACACTTTTCACATACTGAGTTACTCAGACGAAAAAAAGATCTCTTCCCTCTCTGTTCTAAGCCCCTTCCTCCATAGTATAAATCATGGATGTCATACCGTTTTTTAACATCAAGATGAGAGTTCCCGCCATCATCATGCATGCAAAAATAATGGCTATAATGAGAAGGGGTGTGCCTGTGAAACCGTACAATCACTGGCTAGCAACTTGTGATTGAAATATTAGCCAAAGACTATCCAGATAATCAATTTTCAAACACTGCATGACCAAGATTTAGAAAATAGACGTGATGTTTTTATGCATTATCACCCAAAATGAACGAGTGAGCCTGAGCAGGAGCATTGTTTACTGAGGTGAAGACAGAGAGACGTTTTTTATCTGTAGGGCTATTGCCACAGCTATCGCCATCTGATGGCCTTCAGATAGATTGCACGTTTAAGGCACATTAGCATTGGCTTTGCTTTTTTCCCCTGGAAGTTTAAAATACTTTGTCCTCAAAATGGTCAAACAATTGGGTAGAATTTCTGACTGCAGAATGGCTGTGGTCATTTTTGGCATAAACTTTCAGTGAAGGAAATTAACAGTGAATAAATTACCAGCATTAGTCCAAATGAATGTTGCACTGGTATTCATTTAATTGTGTTTTTGAAAAATATCTTTTGTGATCAACAGAATGACCCACCATTAGTGGCTTTTGTTGCTAAACAAAACAAAAGCAGAGCTTAACAATTAAAATTACACATCAGAGTTTTCCTCTGTATTACACAGAAAGGTTCGAAATGCGGATGGGGCGGGTTGGGTCTCTCTTGCATCCACCGTTCAAGTCCACTAACAGTGAACAAAGCTGACTATATTCAGCTGGAGTCAGAATAAGTGTGCAGCATGTGTGACCTTAAAGAAGGGAAGTTTGGAGAATCGCAGCGTAAGGAGTAGAGAGTGAATAATTCTTTAAAGTGTAGCCTGGGGCACATTAGCATACTGCGCTAGCTGTTGCGGCGACACGTGGCAGTTTTTTTTCTTTCTTTCGTTCTTTCTTTCTTTCTTTCTTTTTTTCCACAGCGCTTTTAGCACACCCCGTTTGTCAGAGGGAGGCATCATCCTTTATCGGCACATTTCATGTTTCCCAGAGGACTCTGTGAAGCGGGTGATATTATTGAGGAGCGCTGAGCCTTATTAAATTCCCAAGCATATTACCAGTCTCTCTCTCTCGCTCAGTCTGTGTGTCTCTCACTCTCTCATACACACTTGCATCTCTCACTCTTTCCCTACCACTCTCTTAATTTGGCTGCACACTCCACTGTAACTCAACAGCCGCCCTCCTATTCCATTCTCAAGAGGAAACAAAGGAAGTAAATACATATTATTACTTTTTTCCCCCTCACTCATCAGGTATTAACACAGCATGCCCTTTCGTGGCTCCAGAACCTCATATGACTCACTTGCTTCCTCATTGTATATGCTATAGTGCAGCCTCATCTGCTCTGTCCTAGTCTTAGTGAATTCTTTTCATCGCAGGACAAAGACAATGCTAATCTTTCATCCAGTGAACTGGATAGAAAGCGAATTCTCTGTCAGCTTTGTGAGAATTAAGTTAGGAGTCATCAAAAGGGGTTTTTTTTCTTCCTTTTCTGATCTATCTGTGTGCATGGAAAGTGATAATTCCAGAGTACTATGAGTTTAATATCGCGGTACAACCACTGCAACTGTAACTTCTTTCTCTTCTGCGTTCTCCATGATAACGCTTTTAATAGAGCCCAAATCGTATCTGGTCTCAACACATGACAGGAGAACATGTGAGCGTGATCTGTTGTGGTTATAATGGGGATGAAGCGAACATACGTCTTCATAGCCCGTGCATGGAGCTGAAACTTCCAGAGCTCTCTATTTCCTTATATATTATTTGCTTAGGCCAAGGGAATGCGTGTGACTGTGCGCCAGGCATATTTATCAAACAAGGCTTTTGCCATTTTTTATGACGCTGACACGGATGGTGATGCCTCTGTCTACCTTGCTGCAAGCGAAGCCTATTTACATATGACCTTGCGTTCAGCAATTGGTGAAACGGGGATTCGCAGAGTTTTATTTTGCTGAAATGATGTGCTTTTACCTCGGATGTGACAGCAGAATATGAATATGAAAATACGAAAGGAGCAGTTGAGTCAGCACGGGTCGTGATATTCATGAGGATTAGGCATAATGTGTTTACTAGCTTGGCTGCTGATGGTACCGTATATTATGTCATTTGACTGTACGGCATGTGTGGGTTTAAGACTGTTTACTTTTACATATATGTGGCTCATTTCACATGTAGCACACATATTGTTCCCTACGTATGAATTAGAAGCTGTCACTTAATACTAGTACCGGTTTGTCAAATGATGTGAAAATAGTAATTTAACCTCACCGGGGAAGAGTGCGTGTACTATCGCTATGTGCAAAAGTCTTGAGCAACCTCATCTCATTTCTCTGCTTTGTTTCCAAGGAGCCAGACTTTCCTACAATTGTTGCTTGTAGTAGTCTTGTAGCCCCAAGCAATAGTTTTTTGGTCTTTTAAAGTTTCTCTTTAGACATTGGCTGCGTTTTCACTCAATTTAAGTCCCGTGTACGTGACCATTTTCAGAAAATGTCTGTTAAACTAACTCACACTAACCTATGAATAATTCAAGCTTTAAAAGGGCACTTAACTCAAGGGATGAAGCAGTGTTGTGTCTACAAATTGTATCTTTTAAATTGTGTATTTAGGCACCTTATTACTAACATCCCATTTCTTTAGTTGAATCTGTGAAGAAATCAAAGAATAATACAGTTTGACAGACATGAAATGGTACTTTTTGTACCAACAAAGGGGTTCCCAAAGAGATATTTGCTGAAAACTTGGCATATTTTGGCATGGTGTGCAGTCTGTTCTTAAGAAATGTGAGACAACTGGACAAGTGCATGGCAGACCTAAAAAACTACCTAAAGTAGATGAACATATCTGGAAGTTGTGTCCTTAAGAAACAGGAAAGACCAGACACAGGAGCTTAGAGATGCATCTGGCTCTTACATTAATCAATCTAATATTTACTAAAGCTTCCTCAGAAATGGTCTCAGTGACACGTGGCTCACGTGGCTGTCAAAGAAGCTGTGCTGGAATTATGAACATGGATACAATCAGATTTTGGTACATGTGGTTATGAACAGATGAAGCATTTGATTGGCAAAAACCATGGCATCATTTTTCAACACTGATCCCAAACACACTGCTAAAGCAGTAAAAGCATACCTGGATAGAAAAACATAAAACTACTATCAGTCATGCATTGGCCTCCCCAGAACCAAGACCTCAGCATTATTGATCACACAGGGATCATCACAGTCATCATCACTTTGGATGTTGTTTATGGCATGTATTGAAGAATAAAGAGGGTGGAAAAAATATTTACTTTTAAGCTGGTTAGAATAGCACAGACTCTGTTTTTGCCTCATATATTGTCTTTCCATTTATGTATTTTTTTCAATAAATCACTCTTTTGTCTGATTTTACTAGCAAAAGACAAGGAAATGAAGGGCAGCTCAAGACATTTGCAAAGTTTTTTATGTGCACATGCAAGAGAGACGATAAAAACCAACATAAAGCATGGCTGAAGAAAAGGTAAGAATAAGAATACATGGCATACGGTCGATGAACCATAAAACAATACTTGGTCTGTGTCCCTCAAAGAAAATCAAGAGCGGGAGGGAGAGAGTCACACGCTTTAAGAATTTCATCATTTTGGGAGAGTGTGTGTGTGTGTGAGACAGGGCTGTCGAGACTGCTTGATGGTATGAAAATTTGATGCAGAAAATATCCTGTTGGCGCTGCATTTTTAATGGAGACCACGCAGATGCAGGAATTATCTTCAGAATGCTCCCTCTGGCCCCCAGTACCACCTCATGCATAGCACCCAAACAATTCTGCACCTTCAGGACAGACTTGTATGGATTTGCTTCGGGTATTTCAATCATTGTTAGAGAAGTTCTATTTGTCCCTTAAAACATTGTCTCTGACGAGTGACAGCTCACAGGAATCATCGCAGAATCCACAAACGCTCCATCACTCGTCAGACGGCTGGTGTTTTGGTGTATATTTTTCTGTTCTCTATTCAGTTGTTGGAAAATGAGTCTGGCCTCTGGGGCTTTATTGCCCTAATCTGCAGTCCAGCCTGCACTTCTCCCACTGGTGATTGATATTTGGAGACATCGGTGGGACAAAAACAGTTTGAGTTCTGACGCTCATGAAAGACCCATCAGCTCTGTCGTCGATCAATGTGAATAAATATTTCCCACAACCCAGAAGCATTAGAATCAAGGACGGGAAAAAAAGACAGACAGAGGAAAGAGGAAAAATCAATTGGTCGAGAGCTTTGCTAAAAAGGGGGTGGGGAGGCATGGTGGTTGGGGAAAAGGGGGTTGAGGGGAGAAAAAAAAAAGAAAAGAAGAGGCCTGTCAGGCTGGGTGAATAATGAAGCATGTTTTCAGTGCTTCAAAGGCAGAGGAGAAAAGGCATAGTGAAGTCATGTTATAGACTCTGTGTCATTTAATGTCACTTTATTTTTGGCTCATATGATACTCTATTAAAGTACAGAATGCTGAGGTGAACACGAGGCTTTTGAACTCTCTGGCATTAATTTGCGGTTCTCAAGTGGCTCTTTAAGGTTCAATCAGTAATATTTGCACAAAGTATCAACAGGAGTTCTCAATAATTGCATATCAGTGTCAAGTTAGTACTCTGCTCCTGCTTTTTTTAGGGGCTTTCAAATCTAACTGGCTCTGTGTATTCACTGAAGTGCTCCCCACCTTTGTCCGTGACCAAATGCCCACTGAACTAGCCACTTATCTTTGCAACATTTGAAAGAGACGCTTTAGACTGTCAGTTGAACACCTGTTAAGTAAAAGCCCTTTAAATGGCTGGTTTAAGCAACATGAGCTATGCTATCAATAGTAGCTAAAAGGCTGTTTTTCCATGTCCTTAACTAAATGTCAGCTTACAGTTGCATCACATTTACATTTAACATTCATTCTATTCTCACTTACAACTGTTTCCTAATAAAAGTGGCAGAATTCAAACTTCAAAGTTTTCTGTAGTTACCTGAGCTTATGCTAGAGTTGCATTATATTAGAATGTATTTTTGAGATATTGCTAAGCTATTAGTGTAGCGTGTTAGCATGGTGGTTAGCACTAATGCTACACATCAAGAAGACTGGGTTCAAATGCAGTTTCAGAGGGTGGGACCTTTCTGTGTTCCCCCCGTATCTGTCTGAGTACTCCGGCTTCTTCCCACAGTCCAAAGACATGGAGTAAGGTTAATTGGTGATTCTAAATCTAAATTGCACACAGTGTAAATTTGAGTACCTCACGATCCTTGACTGGATAAGAGCCTTGGATTGGATAGTTTGGAGTGCAGGTCAACACCAGCACCTTTGGTGTGTTCTTGGTATTTGTGTATCACGTTGTCCTAGAGAGGCTGTGCTTGGTCTTCAACATTCACAAGGCTTTCTGCCAGAATGTTGAATTTTAATTATTTACCTTAGTGGTTTTAATGTAAGTGTATGCAATGTGGCTTTCCACAGAAAGAGCTGAGAGGCTAAACTGTATCTATCATGCAATATATGTGACCATTTACCCAGTTCAGCTGAAAAAACTGCCTTCGTCCTTCTGTAATGATAGCGTTTCTATCCCACATCCAACAACTTAGACAGTAGATGTTCACTAGTGGCTGCCCACCTGTCTGTACTTCATCTGCCTGCGAAATGATTGTCTTTCTTGCTATCTTTCTATCTCATGCACTCTCTTTATTTTGATAGGGGATCCATTTGGTTTAAATTGACTCATTTTGTCAGTGGGAATCGGAGCAGAGAATCTGAAGAGGGAGAAACAGCCAAGGCTGCTTTGATCCCTCTGACAGGCAGCGTGAAAAGTGCATTTCATAAAGGATGTTCGCCTGTGATGAGCCCGCCAGAGTGACAAATTGGGCCCCTGGTGCTTTAAATAATACACTATGTATGGCTCCAGCTGTGGCACTGTGTTCTATTTTGCTAAACTGGCCAGTTAAAAGGGGTGTGCTTTGCGAGTTGAAGGCAGGGCATCGGTAGTAATTTAAATCCAGAGCAAGTTTCACTTCCGGTCTGAGCCTTTTCTTGTTCACCAGTGTGACGCGTCCAAATGTTAACGTGTCACATGCATTCACGTCTAGATTTGGAGATGCAGGGACGGAAAGCAACTTTTAAGCGATGACTAAGAAGAACCTTGTTGTCTCCCTGTGGCACTTATTGCTGAAAAGACATGTGGTGATGAAAGTTTAAAACGTGGTGTGCCACTGTTACCGACACTCCCCTCAGCTGGTGACGCAAAAGCACCGGATAGAAATGCCTGGATTGACGCTTTGCTTCTTCCTCCTGAATAATTTGCTCCAACATGCAAAACCTCTAGGGAGAAGACACGGGTACTGCACACGCAGCTTTCAAGCTGTGCATTGCGGTAATATATGTTACATTTCAAATGAGAAAAAAAGTCACAAAGAAAAATATCACACAGACATATGCTGTGCTGACGACAGGTGTCACTGTGCCTCATTCATTTTAACCAGTGATGTCAAACTCATTTTACATCGTGGGCCACATACAGCCCACTTTGATCTAAAGTGGGCCAGAAACTCCCCATCTCTGTCCGTCTAAAGAAGTCTAGTTACACATGGAATCCTTGAGATATCTTAATATAAGAAAAAGTAGTGCAGATTCAGTGTTTTCTACAAGATAACAAAATGTGCTGTACTTAATGAAAGAAATCTGTCAGCTCGACCCCTAAATTGTAAGAAATAAACATGTAAAATTACAAAAAAAGTGTATCCATGTGTGCAATGCATAGTGTGCAGTGGTTACACAGTGTTATTTTATTTTTAAATGCATCACCTAATTACTTTGGTGTAGCATGAATGGGCAAGTGGGAGGTCTTTATCATTAAAGATAAGGTGTTAAAAACTTTAAGAATACAGTTAAAAGTCCAAAATTTCCAATAATGCTGTTCAATGGGGCCCGATTGCTGTCTTTATTGGACAAATTGTGGCCTCCGGGCCATGTTTGGCATCTCTGATCGAAACTCTTTGTTTGCCTCTTGTATCATACAGATATTCACGTGCAACAGTTACAGACTGTCAACCAACCCCACCATCTCTCCTCTTCTCTGGATGCACTCCATAATGGAGGAATCATCAGTGAAAATCTGGAGGTGGTTTGACCCACAGTTGAGTCTCGAGTCAAAAGATAGATTGCGAATAAGGCAGGTGACAGCACGGTGCCTCACTGCAGAAGCAAATCCAATATATTGCTCCAGAAGGGAACAAACTGTGGCCTATCTGCGAGATAGTCTATAATCCAGGACACCTTGGCGTTATCAGGCTGTATCGCTGTGAGCTTCAGCCCGAGCAAGAGTAGCTGGAGAGTGTTTAAGGCACTCAAGAAATCAAAGCTCTCCATTCCCACTGAGCTCTTCTGTTGAAATAAGTGACTTTTTGTCAGTGCACGGTACATCTGGATATGTTTTGTACATATAAGCAGTTTGCAGAAGTGGCTTATTAGGACCTTTTCACTAGATATCTGCCATAGTCTAGGATGAGGCCTTAATGCTGTCACTGAGGCTTTCGCTTTCATTCTTGAACACTCAAACACCGCGGGAGGTTTTGCACAGCAGAGGCACCCTGGTCAGACTCAAGGATACATTAAAGAGGTGCTGGAGAACCTATTTGCTGACTGGCACATCCTTTTAGCACTTTCATCAGGGGCTGCACTCTGCACAGCCATTTGTTGCAGTTTGTTTTTTAACCTTCCCAGTAGGTGTTCTGCCTGTTCTGCGGGGGAAATTCTCCAAAATCTGTCTGATCGCTTGTTTGGTTTCCCAGGTCATTAAAGTGTAAGACTATGTCTTGTAGCATTACTACATTCACATATCTTTAAAAATAAAAGTCAAACTAGAGGGAAAGGATAAGTAGCCAAAACAACATACAACGAGATCCCATAGGACACAGCAACAGGTGTCACAACCAATCACATCATTATCACATCATTTTCTAACCTTTATTATAAAGTAGATTTTGAATCTGCTATTAGTTCAACGTGCACAGTATTCACCGCCTGCTCAGAATTGCACTCGCTAATAGGCTCGGCTTTCCAAAAAAAGAAAAAAAGAAAGAAAGACAACTTTTAATCCTCCTTAAATCAGCAGAACCTGGTCAGCTCTGTTTCCCTTCAGAGTTTTTTAGGTAGAACACAGAAGTCCATCATGTTTTCAGGACCTGCTGAAACACCGAAAACAAATCCCTCTGGGAAACACAGGCCCCAGATAATTTGCCTTTCCTGCCCCGGAGTGGAGCTCACTTTGCCTGTTTATGAGCCTACATGGTGAAAAACTGAAAGCCTGTCCCTTTAGGTCAGCATAATTACACCCTCCACATTTCCACCACTAGCTTTCCATTAAGGTGGTGACTCACCATGCCCGGCTCACTCTGGCCTAGAATGTGCTAGCAGCTGAGAGCTAATTACCACACACAGGATGACAAGAATGGTAGATAGTAGGTGTTATTTGGCTGACTCACAAGCTAACTAGCTCGCCTGCTGCTGCTAACTACTTATTACAAGTGGAGCCTTTGTTTTAGACATTTCGTGCGGAGATTACTTATCTGGGCTTTTTTTTTTTTTCTTTCGGTCTTTTGTTATTTCAAATAGGGTCGTTTATTTTTTTAAATAAAAATGACGCAATGCATGAACACAATCTGAGATATGTGGGTCACACCGAATCTTTCTAGCAAACGGGATGAATAATTCTGATGCAGATTTGCTGCTGACGTGCACACGTCCTTGCCACGTGGTAAGATATTGTACTTTCTCTTAAAGAACGTGCGCTGAACATGAAATGTGTTCTTTTTAAACCGTATCAGATAACTGCTGATAACAGCAGCCTGCTTATAGTGTGTAGCTCTTTCTCCATGTGGACCTACAGTATGTCCATGAAATCCTATGACTTAGATGTTTTTTTTTAATAGTACAGTCACTAAAAAAAAGCACAAATCACAGAGTTTTCTTTTTTCTTCTTCTCTTTTTTTTATTTTAGGGAGGATTTAATTGAAATTGTATTTTGACAAATAACCATTTAATGGTGTAAAACAGGCTATTGTGTGAGTGTGTCTGGGAGTGTGCGATAAGAGTAACAGTGGAGGGGAAGCAATGACACTTCTTTTTCTAAAGACTGGAGAGAGAGAGAGAGAGAGAGAGAGATGGGGTGGCTGGGATGGAGTGTGTGTGTGTGAGAGAGAGAGAGGGGGGATAATTTATAGGAATAGTAAACAATAAAAAAAACTGAAGGAAAACACACATTTTTAACTGATTTAAACCCTGGCTAACACTCTCGCAGCTGCCTAGCGAGCTCTTGCCATCTTGTACACCGATGTGCGTTCTTGTGTCCGCCCTGTTAGGTGACGTAGCACGCTCGTCTTCTCATTTTAGGCATAACCCGAAACGCTTATGTGAAGTTTGCTACGGCGGGAAAGAAATCGCCAGCGCCTGTGTGAGCGCGCTGCCGTGTTGTTGTTTTATCGGTTGCTAGCATGTGCTGCATGTGTTCACCATAGCAGAGCGGCTAATTCTAATCCTCACACGGGGCTTCCAGAGTGTTCTGTGTGAGCTCAGAGTAGCATGCTGGGGGAAATGGTGGTAATACTTTATTATATATTGTAATTGGGTGTTTTTCAAGCGGAAACAAACTGCGTATAAGAATGTGTTGAGTCGCAGCTTGTAAAGGTGATTATAACTGCTACAATGCTAATATGAAGCCCGATGAGAAAATCGCCTTGTTGTAAGATTCTGGGTGTGCTGGGCGTAGCTTGGAAGCTTTTTTGAGTTGTTTCAGTAGACTTCAGTGTGTGTGTGTGTGTGTGTGTGTGTGTGCGTGTGTGTGTAAATGGCAGGAAGCCAGCATCATCAGTCTTATTAGGAGCGTGGATGAGTCACTCGCCTCCTCTCCACATCATCTTGCAGTCGCTCTCCTTATAGATAGTTGGGTCAGAAGTGCACAGGTGACACAGTTTGTTGTGTCTACATTTATGTATGTGGCTTTTACCTGAGAGAGAGAGCGAATATGCTCCCAGCCAAACATGACAACCACCTGCTGTACAAAAAGACTTCGCCTGCGCTCGTATGCGCACTTGCACACAAGTCTGCGTGCTCGCAAGATGAATGAGGGAGCATGACAGGCTGGGACGCTTTATTTATGGGGGTCTTTGGCTTTGAGTGCTGAGTGTTCAAATGGGCCGAGAGAGGCAGAGACCCAGGGAGGGAGGACATGTGCAGAGGGTAGGGGGAGAGCGCGAGGCTGCATTTGATAATTGGCTGAGAGATTGTCACCAGAATGAAATTATGCTAGTTAATCTCTCCTGAATTAATTACCTCAGGGGCAAGCCACAGTACATTCATTATTGCGGAAAGAGTATTGACCCTGCTGAAAAAGAAAAGCAGTCCATATCATACCCATAATGCCTACTTGCGGCGTTATTGTAGTGCTTGTAGTAGTGCAGGCTGCAAACATGAAATGGAAATGAAAGCGGTGATATCTTCTACCTGTCTATACGGTGACCCAGAAAAAGATCCTCCCATAAGTTCTCGATGGCTTTGTGTGTATATCTTTTCAAATGTTTACGACATTGTTAACCACAGAGGTTAGGTATCTCGGGAAATGAGGAAAAGGGAGGCCACAGCTCACTGCGAAACCTGATCAGAGCTTTATGCTCATGTCTGAGTGTTTTCTCTCCCCTCTTACTGTCAGGTTTTCCTCCAGCTTGTCTTGCACCTCTCAAGGCAAGGTTTTGGTGGAGGTGAGGCAGGGGGCAATCCAGAATATTCCTTTAGTTGCCCTTCCCGGGTAGTAAATACTTCAAGAGGCACAGGGAGGTGCAGAATATACCTGCTGCCATTCAACAGCTTTCCTCCGACCGGCCTACGAGCAGCACGGCTAAGGCAGAAAGATGTCGGTTATGAAGAAAAAGGGCACATGTGGGTCAAGTAGGCTCAGGAAGAGTGCCTGATTTGCATAAAAGTACTAATAACACTAATAGTCATTTGTAGAATGGTAATTACAGGATGGGAAATTTGTTATTTTATGGTCTTTCGATCCAAGCGGCCTCCCACTTGCAAGATTTTAACTGGGGGGTTAGATGCCACTGAGAGGGGCGAGAAAAAAAACCAAAAAGAAGTATCCGCTGTTGATGTTAATGCCGTCAATTAATGCCGCTGCCGCCGGCGGCGCACACCACGTCTCGGGTTCTCAAAGGTCATTACTCAACCAGGACTTCCCTTTTTGTTCTCGTTTTCCCCTGCGCCGCTGCTTATCTTCCATCCCTCCTTAATTGTCTGGCAAACATCTCAGCAAGAGAAAGACAAATATCGCTTTTTCCTGTGGATATTGTTCTGTCTGAACTCGCCGTCGCCGCGTTAATAATTTAGCACCTATTCCTTTTTCTCGCCGCTCCTCTCTCCCAGGAACATTTCCTCCCTCACCTTATTTTCTCCTTTTAGACCCTTCTCCCTCTTTCTTCTCTTTCTTTCTTTCTTTCTTTCCTTCTTTTTTTGCTCTCCATTTCCTCCCTTTTACCCCCCAACCTCCTTCTCTAACCCACCTTTGGTTGTCATATCTGCAGCTAGGGCTGTCTACCCATCTTTCTTTGATGCTGAGGACCTCTCAGCTTCAAGGCAGTGCCACAGGGGCCCTGCAAAAAAAAAAAAGTGAGACCGCCAAACACGGAGAGACTCGCTCTGTGCCATAATTAGTCGGCAAGTTTGCAGCTAATTAAACGGGACCCTATTAGAGGCGCGAACGAGTAGAAAGAGGGAAACAAGAAAGACAACTGCTGAGCAACAGTGGGGGGAACGCTAGCTCTCTTTGGTGTTGTTGTTTTTTTTTTATGCTTGATCCCTAACTCGGGCTCATTTGTTCCACTTTTTTTTGTCTCCTCGTACCCCTTCACACTTGTCCCCCCCTTTTTTTTTGCATTTTTCCTCACAGACACCAGAGCGTTTCCAAAAGCTGCTCCAACGACACCCAGCAACGTACGTCGTCACTGTGCGCCGTGATTGCAAAAATAGAAAAGTCGATACAGGGAGGGCCTTTCACCAGGGCTGCAGGGCAATCACATGTCCGTTTCTAGGCTAGACTCTGCTCTCACACACAGACACCTTCTTCAAGGCCCTGAAATCTTTCTCTTATCTCTCGTCTTAATCGAGAAATTGAAATCATGTGGACGGGTGTAAATGGCATTTGGGAGGTCACAGCCTTCTTTTTTTTGCCTTCTTAATAAAGGAGAGTGAGACAGAAGCACATTAGATTGAGTTAGAAGAGAGGTGAGTGGCGCCTCGCATCTGGCTGCACACAGGACCTCATTGTTTAGAGGAATAATCCGAAGCTTGAAACGGGCTAAATTAAGGCTTTGGATTGATGAGTTAATGTGCGCTTGCTAGAGCAGACATGGAGTGGCATACCAGGATCTATTTACACTAGACCACATATTCTGTTTTATTCTTCTGGCCTTTCTTTATCCTCCTGCGATCTCCCCCCTTTCCTGTCTTTGCTAATGTCCTCAATTCTTCCTCATCTCCCCCTTGTCTCCCCTACTCTCTTCTCCTCTGAACTGCTCTCTTTGGCAGTGTGTTTGGCCTGTGACGGCCCAGAGGCAGCCATGCTGTCTTCTCCAGTCAGTCTGCTGTTTTTCCTTCTCCCATGCCCCGACCCTGCTATACTCAGCACACACACAAACACACACTCTCTATCACTCTCCTTTATTCTCTTTCTGCCTGTCCTTCGCTCTCTACATCATCCCTGTCTGCGTCTTCTCCCTCATGCCCTTCGCCTCCTTTTTCCGCTCCGACCCCTATCTGCTATCCAGCCAAGTGCAATGTCTGTCAAAGACACAGAGTAGACACAAATACAAAGAGAAAAAGAAGAAAAAAATGCATGCAGGCGCATCATCTCTATTTTATTTCCTCATTTTTCCTCCATCCCTTGCTTTGGCTTTTTGGGTTGAATCTGCTGGCCAGAAATGAGAAAGCCTCAGAGAGTGTTGCAGAAAAAAAAGTGACCATCACATGAACTCGCTGACACGCTGTAGTGAAAACACGCAATACGCTACTCTGACACAAACAAAACAGAACAAATTTTAATCTGTAAAGTGTGTGCAAATGCCCGGACAGTCTGGCGCTCTGTTTTTTTTCTCTTTTTTTCTTTTTTTTTACTACCACTGCAACATCTTAGCAAGCGCTAAAGACACCGCGTCAAATCGCTACTGTACCCTAGCAGCGTAGGCTCTTTGAAATACCCAAAGTGTAAGCTAGTCAGCTGATAGGGGTGGCTGACTAAAGAAAAGCCGCAGCTCGACGATTGGTGCAGCCGCTGGCCCACTTTCAGCCTGCTTCTTTTTTCCTGCACAGCTGAAGGAAGTCTTCTTTTTATACCCCTTAAAAATGTGTGCGCAGCATGGGGCGCTGACATCTCAGAGCGTCGCTTGTATGGAGGCATCTCGGCACTTTTGTTCCTCTTCTGGCTCTTGTCAATCCCCGAGTCATTATCGCCACTCCTCCCTTCATCCTTCAGAAGCCTCCTTTTGAGCGAATGTAAGTCGTGGCCATTATTAGCAGACCAGCCTCCACTCGGCTGAAAGTTCTTGTCTTCCAGCCATGTAGAGAGTGGGCATCCACACTAGTTTTCTAGCTCTGGATCCGCATATAAAAAACAACAATAAAATAAAAGGTCTGAGCCCTAGGGATGTGACCCAGGATGGAGAGGCCTCCTTGTTTGGCTCTCAGTGTCGCAGTAGGCTTTTTTAACACGCCAGATCTGACCCACTTGCATTGTGTCGTATGGTGGTCAGCAAGCGTGGGTGCGGAGGACGTTTGCGAATATTGTAGCAAAAAGCCAGTGACTCTGCTGTGTGGGCTCAAGGGCTTTTCCTTTGAAGATAGTCTATACGACCTCATTTCTGAATTGGCTCTTGAAAGGGCCCCGTGTGTGTGTATGGAAAGCAGCACAGCGCGTCCTCTCCATTGAAACAAACTGGCAATAATTACACTATTTTATTTTTCAGCTTTCATTGTTCAGATTTACATCCTTAAGATTTCGAGTGAGTAGGATTCGAGCGGCCCAGCGTGGGCTCATAAGTGGGAAAATGAAGGAATAATGTTTCTTTCTCTTCTCGGTAAGATAAACAATCAACGTGATTTCATTTAGCACTGCCTCAGCCAGCAGGTGGAGGAACTACTCCAAAGCTAAAGGACAGATGGATTTAAATGGTTTCATATTGATGGTCCAACCTCTGGGGGAGGTCACGCTCGTGAAGGGAGAAAGAGAGAAGAAGAAGGGAAAAAAAGTACTTTTGCTTTGATATAGCAGCCCAATTCATTAGCTCAGTCGGAAATGTCTTCATTTTTAGCAAGCCTGCAGAGTCAATGGACCATAGCAAGAAAATCAGCCTCCTTTCAGCGTGCACAACACACTGAGCACCGGCTAACTACCTCAGCATCTCACTGCGCAGGGCGGCAGAGACAGTGCTGCCGAAGGTTGACTGCTTACCCACGAGAGCTGGAGGTAGCGAGTGGTCTTCCCTGCCCTGCTGTTTTTGTTTTTTTTTGTGGAGTAGTTTGCCTGAATGTGAGTGAGGTGAGAATCCAGTTGGATGAGCATTCAGGAGCAGGGCCACGAAACGGGCCCCGAGAGAGCTGCTGTGCATTGTGGGTAGCTTAATGGCTCAATCCTATGTGTAAATGAGCAAGACAATCAGTACTTGGTGTCCACTTATCTCCTTGATAGCTGTGAGGCAGGGAAAAGGAAGGAAGGAAGGGAGGAAGAAAACACGGTGCCGATCTGAAGCAAAGGTTATCATTTGCATCACACATCAGCCGCCATGTTAACTGTGATTGCGCTCGCATCTATTTCACTTATTTTCCACGCCATTCTTCTAATTTCTTTAGCTGTTTACAAGTCATTAGGCGCGAATACTTGTATTGTGAGCCCTCAGACGTGGAAAAATAACCCAAAGATTTGTTTTATTTGGTTATTTGAGTTTCTTATTGCCGAGCGGCGCTTACGCCCCTGAGGCTTTGTCTATATATTGACTAGCATTACACAGTTGACGCCGACATGAAAACAGACCGCAAACAGATTTTTAACAAAGATAAGCTTCCGAGAGCGTAGGAATGGCACTCTTGAAGTCCTATCAGATGCTTTGCTGTGAGGCAAATTTCATAGTGGAACAAGTGATTTGTTTGATGAGCCGAAAATCAAATCAGCAGGACTTTAGAAGACCCTCATTTCTGTGTTATCTGTCTCCCCTTTCTTTGCTGTCCTTGTCTCGGCTGCATTCTGTCCTCAGTCATGTGTCTGCTCTGCATAAAACTTTTTTGTGCCGCTGTCAGCGTGTCTTTTAGTTACAGTTTGAAGGCTGCTCAAGGTTTCTCTTGCAGTACATATAATATATATATATATATATATAAAATGCGTGACATAAAGGCATAACGATTGATTTCAAATTTTTTTTGTCTTTTACAGGAGAAAAAGAGCATTAAAAGTAAGCCATGGTCCAAACTCTTTTATTTTTCATTTCTGTTGTTGTTTTTCTTAAAGGTAAAGGCATGCTTGGCTTGGTTTGCACTCACCTTCGCTTTTGCTTGATTTTTGGGTTTCCATACTTTCCATCAGGTCATGAATAAAAAGACATTAACACAGCATCTCTATAGCACCGGCACTTGTGTTACCTTTGGCACTGTGTAGCGTCTAAGCATTCGGGCTCCTCCTTTTCTTCCTTCCTTACGGTTTTGGTCTATTTTATTTTGAACCAATTCATTAGCTCTGCTTTGCATTTGGGTTAATATATTTCACAGAGTCTGACAGTAGCTATTGACAGAAGGATATCTGTCCAACCTGTTGTCCTGATTTAGCACTGTAAGCACATAATTTGCTTTCTACAATAATGCAGTAGACGTGGTTAATCTGAGGCCAGCGCCCTGCTAGGCAATTTGTTAAGACTCCTATTACGGAATTTAAGAGGATATCAGAGTGCTTGAGCCACGCAAAGCTATTAAGCTACTTAGATCAGAGCATGATTGCCGTGTGCCAATCACCAAAATAAGAAAACAGGCTCTTGTCGGTGCTCTCTTCTCCCAAAAATCCTCAGCCGCACGATTATTAGAGACACACACAAGCACACTCCCACACAGAGCAGGCTTAATTTTGTATCTTTAAACACAGCAAAAGTGTAAACTGACCTCTTCTCTTCTATCTTCATCGCTGGTCCCCTCTCCTCCCTTCCCCTCTCCTCCCTTCCCCTCTCAGCAAGCACAAGCGCGTTTTGAAGCATGACATTATTTCAACTCTGATTCACGCCACAGTTTTTTTTTTTTTGTTTGGGGCTGTTGTCGTACCAGTGGAGTCTTCTCTGTTTTTTTGGTTTTACTTTTTTCTGTCATGTGGTATGGGTTCTGCATGAAAATGAGAACAACCTATCTCCGTAAAAGCCTTATTGGACTCACTAGGGATGAAAAATTGGAACTCAGATTAGCTGTGGAAGTGGGTGCCTGGCAACCATCGTGACCAGTTTCTATTGTTTTCTACCTTCTTCATTAACATTCAGATGCGTTGATGACCTCATTAGGGAAAAGTTACAGATTCACGCATCGAATGAAGGAATTCATGACAGCCCAATCATGTAACACATACCACAAACAAACACTTAGTGGTAGGAGAGTGTGTCATTACCATCGTTAGTTTTATCATTAAATAGCCCACTTTAGCAAAACAAGCAGCGTCACTTACTTTTGGTTTTCTCTTCTGCTTCTTCTAGACTCCCGGCCCTTGCCTGACGTAGCCATGACTGGCAAGTGCACCCGGGAATGTGACGAGTATGGCCACTCGGACTCCTGCTGGATGCCTGTGCGCACGTCGCCCGAGCGACGGCCATCCAAGTCAACCACCACCCCCCAACAACCAAAGCTTTCTACTTTCATGAGCGGCAACGGCAGCGGCAGCAGCAGCGCCGAGCAGCCCGGCAGCCAAGAGACCCTCGCCATGGCCGCCATGGCCAACGGAGACCCCACCGCTGCTCACATGATGGGTGACCGCAATCGCAACCTGCTCAACAAGAAGATGGCCTCCTCCTCCTCCTCCTATGAGGCCTTCGGCTCGCCTCCCTATGGCTCGCCAGGAGCCGGGGAGGAGGTGCTGGGCCACCCCACCGAGGAGATCCCCCTTGCACCTACTGGGGAGTACAAGCCCACAACATGTGGTACTCTGACGCGACGGGAGGTGTATCTGTGAGCTGGAAGAGCTCCTCATGTGTCACAACGTATGGCATTCAAACACAACAATAAGCATAGCTGCTTACCCACCACCATTACAGCTTTAGAAGCTTTTAGCCACACTTTCTCCAAAGACTTTTTTGTGACAGCTTCTTAATGAAAAATCCCTGTGGATATATAAACATAGTCACCGTTTTTTTAAAGTGCTAATTCTGGCCATTAACTGGACGAAAGGAGGAGGAGGAAGAACTGCTGAGGGCACTGATTCAACTCTCTCTGAGGTTGTTCTACTGGCGAGTCGGGCTCTTAGGACACAGTCTGCTGCCTGACAGTCAGTCTGTACAGTAATCAGCTCATTTTACATATACAGTGCATGCATGCATTAACCCCTGTTCTCATTAAGGGCCCCATTCCCTGAAGTTGACGCTATACAAAAGAGCCCACGTTGGTTTTTTTCTGTTTGTGTTTTTTCTAGAAACAAAGCTGTACATGTAGACTATTTTGACTTTACAGTGTGTCTGGATATGCCCTTTTTTAAAAAAAATTTCAAAGAACAGTGTCTGGACATGATGTTTTGTGGCTGAAGTAATATACTGGACAAATTCATGGTCTCATGGTGTAACACGGACCACGGATTCTGTAATCTTTACTGTTTGTGATAAACGTTGCAGACCAAAAGTCAACCGCTTTCGAATCTTATAAGGAGGGGAAAGACTAAGCTTTAAATACTCGTTCCTCTCCCGATGTGGGAATTCGTGGATGGAAATGGGAGCCAATGCAGTTTGCTGCAGTAACCCCCATGGTTTGACTACAACCCTACTGATAGACTGACAAACTTTCAATGACTGACTCTAAACTACCAGTGTGCACGCTCTCTACAGGAGTCACTCGTTGTACATAAACATCAGCTCATAGCAACAGCGCTAACCGCTCTCATTCCCTTTTGTCTCGCTACCTTTCCTCAGTCTCTCGTTCTTTGTCTTTGATTGGCGAGATTGAGACCCGAACCTTCCTAATAAATGCAAGATCTTACAGCCATCGTCTACAACCGCATTGGCTAGAGCAGCATGTGTGTCCACAATTGTACATTTCGGATCACCTTAGTGGGATGCTAGTATTTATACCAAGTTGTGATACTTACCCTGTTTTTCTCAAACACACACATGCAGACACACACATACAGAAAAGGCAGATTCATTTAACTGAGGCCGGTGGCACTGCTATACTGACTCACTGAAAATCCTGGGTAAGCACAGTGTGTGGCATGAGATTAAAATTGTCAAGGTTCAATGGAAACTGTATGTGTGTACGGGCCAGATATGCAGTATATAGTGTGTTTGTATAGGCCACTGTAGATGTACACCAATAATAGGCTGGGGGGAGGGGGGAAGCATACATATGGCCTAGTTGGTCCTAAAAACAGCTGCAAGTACAGCTTTTTCTAAAAACTGTTATTTTCTTTTTTGTTGTTGTTGTTGTTGTGTGATAGGACTGAGCAATAAATATCATAATGCACATGTGACCAACAAGCATCAACTTCTCTTTCTCTTCTTCTCAAGCCTTCAAGGTGACATTAACCCACAAGTGGCTGTCTAAGACCTGTTCTACCAGTAGTACATGCCGCTTCCCTTAGTACACGGCGAAGGCTCTTTGGGCATGAATGTAAGAATCAGCTCAATGGAGAACAATCAAAACGCAACTTCTGAATGAGCAGATTCCTGAAGGGTTTTGGATTACAGGCTGAACAATTTGGTGTCACAGTTAAAACCAAAAGCTTCGTAAGTAATACAAAGCATTCCCTTTTTTCTTTTTTTTTTTATAACACGCAGACACAAAACAGAGAGAACTTTGCTGTAAGTACACGAAGAACTATTCTTTTTTTAAAAATGAAGGTTTGAGTTTGAATGATAAGAATGTGATGTCTCAACAAAACATCCATTACACCCACAGAGCTGATGCTTTATGACCAGTTAAACAGACACATAACAATGTTGAGATGTTGTGCCTCCCTGTCTCCAGTGACTTTTTTTTTCTTTGCAGCTACAGAGGTGCAAAATCTCATGACTGTAATAAAGCAAAAGATGCAATGGAACCTTTTGTATGTTAGCAAAACCCCTTTGGTTTGACCGGAGATGCTTTTTCTTGCATTTCCGGTAATCTATAGTCTGTAAGTACTACTCGTTGTTTGAAAGAAAGTGCTCCTATACTTATCAACTGTATACATAAATACTTACTTTTTACTGCACGTTTAATGGGAACTTACTTCACTTACTGAGAAGGAAGAAGAAAAAAAAGTGTAAAACAAAATGTACAAAAAAAATGTTATCCCTGTAAACACAGAAATTCATCGTTTTTGCTTTTGTTATACCTAAAAACACGAGTTACGTAGGACAACTTAGTACATCAATTTGGACTATGCTGTTGATTTTTTTTACCCTCTCCATACATTTTTCATGCTTAATTTTCATTATTGTTTCACCTCGTGCTACAACAAAAACCCATATTTTTCACATGTTTTCTTTTTCATCAACTTTATACTTTAAGCTTTTGGTTGCTTTTTTAAAAAAAATACTCCTCTTTTATTTGATTTTTTTTAACTCACAGATATTGTTTCACAATAACAGTCAAAAGCCGTGAAAATGATCATCAGTAAACTATGTGTTTTTTCTTTACCTGGTGCCACTTTGTATATTTAGAGTGCTTCTGAAAAAAAAAAGAAAAAAAAGGGAAAAAAAAGAAACATACAAAAAAAAAAACTAGAGTGAATGCAAATATGCAATTGTGCCTTTTTATACCACTTGGTATGATTAAATGTTGGTTTGGAATGGTGCATAAACAATTACGTTGACATGCAACACAAAAATAGATGGGGTGGCATTTAAGGACTGAAATACATTTGCATATCTTAGATGAAATCCCATGATGTCAAAGGCTTGTTGAAGGACGACCAGTCAAATGTCAGTGAGCCTGTAAGTCTAATAGTCAAACGGCTATTGCTCTTTGGGTTCAATTACCTTGTTGAAATATCCATTCCTAGCTTAGTGCATTACCGAATGAGTGCGGGTACATTCAAAAGTTGCTTGTTGGTAGAAATAATAATGATATAATGGATTTTTTTGTCGTGTTCCACTCATGTACATGTGTGACATCCGAGGTCAAGTAACCTTCTTTGTGCATGAAACAAGCTCTAGGACTGATTTTAGAAGCTTAGCAGGATAGAGAGCAGGAAAAAGAAATTTAAAAAAAATGCTTGGAGACATTTGACTGCTCAGAGTTGAGGGAGCCTAGAGATAAAAATGCTAATGTGACGGTTTACTAGGAGTGGAAGTGTGGAGGGAAAAAGCTGCAAGGTAGAGTGGCTGACAGAACACACACCTCAGGATGTGCCATGCAACACAACACTCGTATAGATAGATTTACAGTGTATGCATATCAGCAGATGATGAAACCCTGTCCTACAACTAAGCACGGTACAGGGTTTGCTATGGTGTTGCAAGGTGATGCCTTGCATTTCGAGATCAGATAAAATGAAAACAAAGTCTCTGTAGAGCAAGTGTCTGAAAAAGAAGCAGAAATGAAAGCAGAAGCGCAGTCAACACCATATAATCTTTGAGTGGTGATAGACTGTTTTTATTTGGGGTAGTGGTACAAAAATCTGGACAATAGCAGGTGGGATTTATGTTGAAATTCTCTATGTTGCTACCTGAGGTATGTGTTCAGTCTGTGCTCTGTTCTATACATATAGCATTCACAATGTGTAATGAGATTTGTAATATTAACCATTACTATTTGTCCTGCGACTTGGATGTTGATATAGAAATCAAGGAACAAATTTATCATCGTTTAATATGAGTCACTATGCACGCAGCTTAGCTGAACATGGCAAAGTGTATTGAACGCAAGTCCACTTCTATTTATGAGATATTTTACATAATTTAATTTGCTTTTGTACAGGTTTGTGTAAATAAATTGCTTGTCATTTTTGTCTCTGCAGAAATTAAAATATAACATGGTAAAACAACACCTGTCTTTGAAGAGTTTTTAATTCCATTTTTTTAATGTGTATGTTTAAAAAAATTAAAAACTTTGATCATTTAATTGCTAATTCTACAATTACTATTTTTTGTCCAATGCTAGGTGAATTGTAACCTTGTAAAGGTAGCTATTGCTAATGTGTTAGCAAACTGTTGCACATACATACACAGTAACAGTGGCAGTGTCTAATAATTTGTCTATACTAAATATCTTACAGTTTTGTTTTGCTTTTCTAAACTTACATTTTTAGTTTTGACCATGAGGTAAGCAAATTACTTATCACAACTTATCTTTTTTTAAAACAAAATGTTTATTTATGTATTTATTGTGGCTGAAAAATGAAATTAGTCGACGCGACATCCAAAACATTAACATGACTAACTCCACAGAGCTCAAGTTTATTGCAGAATAAGGTAATGATTCTTTGTTAGTTTGACTCTGTTTGCAACACTTACATTACACATTTGATCCAGTTGTAACAAAATTCATGCAGCTTAAATTTATGAGAACATTTTAAACGGATTACAAAATAGTTTTGAGGATTGCTCTATTAAATATTCTAAACATGATCTTGTAAATTTGCATCCTCCAAAGAAGAATAACATTAATTTGTCAAATTGAGTTGGGAAGCTTTGTCTGTTATTCTTTTCCATATAGTATTAAAAATGCGATTTAAAAAAAGGAAATATAATAAGCTTTGCAACTCTTCTTATTATAATTACACTTTCTATGTTTGATCAATTCGTAATTAATTATACTTTGCTTTATAAAGAACTTTTAAAGGTTCACGTGACTGAATAGGATAAAATTAACATCTTTTCACATCTTTGAAATTGAGCATTTTCACATTGATATTTTTTCTGCACAATAATGTCAGGTCCCTTTTCATTTTTCACAGGTAAAATATTGCTGAATTTCCAGCCATGAAAAACATTTTTGTCCTTGTCTAACAATAGAATCTGCAATCAAAGTCTGCAGTGCAAACAGTTTCAAAGCAATTCAATGAATGTTTCATTTTACATAAGTGTATATATATATATTTTATTGTAATGTTTCACATTTAAATTTTTCTCGGTAGCTGTAACTGATTACTATTACTGATATTTTATAATCCAGTTGCATAACTTTATCTCATTAACATGAACTAGTCATCACTATGGATAGTATTATATTCATATATAGTTTAGTATAGGTTTCCAATCTTGCCTTTGTGTCTGGGTTGATATATGAGGCGATTACAGTCTAGGTAATTAGAGATCCATTCTAATCCTTTCCCTATGCTCTGATTAACAGCCTGCTGCAGCCTCTCCTACACACTCAAACTGCTAATGGCATCTTTATATAGAACTACAATGCAGTGTTCAATAACGTGGAGAAAGTTTTTCCCCCCCTTTAGCTGTCATAGAGACATAAGAGAACATACAATGAAAACATGACTGTAGAGTTGTGTTGTATCATTCCTGAAAATATTGGACAGGAGAAAAACATAGTTCTTCCACAAAGCCGAGGAGTTTTGTTTATGTGCGACAATTATCTTTTTCTCCATGTTTGTCTTCAAAAGATGCCACTTCTAAGAAATACTAGGATTCAGTCATGTTGATATGCAAATTGTCTCTCTCATTTTCTTGTTCTCTCTGACAAAAAAATTTAAATTTGAATTGCCTTGCATGGGATGAACAGCGGGTAGTATTAATTTTTCTGTTGAGACAGGGGGAAATTAAGACAAATTAGAATGAAACTGAATGTAATTAATGTTTAGGCAATGCATACCAATGAATTGTTTTGAGATGTATTTTTAGTGAATAAAACAGTGACTGAATATTATGAATACTATAAATAAGAACAAGAGACATTGTGCAAAAATGCCTGACATCACTGGATGGCAGGAGACAGCAGCAATACAGTCAAATGTGAAACAGATTATCTCATCGTTGGTGTTAAATTTGCATATCTATCTATCTATCTATCTATTTATCTATCTATCTATCGTAGAGATGCCTTGGGTCCTATTTTACTTCTACCTTGATCTATGCATGGCTTTTCAGTACACCAACAGATACCAGTAGGTAGTTTGAACATGAAAATCTTGGAAATATTACTACTGGGTGTCAGTGCCAAATGGATTTAAGTGGATTTAAATTTACATCAGAAATCCACAAGAAACTGAGATTTGCAACTTTTAGTACTTTTAGTGCTGAAGTCATGCGCTAGAGCTGCTACCTTTGAAATCATTCTATCAAAGTCTTGATTTGCAAAGCTTTGAAACTAATGGTGCAATCACCATGATGGACCAATACAGAGCAGCAGCCAAATTCTGACATAAAAAGATCTGTCCTAACCTGACCATTATTTGGGTTGGCTGTGACTCAGGAGGGCACGTACTAATCTTATGGGTGGTGGTTTGATCCCTATCTGCTCCAGTCTGCTTGCCAAATATCCTTGGTTAAGATACCAACCCCACCCAAGTTGCTCTCTGATACATTCATCTGAGTTTGAATGTTAGACAGAAAGCACTTATGTAGAAAAGCTTAGAAAAAATGCTTGTATGAATGGGTGAATGAGGCAAGTTATATAAAGGGCTTTGAGTGCTCAGCTGGAATTGGAAAGCACTACATAAGAACCAGCCTGTTTCCCATTTACCTCCATTCACTGCTTGAATCAGAAATTAGTACTTGCATTCCATTGTCAAAGCATATTAAAGGGGTAAGTGAACTTCAAGTGTTTGTTTACTTGCTGTGCTCATTTTACAAATTTAAAAAATGACATGGCAGAGATGATGGAAAAGATGGACGACATGTGGACAGATCCCTACAAAGCAGGGGACAGAATATAGAAGTATGTCAAAACATTATGTTAAGCATTATGCTACAGTAATTTGGGGCCTTCAAAGATTTGTTTAAACTATTCTTTTCCAGGGTTTATATTGTACAACTTCCATTTTTATTGACATTTTATTCTGCTTAATCCACACAGGGTCAAAAGTATACATACAGGCCCCCTAATATACTTGGTTAAATATCCATTAGGAAGTTGTACATGGGCCACTCAACACTTTTGGTGCCCATCAACAAGATTCTGGCATAATTCTGGCTTGATATTTAACTACTCTTCTTGGCAGAATTGGTAGAGTTCAATTAAGTTTATTGGTTTCCAGGCACAAAGCCGGCTTTTAAGCATAGTTCATAAATTTTCATGGCCATTCCAGAAGCTTAATGTTAGTCTGATATATCCATTCCAAAACCAGTTTGGATGTATTGATCACTGTCCTGTTGTGTCCAAATGTTTGGACACAGCTGGGTAGTAATTGGAGGTAAACCTATTTTATTATTCTATCCACTTAGTGCAATGTACCAGGATCAGAGGCAGCAAAACAACCCCAGATCATGATGCTACCACCACCAGGCTTTGCTGTTGGTACAGTGTTCTTAGGTTTGAAAGCTCCAACTTTACTCTTCTGAAGATAACTTTTGTAATTGTGGCCAAATAGCTCAATCTTTGTTTCATCTAACCATAAAACCTGCCTCCAGAATCAATTAAAACTGGTTTCACTGTGTACAATGATACTGGTGTTCCAGCAGTTTACAGTTCATGGCAGGCCTTGAGCCTTCTTGGATCCTGGGATTCCTGAATATGCTAACTAACTTCTTCTCATCTAAGGGTGACCATTTCAGTCTTCTTCCAGACCTTGGCAAAGTGTTGACACATCAAAAAAACATGTACTTATGTTGTTTGAGCTGATGATCCTGTGGACTAAGCTTAAAAGCCAGGAATCTGTGTAGATTAGAGAAAATCCAAAATAAAATCCAACTTTTGCATTTGTTTTATTAAGATGTTTGCAGTCTAATCGTTATATCCTGGATATAGGACAGTACCAAGAAATCAAAAATACCATGACTTTCATACCCATGATGACTGTATTTAATGTTTTTATTTCTGTAAAGTTGTACAAAGACACATGGATTTGAACTTCAGTGACCAAAGTTCTGTACTACTTATTCTATGTATTATTGCAGGGTCTTTACCCTGGGCCAAGGACAAGGCCAAAACACAAGATTGAAAATATTGCTCAGATAACGAAAGCACATTAATATTTACTTACTTCAAAACAAAAATCTACAGTCTTTCTAACTGGGATGTACAGTATAGGCTGTCTTTGTGATTATATTACAAAGCAGAGCACTGCAATAGCTTCACAAGCACCTGATTATTTTTTCGTTGCAACAACAAAACATCCATATGCATACAAATTTGCCAATAAGTCTGGAAATACAATGACCTCCGACAGGCTTCACTGGGCGAGCACAAGGCCTCACCAAGCCGCAGGTGAGGCCTCGATAGTAATCGGGCATTCGCCTGAATTGAAGGTCCACACTGCAGCGGTGTCGTGTTCAACCAGCCTATGAGGACAGATAGTGTGGAACCAGCAGGCAGATAAAACTACAGGCACCGGAGGATAAGAAAGGGTACGTCCTTAGCATACTGCAGGGCAAAAGAAAAATAAAGAGAATATATGGTAAAAGACACTATTCCCCACACTCAAATATGTAAAGCTAATTAATGAAATCATTGATCACTTCTCCAACATCAAACATGAGGTATGCCATTTAAATAGAAATTTCAATCCCATTTATGCTCGCTGGTGCAAATTAACGACTTAAAATCACATCAGCGAGGGGAATTCAACCATAAACCTTTGAGGAAGCTATTTGATATCCACAATTTATGACTTTTTTATTGTCTTTAAATTTTATTTTTCCAGGGCAACCACGGGAAATGGCATCTAAGGAATAGCAGTTAGGGCTTTGTTAAAATGATTTCTGTTTCATATTTATTTTATGAATGCACAGAGGGATTGAGGGCAAACTTTTTTTATGTGTTGTGGATGGAACAATAAACAAGTTCATAAGGAAACTCCTGCAATAACTTTGATTTAATTGTGATCACATAAATTCTATCGCTGTTTATTTTGCTAGCGATCATGTCCCTGAGGATGATGTCATTACAGTTAATTTTGTTGCTTTCACAGCAGAGATGGACACACACGCGGTAAGTGCTTCAGCCTGTGAGCACACTTAATCTGCTTGAAGTCAATGTTTTCTGAAAGAAATGTATTAATATAAGTAAATTTGTGGCCAATCACATACATTTCTATAAAGTGGAATATGGTAGGCTTATTTTTATTGCCTCAAATGTTGTTCAAGCCATAATTCAATTTAATTTTATTTATGTAGCGCATCACAACATTTGCCTCTGGGCACTTTATATTGAAGGTAAAGACCCTGCAATAATACATAGAACAATCCCAACAGTCAGACGACACCCTTTGAGCAAGCACTTGGTGACAGTGGAATGAAAAAACACTCCTTTAACAGGAAGAAACCTCCAGCAGAACCATGCTCGGGGATGGGAGGCCGTCAGAACTGACTAGTTGGAGGTGATGGGAGGCAGACATGACAAAAAACACACTGTGGAAGAGAGCCAGAGATTAATAATAACTAACGATTAAATCCAGAGTGCTGCATGAAGAGGTGAGAGAAGAAGAAACATTCATTGCATCATGGGAAGTTTCTAGCATCCTTGGCCAATTGCAGTGTAACCAAGGAAGGATTCAGGGTCACCTGATCCAGATGTAACTATAAGCTTTATTAAAAATGTAAGTTTTAAGCTTAATCTTAAAACCAGAGAGAGTGACTGCCTCCCAATCCCAAACTGGGAGCTGGTTCCACAGAAGAGGGACCTGAAAGCTGAAGGCTCTGCCTCCCATTCTACTTTTATATTATAGGAACCACAAGTAAGCCCCACCTTATCATGCGAATTCCTGAGGTCAGATGGCCCAGGATGTGAGTGGGCGTTAAGGCGTCTGGGGAGGGAACTCAAAACCAAGTCCAGACGCTTTTCTTTGCAAGCTCCTTTGACTACGATGACCTGGATGACTGAGAACCTTCACAGACACCAGTGTGTGGAGGTCTCCAGTTATCATCCGCGAGATTCCCTGTGACCTATGCTGTCACAAATTCCGCACAGTGACCTGCAGCCATGAAAGCCATTCATGTGAAGTCCCTCTACAGATATGAGGTATTGATGCAACGCGTTGTGAGGCCAAAAATAAAAAATAAAAATCTGCAGTGGAACAGGCACATGCACTCACACTCATTAATCACACATCAGTTGTTAGTTGAATGCACACAAATTTATATGTGCTAGATTTATGTGGCAGAAGCAATTTGACAAAAATCCATACAGGTCTTAGTAGTTGGAGCTGCCCAGTGATTAATGAGAACTACTTACATAACAGAAAGTGAGCAGGGAGACAGAGCTGGAGAAGGCAGAGAAATGACAAATAGATGGAAGTATAGATGGGGGTAAAAAGATTGAGAAAAAAAGACGACTAGTTGATTGAGTATCCAACACCCAAACCCCTCCATCCAGACTTTATGCTCTAAAAATTAGGCCTTGACATAAGATGAACACGTTTTGTTTTTTTTTTGTTGGTTTTTTTATTGCAGCCAAAGTCTTACTAGGAAGTTGGTGAGATTTTGAAAACAACTGCTTTTTAATATATATATGTATGTATATATATATATATATATATATATATATATATATGTCAATAAAGTATACATAACTGTTGTTATTATTATTATTAAACCAACCATGTTCTCCCCCCCCCCCCCCCCCCCCCGCACAAGTCAAGGACCATGTCAGGTTTCATTTCACTGCGTGTTACACTTGTATATCTATGCATGTGATGAATAAAGAACCTTGAACCTTCAACAATATTCAACAATAAGAAAGAAAGAAAAATCACATCTGTGGTTTGGATAGCTTTTCCCCCCTTAATAAATCAAATAATAATAATAATTAAACAGCTTTTCGTAATTACTCAGGTTATCTTTTTCTAATATTAACATTTGTTTCACAATCTGAAACATGTGAGTGTAACAAATATGCAACCCCCTGCCCAAAAAACTTAAGAAATCAGGAAGGCAGCAAATACTTTCGTTTGGATGAAAAACCAGAACATGAGTTCGACCTTTAGTCAAAGAGCATAAACAATGCAAACATACAATACTCACACTCTAGGGAAAGGCCACTATGTAGAAATGTTCATTTATGGCAGACTTTGTGACGAGGATCATCTTTGACATATGAATCATGGGGAGATATTATGCAAAATTAGCCTTGATGATAACGCATACTGCTTACACTTTGGCAGCAGGAATCATATCACATGTTTCTTGTCTAGAATTTTCACGCATTGTCATTGCACACAGTGCTGCAGACTCTCAAATTAAAACACTTCACTTCTGCCACCGCAGTTAGCCTCTGCTGAAGTCTAACAAAAAAGCAAAGCGCCCCGGAAGTTATGAACACTTGAACCTGCCGTCAAACCGGTGACATGAAATCCACAGCTGTTCTTGTTCTTTAACTTTTTGTTTTGATTTCCCTTCTTCTTCCTTTTATTTTTTCCCCAATTCCCTGTCTGCAGGCTTCTTGTGTATTCCCTTCACATGCTCTAGTTTTTGCATTAACAGAAGCCAGAGGGAAGGAATGAGTGAGAAAGAAAAAGGAAGAGGAAAAGAGAGAGAGAGAGGCGCGTGGATGGAGAGCTGGATTTTCTTCTTGCCTCGTGCTGTTAGCATGCACAGGGCACCAGCCATGAAAATGCAATGGATTTCTTTTTCTAAGAGAATGATCTTAGTGATCTCATCATTTCCCATGTGGACAAATGTATAATGGAGCAGTTGTATGTGCAGGGCCAGAGCGCACACGTGTGAGAATGCCCTGCTTATGCGCCTAAAGAGCCCTCTAGCTCAAGAATGAACCCAGTCTTAAGTGTTTCTGCCTGTCTGTTTAACTCCTTTGTCTCTCTTAGTCACCCTTTGAGGCCAAATCACGAATATAGCGGTTGACTCAGGAGTGATTTTATTGACCTTACAGTATGAGTGTAGGTGTGTGTATGTCTGTCTGCATGTGAGTGTGAATGCCTGACTCACCCTGTGGCTCGAGGCCAGAGTGCAGCACAGCTATATTCCATTTTGACACTTTGATAGACACCAAGCCATTTCCATCCCACTGTGCCCTGCTAGCTCTGTCACTCTGCTGCACTTCTCATTACTGTTAAACTAAAAGAAATGACTGGGTAGGTAAAAGGATTGTCAAAATGCGAAGCATAGAAAGAGAGCTGTTTGTAAAAGTCATAAACCACACTGTATGCCTTTTATTGTTATTATTATTAGTTAGCTGTGTGTGAACATCAACAATACACCAAATAACCTTCCAGTAAAAGAAACATAAATCACTCTCCCCATTAGAGCCATTTACTATAGTAACTGTTGTGGAGTTGTCAATTTGAATAGGATCCAGTGACACAGGCATGGAAAAGTGGTTGGCAACCTCCTGGCAACCGCTGGTTTGTGCAGCACTGTACGTATCTTTGCGACTAATTTCAGCAGCTCCTGCAGCAACTATCTAATCAAGTGGAAGATGCACATTTTAGCAAGTGATTAATTAATGAACCATATTTGTGAGCAGTTTCACTTAGCAACAGCCAGCAACTTCCCTAGTGACGAGAGTTTGTCAGGGTGTTGCTGACTGGTAACTGATGGAATATGTTGGAGCAGTAATTTATTTATGCGATCAGGAGGTAGTTTTAAAAAAGTGTCCAAGCAGCACCTGAACCGAGAGTGGCTGCAGGACAATATACGCACTTATTTTCCCATACACATTTCGATTACATTGAGTTGACTTTCCACCTGATTCCAAGTGGAGGAAGCAATGTATTTAAATCCCTGTTTTTCCTCTTCAGTCTGGGCTTCAGGGACAGATGGAGGAAATAAGTCTTGAGAGTAAAGACAGTAACTTCCCACACTTCTTTTCAGTGATCTGAATGATTTTTTTTTGTCAACAGTTTGCCTCATTCTACTTAGTTCTCCAAGTAAGACAGAAGCAGACCAAGAATAACACTGTAAATAAAAGCCTTTCACTGAAAGAGAATAATGGACAACAAAATAGACCATCAAATTAAAGCAGGCCAGTAAGGTTTGTAATGAATCTGCAGGACAGACGGTGCTCAGTGCATGTAAACATAGCACGTGTATGTGCGATGCTGTGTTAAATCCTAAGTCTAGCTGATGAATAGCATTAGGAGAAGAATCAGCTCATCACTGCATCATCAGCATAAAGAGAAAACATAACACTTTGGCTGGTATTGAGTTTTAGTTCAAATAGCAGCTGAAAATATGCAACCTTTTCGTCTCCTTCAGGCTTTCTGACGGAAAGGATCTGTTCTGCCAGAACATAATGTGCTAGGTATGAACTGAAGTTAGTAATAATGAATCACACGGATGTACAGATATGAACTTGAACAGGTATAATGATGTCCGCAAATACATTTCTGCATAAACCCAAATATATTTGAGGTACAGGTGTTTTCATTACCCACAGAGGAAAAGGACTGACTAGGAGGAGAGATCGAGCTCAAAGGGATGGTTTGAGTGATTAATGATATAGATGGAAATTTGCTAACAGGAGAGTGAAGAGAGCATTGAGAAGATAGGAGTACTGTGAGGATCTGATGAATGTAGAAAATGAGAGAGCGAGGCGAGGACGGACGGAGGACAGTTAGGAGAAGAGGAAGACCACAGAGGGTTAATGCGACAGAGGAGAATGGAAGAGATAGGATGAGATAGAGTAAGATGATCTGCTGTGGTGATCCATAAAAGGACCAGCAGCAGCAAAGGAGACAGTATTTAAAAAGTATGTGGTCTTTTTGGAACTTTAATTCTGAAAAGCCAACCTAGTGTTTCTGTGCATCATTTATTTTTAAGTGTCTTAGCTCATTAATAAAGAAAGAACTTTTATAACTACGAAGATGTCGGCCTTTAGGTTTTGTTAGAAACATATCAGAAATAGATTCATACCAGTCTGTGCATTTTCAACTCCTGCCTTTCTTTTCTTCAAACAGTCCGTACCGGTGCACTGAATCCCTGCTCACATATGCAGTGTTTGACGTGAACGTGTACATACATTAGCAAATGAATTCACTCCAATCCATTCAACTATTGATCCCTCAGTGATCTCTTAAACCTACTGCTGGTCCAACCTGCTGCTATCTATTTACATATCTCTTTTGCATACCAAAGTAACACTGTCCCTGACACTTGCTCATGAATTATTCATTATAGGTATATTTACATAAGGTACAGAGCCAGGCCTCAACCTGAAATCTCCACCACTGGTATGGGAGTGACTTTCGGATGAGTCTTTGCTGTGTGGAAGATTTTTGCATTAAGTATTCTCTCTGCTCACCCCCTCCTCCTTCCCCCTGACGGCACTAATTAATTAGCTACTTTCAGCTTCTGCCAAGATCAATGGATTTGGCTACCCATGCAGATTAATACAATTCACATAATGAGGGTCGAGTGTAGAAGCATATACATCCGTGGGCCAATTGTCCTGGGAGAGTGGCCTCTTCCTTCCACTTTTCACGGATCCTTGCAACTCAACTCTAGCAAGCAAAACACAAAATACTTAATGCAAAGCCTTTCTTGGTCTTAAACCTTGAGTCTTTCTACCAGCAAAAGGCCTCAGGAGACAATAAGTTTGTTTTTTCTTTTTTTGTCTTGTCTTGTTTTTCTGTCTCATGAGTGTCTCATGAGGTCAGTGGTTGGTCAAGTTTGTCATCTTTATACAAAATGATTCACTGCACCTTCAGTATACTGGAGGGAGGCAAGTTTATTTATGAGGCAGTTTCTCATATATTCATTTATATGTGGCAGTGGCCATATATAAATGAATGTATCCATTTGTCTGACACAAATTGATTTTCTATTTTTGGAGCTGCACACCTTGTCCGTACACCGGCCCTCATTCTGTGACATAGCCCACCCAAAGAGATGTGGACACACATGCGCTGTGAACCATTCTACGCATTTCTGAATGGTGTCTCTCTGTCTCGGCACTCCCTTTGTCTAGATTCAAGAGGTGTGGTCCTGCCATCTCTGTTTTAAAACCTTAAACACTTAAAATCTACATCACTTTGTACCAACCATCACTTTAAAACTGAGGGATGACACTTCACGGTGCAAAACATCCTCAAACCCAAGGCCTAAAGAAATACTAGAGCACCCCTTGGAGTTCTGTATAAAGTTTATGTTTGAAGAGGATGGAACTTATTTTTATGACTTCTTGCATATACATTTATAATGGATGCTTTTGCATAACTGTGGTAAAAAATTCCAAAGTTCTGGGGGGAAAAAAATCTAATCATTCAGGCACTTATGCATGCATACATCTACAAATTTATATAAATACATTGCTAAGAACAAGGCAACTTTTTTGTTGATGTATTTAGGTCAGAAGCGCTGTATAAAAAAAAATCTTAGTATCAAAAGACGCTGCTTTGTGACAATTACTGATCAGTTTGTTGTTTTCTGATTGATGTATGGGTTGCGAGACCAGAGATTATTTGAAATATGACGCTGCAGACGCTAATTTCATGCGACGTGAACTTAAATTCACCCTTCTGCAAAATTTTATGTCACGTAAAAAAAGCAAAGCACCTCAAACTGATTGTGCATCCTCTTTTTTTCTTCCTGTCTTTTACTTGAAGACACCCACGGCCCGAGTGTGAACTGCAGCATCCCTACAGCCACTTTGTTTACTTGCTGCCTCTCTCTGTTTTGCTACACCTAATATGATGAAGAGAGCATTTTGAGGCGTGAGGTGGGGGGATTGGAGTTACAGTGCGTATCCCACGAGAGGCTGTGTGTCTGGACCCTTTGGTAAAACCTCTGCTTGCTGCCTTTTTCCTTAAGAAGAAAATTGTATTTGTGTGTGTGTCATGTGTTAACTACACAACAAACACATAGGCGATGTATATACAAACTTGTTCTCGCATGCATAGTAATGCACACACACACACACACGTGCACACTCCAAATCTACATGGATTTGATGATGCTAAGCAGCAGGAGCCCCTGGGAACAGGCTGTCTTGACAAAACAAAACAGATGTTTATGTGCACAATGCCATCCTAATGTCAGCAGCCACGCTCTTATCCTCTGTATTAATCACACAGTTCTACTATTTGGGCTTCAATTTCTGTTCTCATTTGATGTTCCCAACTCTGTGCTGTTGAGTCACATGGGATAAAATGTGTGATAAAACCACATGTGTCACCGCTGGGATGTTGAGAATTTATGCTGTCAGGTTTCATCATCTGTTTCAAATGCTTGTTTATATAGCAGCGGGATCTACTTCTCCATCGACAATTACTGACAGTGTGCCCTTGAGCAACACCTTTAACTTCCTTTGCTGTGTGATTGTTGCAAGTGGAAAAGACTCAGCTTGACAAAGTGTCTGCCGTGACTCAAACTGACAATAGCAGTGCTGCAGAATAACACTTTAAACTCACCTGGATAAATAACAAGTGTCTTCAGATGCTTTCTAAATGACTGGGGATGTAGCCATGGGTGGCAATACAATCTCACTTGTACATGCAGTAAGTGAGATTACACTTCCTGAATATAGTTGTTGGCACTAAAGTGCCATGGTTGAAAAATATTTAATTCATACATCAGCTCTGCTTGAGCGTGCCCTCTTTGCTCATGCAGTAAGCTGTAGTACTGCATGTATTTGGTGGTAAAATTGTGGTCTGCACATTTTTAACACTAAATACCATTTTAAATAATAATGTGCAAAAGTCTTGAGTCACTTATTTCTTTATATTTTGCTTCCAAGGAGCCATACTTTACTGTAATTTTTGCAGTCTCGAGTAATACTGTAGGTCTACAGGCTTTTTTTCTGAATTCTTTAGAATTTTTCAATGGACACTGGCTGGTTAGCCACTGGCTTAAGTCATTTAAATTTCTTCCCATTTCCTTAGCTGAATCCACAAACTCTTCCAAAGATAATACAGTCTGACAGGCATAAAATAGTATATTTGCATCAATGAAGTGATTCCCGAGGAACTATTAACGGAAAAACTGCATGGTGTGCAGTGTGACCTTAAAAAAAACTTGAGGAAACTGGATAAGTGAGGGACAATAGAAGTGGCAGATCTAAAAAACGATGTAGAAAAATTAACATTATTTGGAAGTCATATGCTTATATGCTTAGGGAATAGGGGATAAAATCTACACAGGACCAGAGAGATGCAGCCGGAAATTAAAAAAGAAAAAAAGGCTGAGGTATGCCAAATTACACAAGAACTGGACTGAAAGTCTGTGGCAACAGGTGTTTTTTTTAAATCCAGATTTGAAATGCATAGTTTAAACCCTTATTAACAGTCAGTGTCTACAGCTAATTGTAAAGGCTCTGTCATTCCTCGGAGCTGCATTTCAGCCAGTGGTATTGGAGACTTTATCAAAATTTATGGAATTATAAACACAGAAAAGTACCATCAGATTTTGATTCACAGTGTAATACCATCTGGAGAGCATCAACAGCTTAGTCTCATCACAGTGATCCCAAACACACTGCCAGTGCAGTGAAGGTATATCTATAGATAGAAAAACACACAATAAAAGACTATCAGCCATGGATTGGCCTCCCCAGAGCTCAGACTTCAACAATATTGAAGCAATGTGAGACCTTTACAGAGAACAGAACGAAAAGGCAGCCAATATCCAAAGAAGAGCTTTGAATTTCCTTCAAGAAGCCTAGAGAACTATTCCTGAAGACTACTGAAGAAAGCTTGACTAAGAGAGTTTGGGCTGTGTTGAAGAATAAAGGATGTTGATCAAATATTGACTTTCAAGCTCATTAGAAGTTCACTGACTCTTGTGAAATGATGAGTCACTCAAGACTTTTGCACAGAACTGTACACATACGCAGCAGTTATATTTCAGCTTTCATGAATGAAACTCTGGGTTTAACTCGTTTTTGCTGCAACTCTGCATTCAGGCTTTCACCTTAAGAGGCACATCATGTCATGTAGTGGCACTGAGTGCCGAAATGTTCAATAACTTGTCCTAGTTTTGCTCAAGACAAAGTGGCCCCTTCACTTTTTGTTGAACTTGTGACTCTCTGGATATTGAACTTGTGACCCTCACTGTCAGACCACTGCCTCCTCTGTGTAAAGGAAGTGCATAAAACTCTCAGTCTACCCCCGGTCGATGTCATTTATTGAGTCTACTGACGTACTGTGGCAGCATTACTTCTGCAACACTTGTTTATCTGTGAAAGTGATAGCAGCCCATGCAATGCCTCCAACCTGGCACATGAGATTAGTGTCTGCTCTCTCTGCTGCCATGCCCATCAGTTCAACAGAGACAGAGGGATGGCAGGCCACCCACAAACACACATGCAAACATAACGCAGACGCACACAGCACCACCACTCCCCTCTGAAGAGCCAGATGATGGCACAGGACTGGTGTGCTGGTGACAGTTTTTCTTGCGAGTCAACATGAGGAATACAATGGAGCGTGTTTAGCCAGAGGGTTGGGGGGCGGGGGGGTTGGGGGTACAGACACAAAGGGAACGAGGGAGTAGAAGGAGAAAGTTAGAGAGATGTATTGTACACACAGTGCAGATGTCTCCTCTATCCATCTGCTGTGCTGTAAGAAAAGCAGAAGTTTGATTTTTTTTTCCCTCCCCTCTTGTTACACATCGTCAGTCAGGATGTGTGTGGAGCAGAATTTAGATGACTGATTCAGAGCACTATTAGGCTATAGGAACAGCCCACACATGGTGAACAAGCTGCAGTATGAACATTGCCTCCAACATACATATTGCATAATCATTTACAGTAGACAGTGTACTTTTCTATGTTGTTGACAGTGTTGGGGAGTAACGGAATACATGTACCGCCGTTACGTATTTAAAATACAAAATATGAGTAACTGTATTCCGTTACAGTTACCATTTAAAAAGGTGGTATTTAGAATACAGTTACTTTGTTGAAATAAATGGATTACACGGCGGTATTTTCCTGTTTCATATTGTCGCGGGTCAGGACTGTTTGGGTTTTGTTTGACAGCTACGTTCTGTTGTTCCAGGCGGCAGCGTTACGGTTGCCATGGTTACAGGATGACGCTCTCTGCGACTGTGTGTTTCCTGGGTGAGAGAGCGCCTTTTTGTTGTTGTTGTTGTGCTAAGCTAATAGGTAGAATGCTACAGTCATAGCCCTAAAGAATGTAGCCTCATGGGCAGTGTAGTCCGTGCTGCAGGGAGAATGGACTACCATACCCGTTATGTGTCTGTGAGCGCGAGGAGGGAGGAAAAGGACAGTAGAAAAGTACGAGGTGCCACCGAGCAGAAACGGGAGCTGGAAGCATGTAAATATAATAATAACCACTGCAGCCAAGAAGAGTGCCTGACGAGCCCAGTTGTAAGTAAGCTATTAAGACTCGACTGTACACTGTGTTCGTGTTTTCCTCCGAAACAATAAGTTCCGTTGGTGCAGCTTTTCAACGCCTCTCTCTGTCTCTCGCTAGCAAAGTTGACCCAGACAACAAATTAAAGCTAGTTTTCGGCTACGAGCCCGACACCGAACCTGACGTATGCCAGAGGTCCCTTTACCACGGTTCGGACCTTCAGTAATAGTAATAAATCACACAGCAATAGTACATTCATGTAGTTGTAAAAATAGTTGTAATATATTAAGTAATCCAAAGTATTCAGAATACGTTACTCTCATTGAGTAACGTAACGGAATACGTTACAAAATACATTTTGGGGCATGTATTCTGTAATCTGTAGTGGAATACATTTTAAAAGTAACCTTCCCAACACTGGTTGTTGATACATCTTGTAGGTTTACATGCTTTATTGATTCGGATGATGGTAATCTCTGTATGTACAGTATCTTTTCATGAAATAAAATTTAAAAAATTCTTTCCAAGATTACTTCTTTTCTCAATATGACAGTTAACACTTAACGCAGTAACGTACAGAAGGGCAGGGACTAAGTCAGGTTTGCTTAAAGATACTATTACAAACCTTTTCAAACTGCACTCTAACTACTCTACATTACACACGCTGGCCAAGCTGATTAGTAAGAGAAAGCTCATCTGGTAAGTTGATAAATAGTGGTCATTTGCTTGCTAATGCTAGCTCTGTTTTGACAAATGCACAGACCATACTCATCTCAAAGCAGTGAAAGCAGAGCCAGAAGCTTCTCCAGTAAATAGATCAGAGGTTTATCCACAACGCACATGCACAACCAACCAAAAAACAGATGCTGTCCTCACAGCTTCACCAGGCTGCTGTTAAAGGGACACAGACACGCCCGTGACAATCAACAGAAACTCAAGCAGACTTAAGCCTGTGTCCAGAGTCAATAACTTAAAGCAGCCACTAGATGTCAGTAATATAAATGATAGAGGCAAGCAGGTGAGAATGTTTTGAGATGAAAACAATGGTCGCTTTCCCTTTGGTACATTTTAATTGATGCTAGGGCTGAATAATTATGGCCAACATGATTTTATATATTCCAGTATATCAACATAGTTCAACATGAATTGCAGCTATAAAACCCACTTTAAATTGCATTTAGTGCATTTTCAGTATCTTAGTCTTTTCAAGCTTATCTTGATTCATATTCACATTATCTTAGATGTAAAACATTTGCAATAAGGTCTGGAGCATCCTTTAATTTACAGTTGGAGTCCGTTGTCATGCACATCCATTGTATTGAATAATAACTACAGTAAGATGCAGGAAATCTTTCAGAGGCAGATAACCAGACAGCTGCCTAACTGTCCACATCAGCCGGATAATAAGAAGTTAGCCTACACATTTTTTTTTGTAGATGGTAATAAATCCACAGTGTCCAGTGAAGAACACCTGAGGTCCACAGAGGTCTGTCTGCAACAGAAAACTTTGCGTTTCTCTCATCTCCTGCTGTCTGCACATTTCAACCTGCTTTCTGGAAATTGCCATGCTTTGGAAATGATCTGTACCACTGCAAAACCTTGATTTGAAAATAAAAAGCTATTTTCAGAATTTACTGAAGGGACACAGTAAGTTTTTTAAAAGGAATCATCCAAACCTGATTTACAAAAGCCTCCTGCAGAAATGTCTATATTTTACTAAATTTCACTGCATAGCTTAAAGCTGTAAATGCGGTACCAAAGCTTTAGCTGACTCCTTTAGCTCTTCGGTCCTCACTCTAAATGTTCAGAGTATAGTCTCAACTATCTCCTTAATAATAGTGGCATATTTTGTTCTTTCTGTCTTTATTTTTTACTTCTCTCTAGTATTGGATCATACTGAAACATCTGTCAAAAGGCAGGAATTAATGGGACAGATGTGAAGTGTGTTAGATTAATATCACAAAAATTCTAACATAGTACTGTTCTCCTGCATCTCACTGCTCTGAATTGCATAAAACATACATTTTAATGAATTTTGGTTGTTATAGATTATTGATTTATTAAATAGACTATGCCTTTGTTTGTACATTAGCATATCTTCTGTGGCTCACCAGTTAAACTTCCCCTCCTATAGATGTATTTTTACATTTGCAGCCTCACATAAATATGCACCACATAGTATCTGGCCCACAGAGTCACACTGGCTAAAATACACCTATATCATCATTGGCATCTAGCTAGTGGCAATATGTCAATAACAGTATCATTTACTGTTATTGTGTATCATTTCCCCATTATCAGTCATAACCAGAACTCCAAAGATGTTCTAAAAATGAGAAGTAATTCACAAACCCTATGTAAAAGCTAAAATATTTTGTGCTTAATTTTTCTGCTGCTGTTTTTTTTTTTGGTTTAAGATTTAAGGGTACATGATGGTTTGGGTTGAATTTCACCTTTCATATTAAAATGCCAATTTTTCCCAAACCTCATTTCCTAGCATATTTGTGACGGTACCAATCACCATTATGATTACACATCCTCGGTTACCATAGTTATCCATCCTACAAGAGTGATGACACCAGCACTTTCCCCCCACAGATGTTGATGGATCCCTGTTGAACGCTACCAGGCAACCCACCACATCACAATGTGTCAGTATGTGACAACTGGGGAGGTGAGAAAGGGCTGCAGTTTCAAGAAAACATTTCTTGGCAAAAACACTAAGATTAGCGAGTCTGGTTACACACAGTCTCGAATTTCTTGTTTCTTGATGTTTTTGCGAAATTTTTAAAGGAAATCTTCTTACTAATTGTGAAAATGTCAAAAAAACAAAACAAAACTGAAGGTAATCAGTGATGTGTGAAGAACTGAGAAGTTGTGTGCATTTGTTTGACGCAGATGCCCCATCTCCCCTCTGTGTCACTGCACGTAAACCCATTACAGCTGCTGTAGATGTATGTGTTTTGAGTCAACTTCATTCAATATGTTTTAGAGTAATTGAGGGAAGATTGGAAAATCTGGGGCCTCTGAATTGCTCACCATCAGCATTCCTGCCCAACTTAGTGGCTTATTTGTCATCCCATTGACACCTCTGATCACAGAGAAAGGTCGGCAGTCTATCATATTACATTATATCTCTCGCCTCCCCTGTATTGACACCAGTGGTTTGGAGAGGGGTGTGCTGGTGTGTTATTTGCTATGCATCTCATAGTGGAGTGCAGCAGAAATATTTGCATTTTTCACTCCGTGCTGGCCGGGCAGACAGTTAGTCACTAGAGACGGGAAGTAATGATAAAACAACAGAGAGAGATGTGATGATGTGCAAAAACAATGAAGTGAGGAGGGATGTGGGTGTGCATCAGTACATTTGTTCTCCTTGCTTTCACTGAAACTGCGACTGAACTGGCGTGATCCTTTTTTTTGTCACATGCAAAAAAAAAAAAACCACACCACACCTATTTGTGCACATAGCTGCCTTTGCAGGTCCCTCCGTGTTCACCTGTCAGCTGGTTTTGCTTAATGTCATTTCCCATGTGCTCCTTCACTGTATTTACAGCTTTTTCCATTTCCATCACTCTCTTCAGTCTCCCATCTTTAACGCGTCAGCTCTCCTCCTCCTTCCTCGTTCCTTTCCCCTCATTTCTCCTTCCTGCCTCGTCTCCTCCCCACAGATCCTTTCTCCTTTCACTCGCCAAACACAGTGAAAAACACAGCGATGATAATGAGCGCTAGTTGGTATTCCCAGCTTGCTTGCTCCTCTACCATCCTACTATGCTCTGCCTCGCTTCTTCTCTGACATTTATGTTTTCAATTAGGCACTCCACCGACGAGCCCTGTGCCCCTCCGCCTTAACCCCTGCATCCAAAAAAAAGGGAAAAAAAATGCATTAAGTAGAACACCTCCTGGGACTTTTTCCAAAAAAACTGAGAAACAGCCAGGTGATGCTGGCAGCTGATACTGTGCATTTAAAGCAGCGTGGATCTCTCCTGCTGAAACACATTTTAAATGGCACATCTTCTGCAAAATGACTCTGACATTCGCACCAATTGGGGTAAATGCAGTCCACGAGCTCCCTGTCGATTTTCCATTTGGCAGAAAGTTGTTTTCCTCTTTTCCTTTTTTTTTCTTCTTTTGATTGCGTTCAGGCTTCATGTGCTCTGTGCTTCCATCTCTTTATATAAAGCTATGTATTGCAGGGGAAGTGTAAATGTTTGTTTTGGGGCTTGGAAATGGTCAATCCTCTTTCACTGTCAGTTTGAGGGCTAAGAAATATTTCCCCAGGAGTTCTGTAATCTACTCCGAGTCTTGCTGTGTGTGTGTGTGACAGACTCCCCTCATTTTCACTCACTTATCCGGCAGCCTGTATATGTGCGCAAGTGCGCTTTTTCCCTCCGCCACACATGTGCTTCTCTACTTCTCCTCCTCTCCCCCTTTGCACACTGAGCAGAGGTGAAGTGATGATGACTGAAGACAAAAATAAGGAGGGGAGAGAGGCTTGGCTCGCTGTTTGACTTTCCCATCTTGTTCCCGTGTCTTCAGGTATTGAGAGTGTGGGTGTAGGGTTGAGCCTGCAATTAAGATTCTGCTCAGCCTGCCTACTCCAACGGCTCAATGGGGCAGGAATGAGCAAGCCCGTTGGTGATAAATGGCTCACATCGCTGTCCATGTCCTTCCAATATAACCTGGGCATTAATTACACCAATTGGTATTGCACTGTCATCAATATCCATCTGTACTGTGGCCCACATGCACGAGAGTGCATGCGGATATGTGAATTTGTTCGATGTATCACTCTCACCGAGCAAATATTGGAGCGCTTGCACCGAGCACTGGAATGATTTCATCTTAAAAGCAAACTTCAGTCAATAACATGCACTTGGCTTGTTCAAAAAGAGTGAAGTACACACAACCAGATTTCAGTGACCGTTTGCTTTAAAGACAGCGCACCCTCATTTTCTGCTTTTTAAGCGGCTGTGTTATTATGGGGTTTTTGCAAACATGCCTGGATTGACCTTTCTTACATTATCATTCACAGGTGTCTCTGCCTGCAAGCTATTCAATTTTAAACAGTAAAAAGGCAAAAAAAAGTTTTTCGTTTAATCCATCGGAGAAAACGTTGAGTGTTTGATCATCTTTGTCAGAGTTACTTCGCACGAGAGCTGGAGGGTCTGGAGCTGTCAATCAAAACACATCGGGAGAGGAAATAAAAGGGAAGGAAAATATGTAACAAAGCAGTCCGGGCTGGTCTTATAACTCTAAGTAACTCTAAGTAACCATGAGACATAATCAGTGGCTTCGGTGTTGGCAGGGTGTTAAGTTTGATTATCAGCTTAATATTCATGTGTGACACTCGACAAATCAAGTAAATTTTAGCTAATTGAACAGACATGCTGAAAAATAGCTCGGTATCTTGTAAAACGGACGTTATTGGTCCTGTCATGTGACGCATCGCAATAATGAGTAAGCTGCAAGTGACAGCTCTTTTTTGCAAATGTGAAAAAGAACACTAGATTTACTGAAGTGCAGTTAAGTGCAATTGTGAGGTATTTGTACTTTGCTACCTTGTCAGAGGTTTTCAGGTTTTTAAGTTTTAAAAATGTCCCTAAATTTATATAGTACAAATTAGTGTATGCTGTTTTATTTTCTCCTCTGAGCCTTATTATTCAAAATCATTCATCATGAATAGATAAGAGGTCCTTTATGGGAAATACGTTCAGGCAGCTCATCTTTTAAACCAAGCATCTGTGTTTAACACAATTACAACTATCCGAATATCACCTTGAAAAATGTGTCTTTAACCTCTGTAAATGTAGCTGACCCTAATAAAGATTCATTGTTTTAAGACATTTAATCCAACAAGAACTGACCTCGTGAAGTTATTGTACTGCTTTGAATTCACTGACATAATTTGCTGTGTTTGCCAATTCAGCAGTAGCAGTACATTATAGGCAGAACAAGGTGAAAAGAGTGCAACTACCTAAAGTGACTTTGGTTCAAAACTCAGACCATCTGGCCTGTCACTTAACCTGCACCTTTATGTTTGCTCCTTGTCCCTCGAACCTTTACCGTACCAGCTCTGTCATTCTTTCTTAATTAGCAGAGGTACATTTCACGAAGTACATTGTAAGATGGATTTATTGTTGGCGTTTGTGTCAGTGCCAGGATCAACTGACCAGAAACCTTTGAGAACCATATGGTGAGCATGCCGATGTCATTCTGAAGTCTTTGGGCAGTTAACTTACAGAGGAAGTCGATCTGATGTCTTTTGCATTCTAATTTTGTGCCAGAACTTAACCCTTATGCACTGTTCAGGTCAAATTTAACTCATTTTGACTAACGAGAATTCCCAAATGTCAATCTTTTACCTTGAAATTTGATTATAGTTCCTTACACTGTCAGGAGTGCTCCTGCCACATTTGCCCACATTGACACAGAGACAGGCTGAGGTTTGAAACAGCAGATTAGCAACCCTCTATGGCAGACATAAGAAATAGAGTTCACACAGAGGTCAAAGGGCACCTTGATAGAGATGCACACCTGTGCATTAACAAGATAATCTAAAAATAAACAAATCAGATTAATTTTTTTCTGATCTAACTGAGATTAAATTAACTCAGAGCTAACTGAGATTAAAACAGAGGTTATAAGAGGGGTTGTAGGGGTCATAAGATTATAACAGCACCTGAGCTGCCATTGCAGTGAGTGTGCGAAACACATATACCACACTTGGAAGCTTACAACTGGCATTTTTTATGATTTCTGTTCTAAATGTTAATAAATGTTGAAGTTTATAATTTTAGATGGTAGTTACGAGGATTTTATTTACGATACAGCAGTGAATGAAGCATTTAATGGTTTAATGGTTATATAATAATTCTCAGCAGTTACAGAATTTTCTTGCCATTTTCACTTCATTTTCACTTCTTCATTTTCACATAAAACATATTATAGCTGATATGCGTTCATGTGTAAGTAAAAAAAAGACATGACACTGTGTGATAGTTGATGCTTTTTGTCAAAAATGAGTGTTTTAATACCTAGATGCAAACAAACAAACAAAAGTCTTCCGTCACTCTAAAAGCATAAATGAAGAGTTATTCATCCATTTAATAATGTCAGGCAGGCCATTTAAACAGATTTGTGATTCAAAATAGGGTACAGACACTGTGATGAAATCCTTGGCCCAGGTCAAAATAACTGTGGAGGCACTTTTTAAAAAATATTTTAAATGAGTTAAAATATGATTTATTTCAGGTTATGCTGTTTAACTTATTATCTGTTGATATTCATTTCTTTGGTATTTACTGTTGTATAGAGAAAATTTTCATTTCATTTCCAAACCTTTCCCCCCTACTTGATAAATGATAAAATCAAATAGAAAATGTCAGCTGCTTTGACCTTTGCACTGTGTGCAGTTACACTCATTTGTGAATACGCATATAAAAAGAAATATATGAGGAAACTTTTTTATCTCGGGTGTTGGGGATACTTTATTTTCATGTGTCATATATACGTTTAGCTAATGAGGAATTCCTTGGTGTTAGGGTTAGTTAGCAATTTCAAATTGTGCTTTTCTGGTCATTCGACATTCAATTTGATCAAAGTCAGACGCAGCATGGTATTCAGCTAGCTATGAGGCCACAGAGCTGTGAACAGTGTGTGTACTACATCATGCATATTATGTTGAGCCAAGAGGCCGTTTGTCAAGATTTATGCATGACAGAAATGCACACAAAAGCACGTGCTCAACGAACTGCTAATCAACCTTAATCAGGTTTTGGAGTTATGAGTCGTCAAGTTCAAGGAAAACACAATCCACTGACATCATCAAATTTCCCTGGCTGGGCTGGCTAAAAGAAACTTTGGGAACAGTCATTAAACATTGAAAGTCATGACAAAGGGCAGATTAAATTATTATAACTTATTATCCAAATTTGGTGAAAAATTAACAGCATAACTGATAGAAGCAACAGGCTGTAAGTATGTGGAGTGGAACATATAAGACATGAGTGATTCCTTACAAAAATGTATTTAAAATTTGAACACCAATATCTCAAATATCCTATCTTTTGCTCAGCCCAACATTGTAATATAGAATAGCTTTCAAACTAATTCTAATACTGGTGGAACCACATATAGTGCTTGCACAGTTTTATTACAGAAAGAATGAATGAGCTAAACCTTGGGACAGTCCCCAGTTGACCAGGAAGTGGAGTGTGAGCAGGCAGGTGCTTCTTCCAGGGGGAAACTGCAGCAAGCAGCCATTGACAAGCTTAGCATGAGAATCTGACACACTGAGGAGACAGGAGGAAAGGGGACGACAGTACACAAGAGTAAAGGGTATGTGCTTTTCTACTCTATTTGAGCACTCGATTAATAACATGTACAATTAAAATCACCCTGATGAGTTACTGCTACAAAAACTGCATGATCTGGTGAAACCTGCAGGTGGACCTGGTAAGAGTGGGACTGCCTGGCATTCATGCACACATGAGAAAGAGGAGGAAAAGGTAAGATAAGGAAAAAGAAGAAAAAAGGTGTCCATTGAAAACTTCTGTTTTCGATCAGAAAAAAAGTTGTCTGCAAAAACAGGGGAAGGAGACTGAAACACTTTGTTTCAGGCAGAAAATGAACTGAAGGGCTACGTCAGTGGTGAGTGTAAGATAAACAGTCCAATATCTATCACCTTGATGCATGCTCCATCCTCCAGGTAAGTAAAGACCGAAGAAGTCACTTGGGGACCATGGGGCACGATAATGTGAATGAACATCCTTATATATATATATATATATATATATACATATATATATATATATATATATATATATAATAGGGGTGCAACGATACACAAAATTCACAGTTCGGTTCGGTTTGATACTTTGGTGTCACGGTTCGATATTTTTTTGATACAAAAAAAGTTTGTAGCATGCGTGCTTGTTGTTTTTGTCTGCTTCCACTTGTCTTTGCACTAGGTTGATGTCGGCGTAAATATGCAGTCATATTCATTGTGTTCCCAGCGTTAATCTGAAATGACGTTAACGCCACAACACGGCAAATCTCCGTTAACGAGCTACCACAGATCGCCCCGTGCGTGGGGCTGGACGGCGTCAACACGTTAACAAGCTAACTGCGCTAACGCACTAGTTCCCACCCATTGAGCATTGCGTGGCACATCCGACATACTGTTTAACTTTTGTCCATGACGCGCTTACCATCAGGGTCATACTTCACATGAAGACCAAAATAGTTCCAAAGGCCAGATCTGAATGATGGTGGGGGAGGTTCAATTTGCCATGTTGCAAGGAGAGCTTAACTTCTGTCTCGCTAGCTTGCGCTGCGCTCAGTGGATCTGCGCTCGACAGTGCAGCCTAGGCGGAGTAGTAGACAGCATCGTCAGAAGAAAAGTTGATAAAATAAATTTAAAAATTTTGTATTGTTCGATGCATATGCGTACCGAACCGAAAGCACTGTATCGAACGGTTCAGTATCGATACGAGTATCGTTGCACCCCTAATATATAGTCGAGGAGATTATTCCTAAGAATTCTGGTTTAAAATTAAATGTTTATTGGGATTTTTAATGTTTGCAATTGGAAAAAAAATGTTTCAGAGCCACCCAAACCCCCACAAAGTGTGAGGTTTTCTGACCCACTCGGCTGTGCGACAAGCAGTTGTGGCAGAGTCAAATATTTCTGATGGTCCCCGAACAGAAAACACGGGCTGTGATCTCATGTCATATTTCCTGTGCATCTCCTATTAGGCTGTTTTTCAAAGGCATCGCTTGGAATGAAAGCAATCACGGCACTCTGCTTCTCAATTCGACCTTTGCAAACAAACAGGAAAAAATATAGGCTTCTGTTTTTAATACTCTCGCCCCCTTTCCTCCAGCTATACTACACCACAGAGGTCACCGAAACGGGGCCTATGGACAGAAATATCCCCTTTTGTCTGAGCAGTGGTGGATGGTTTGTCTTCCAAACTATATTTATGAGATCTCATTATTTTCATTTCCCATCCTGTCACTTAGTATTAGGTTTCTTCCGTTCAGTGCACACAGGAATAGCTCCACTCTTGATACGAAGCCAGGGTCCTCTGAAAGAAATGCATTTCAATAACAAAGGGATATATCACTAAGGATTGGCGGTTTAGTACCGTAAAATATCATTGATTTTGCTCAAATGCTTCAATCTTTTTACTGTGCAGGGATGTGCTCAGCTGAGCTGGAATGGAAATTAACATAAAATGGGCTACTTATTACAAGCAGAATGGGTCTCTTCTTTAGTCCCTCCCTAATAATTTTGCAAATGAAATTACAAACCGTTGTGTTCCCCAGCACCATGTAGAAATGGAAATGCACCAGTGTTAATTCATGCATGAAAGCATAGTTGGTGCTGTTGAAAAATTCCACTGATTCCAGACGCCGGAATCCACCGTGGTATTATTCATTAAGACAAGTGAAACGTTGGGAGTCTGCAAGTGTATCTCAAAACAGGGCCGACCATATGTTTAGTGTCAATATGACTTCATGGTTGCCCATGTGGAAAATAGCTCCGGGCCACAGAATGCACACTTGCACAGAGCTGTGTTTAGATAAATAATCTTGAACTGTGAAATGCGAAATAGGAAACGAGAGCCATGTCTAAAAATAATTTCCATGTATTGCTTCTTAATTGCGACAGAGAAGAAACTAAATGGTCGATTATGAAAAAAAAAACAAAAAAACAACTCAGGTCTGTTTTTGGGAATAGGGAAGAGTTGTCTGATTGTTTCCAATGCCCTTGGTGATTCTCCAAGGACTGGCCTGGCATGAAATTGGCAGAAGCATGGACCGGAGCGAGGAGTGAAGAAGAAAGCAAGAAAATAATGTGCAAGCGAGAACAGATATAACTGTGGGTAAAATGTCCAAGAGTAAAGGAATGGTGTGCAAGAGAGCTGAAATGATGAAAAGACCCAGAAAAGGGAGGAGGATAATTTGAGGTCTGCTGGGTTTCCTCCCAGCGATATACACTCCAGAAACTTTGCCGTTAAAAAAAAAGAAATCCTCAAAGTTCAATACAAATGACCAGGAGCCTTTAGCGAGACTCGGACACGGTAAAGCTTCTCATTAACGGGAGGGTTCACACCAAACGCGCCGTCACAAATGCATTACATTTGAACATGTTACCCCTCGTTCTTCCGTGGTGTTACCAATAATTAGAAGAGATTTCTGGTTTCATCGTGTGTGTCTTGTAGTAATAGAATGAACTCGCCAAATTAAAGAAGAACCACAAGTTACCAGTGAAACTCAGTGAACTCGTTAGTCCTTCAAAACCTTGGGAAACTTTAACTTTATGCTATGATGGGAGTGCGAGATACATTTACAGTTTTGCTTGGCTAACCTGTTACATCGGTGAGAACACGTCTTTCTCCCAATTACAAGTGTAGCGCTACAGAAGATATTGCAAACTATAACAAGATGGAAAAAAAATTAATGGATTCAGATATTCCTGACTAATCACCAAGTAAAGCAGAAAATTCCCTCCAGCTTCCACCTTCCCTCCAGCTGGAATTTTCCCCAAAGCACTGCAGTGAATTTTGCATTTCAACTCACATTTCTACCTGCATTTGCATTCATCCTATTAAATCTTAAAGTCCCCTGCTTATCGGCACAGTTTTTTCTTCCTGTTAAAAGAACGCTTTGGATCTTTACCTTTTCAATATCAATCAAGAGCATAATCATCAACAATCAATACAGCTGGACCTTTCAGCCTATTCCCCAAGACAAGGATCGTCCTTTCTTTCATTCCCTACTTCCCGGGAGACCCCTTGCCACTGTGAGCTTGTGTTCCACATGGCCTCTCTCACAGCTCCCTGCTGTTTTTATGGACCCGTTTCATTAGCCACCTAGCTTGAATAGTCCCAGAGGAAAGCCAGAGGGGCTCACTGTTTACTAAATGTACCTTTTACTGCACATCATCCTTGTAAAAGATGCAAAAGCCTCTATTTAGGAAGAGGGAGCTAAACAAGAACGTGCTAATGGGATTGGCATTTCACAAAAGGCAGATTTGACTTCATGCTAATGTGATTGTACTCTCTCTCTCTCTCGCTCTTTCTTTGCAAGGAGACCAGAATGAGGTGGGTGAGAGTTTTCTAGAGGACATATGTGTTCAACCTACTTTTCAAAGCAACCAGGTTTTTGCCTTTTGTTTTTTCTCTTTATGGGTAGTCATTTTCATTTTTCGCTTTATATATGAGGCAGTCAACTGACCTACCAATTGCTTACTTTTGAGGTGTTCATATATATATATATATATATATATATATATATATATCTAGATATATATATATATATATATATATATATATATATATCTGTGTTTTAAGTTATACTGAATGAAAGTGATTGACTTAAGCCACCGTTTTGCAGGATTTCATAAACTTTGGTTCTTCCCCTGCGCATCTCATCCCCGTCTCTGTTTTTCCCCTCTAAATTTCCACACTACCCTCCATTGCAATTGGACTAATCAACCTTATCAGCTGTTCGACTGTGGAGCACTACCCAATTACAACCTCAGTGGATCTCAAGACACTGACGAGTGTGGGGGTATTACTGTCCAATCACATATCCAGCTCTGACACTCTGCTACGGGCTCATCGACTCGGCCTCCTAATCCTGTTCCAAGTATCAGCCTGACATGCAGATGGAGTTGATTCTAAGTGTCTCCATTTGTTTTTCTGCAGTGGCTGATGTACAGACTCAGGCACTCTCACTTCTTTCTATCTGCTGATTAAGACCGATCCTCTGGCAGGCTGAGCCAAAGCTAAATTAATCATCCCAGAAATGGGTTACGTGTCAATTTTTTGGTGATAAGTGTTGCGCTGGATAATGGCTGTCATGCTATGTTGGATGAGGGAAAAACAGAACAGGTAAGGAATGACTGCTCCTGATGCAACCACTATGGATTTCAGTGGTATGGATTATGCTCCGTGTGCTGCTAATGCAACTGAATATGAAAAATTTGTTTTTTTGACATTTGACATACAAAATAGCACTTTAGTCGGACAGGTTTTCCAATGAACCAAATAACAACCTACAAAATGAAATGTCTGTTTGGGCTGATTCTTGGCATCTGAAAGTAAACCAGAGCGAGAGGGGAAATTTGGGTTTTGCACATAAACAACCCCAAAACGAAAGTGAGGGCAAGAAAGTTGTTTTCATCCTGTAGTAAACAAAACATTCCCCTGCGGGGTAAAATCTCCTCGAACATCTGGCTCCATTATAGGCCCCTGTCCAGTCTGCACTCGCTGTAGAAGCTAATTAGAAAGAGAGAGCAGATGAGGGGAAAGAGTGAGGGCAGAGAGCGGAAGACCCAAGATAGAGCTCCAGATTTTTCAGGCCAGTAATACACGACCCACATTTTCTTTAAAACCACTTACATCTCAGAGGTTTCTTGAGAGCTACAAGGCAACAGATGAGAAAAAAAAATGGAAATAGACTGGTCCTCGTCTGTCATAAATAAGTGGTTAAGGCATTCACTAAATAGATTGCTGTTTTTGATGTTATCTTTCCAAAACTGTGGCACAAGTTCAACTCAAAACAGCCGGCACCGTCAAGCCCTCTCTGAAAATTAACATGCTAAAAAGATGCTAAGGTGGTGGATGCTATTGATGTCACTGCAGCATGAGTTATATTTTAAATAATAATGAGTGATAGTGTTTGTTGGACCTAAAAACAGGACATGAGAGGCTACACATCCAAATCCTTTATCCAACCTCAAACAGCCCTCTGACAGGCTAACGCTATATGTGAGAAAGCATGCTAGCTTGTGTCGATACAACGAGAATACTGTTAACTTCAGGTAAATATCCTTTCAAACTGTGTTTGCTTAAGTGATGCAGATCATGAAGGGTTGATTTCAGACACTGTAAAAAGTTTTTTCCATGAACTTAAATGTATTTAGCTTGATGATAACTGAAGTGTCAGAGACTGGGGGACTGACCAGCTTAGCCACTCGTCCATTTGGAAACCTGTGGAATTGATTGCTAGAAGGTGCTAGACTGTTGCATTGAACAATTGCACTTTTTCAATGTTGGTACAGTCTTGTTTATTTTTAAGGGGTTTGCACTAGTAGCTAATACTCTTCCAAACTTCAAGCTACTAAACACTGGCATGTTTGGATAATGAGTTTGGAACGAATGCATGTAAAACAGTAAAAAGTACATGGCTCCTTCTGGATTTCTTTTTTATATTTTTGCCACACTTACATGTTTCAGATCTTCGCCTTGTAATCGGAAGGTTGCCGGTTCGAGCCTCGCCTCCGACAGCCCCGCTTCTTTGTGTGCTTGGGCAAGACACTTCACCCGTTGCCTACTCCAGAGGGCCCGGTGGCGCCAGTGTCCGGCAGCCTCGCCTCTGTCAGTGCGCCCCAGGACAGCTGTGGCTACAATGTAGCTTGCCATTACCAGTGTGTGTGTGGATGACTGGTTGTGTAAAGCGCTTTGGGGTCCTTAGGGACAAGTAAAGCGCTATACAAATACAGGCCATTTACCGTTCTAAGGAGGATGGACAAACCCTCTATAATGCATTACAACCTTCACATATCTGCTTGCATAGGTTTGCACAGACGGTCACGAGGACCAGAGGTATTAGCTCCCCAGTGTGTACAGAATGGTTTCACATATGCGCATATTCCACAAGTTTCACAATAACACGTCAACAAATAGAAACTTTGGAATGGATCTTCCATTAATCTGTTGTAGGGTGAGGACAAATCGTTGTCACTGCAGACATTTTGTTGTGTTGTTGGCAGGAAAAGCGCTGAAGTAATTCAGGTTTGCCTGTGACTTTTTGAGCTATGTGATGAAATTGAGCAATCATAGGTAAAATTAGTTTGTTATGCTTTTTTCTGTTACAGCACATTGTTTGCTTGGGGGGGGGGGGGGCGGTCTTACACATGAAGGTGTGGTCATTAGTGTGGGCACACCTTCTGATGAGCACTGAGCTTGAGTTGACCAAAAAGTGCACACAAACACTCATGGAAGCAGCAGCACTGTCTTAATTGACAATATCCTGAGAGGAATATGCCCACTGGGCCTGAACGGCTCCTTTGAAAGGCCCTTTGACAGAACTGCGGGCCATTCACTCTGAGGGGCAGAGGAGCGCATCACCTCGCATTTCCGCCTCATGGCTTGTTGGAAATACTTCAGGAGAGGATGTTAGAAACCAATCTCTCCCCAAAGCCCTCATGACAAGCCGAGATTGCTGACGCATACACTTTGATAGCTGAATGTGACGGGGCCCTCTCCAGCAGAAGCTGCGGGAAAGAGAGCGCGCTGTCGAGCAGCTCACCAAATCAGCTTCTCTCTCCTTATACCACTTCTGAAAGCTCAACAATTTACCTTGCAAGCAGAACTGCTGCACTGTGCATGCGTATTCTGCAGAGTCTGCACCACAGAATCATAAAATCCTATAGGCACCAACCTTTGCCTCTTACATTTCAGGCAGCATTAGGCAGCTCTAGGCTCTGCATTGGCACCGTGCTATACTGGGAGACCAACCAGGGTGTCAGCTGAGCAGCTGAGTCATGCTGTATGCCAGAATCAATGTCTGCATCTCAAGTCAGCGGCAAAAATCTCTGTGTGACTTTTGAGTTTGTTGGAAAAAACTCAATTCAGAATTGGTGCTTTTGCCTAACTTCTGAACTTACTCCAAAATTCAATCTATTAATATGAAACCAGTCGCCTTTACCCAGCAATGCAATGCTCAGAACAGTGAACATCTTCATAAATATATTGGGATTCTTTGTAACATCAGGATTCATCAGGAGTGTTGTTGTAGTAGAAATGGGCAGATTGCATGTGTGGGGGTTAGATGGACTCTGTGCTGGTAAGATGTGTTCCTTTGTAACTGTCCTCTCCTAAAGCCATAAACTGATAAATGTAAATGTGGCATTTTTATTTCTAATTGTAAAGGTCATAAAATGCTTTTGATTACTTACAGCACAAAAAATATACTTTTAAATTCTGTTTGGTATTTACGCATTAGTATATTTCTATGACTATATATTTTCTGTGATTTATCTTTGTGGCAATTTAAATTTAAGCAGTTAGCAACTTACAAATGTCATTTCTTCATATCTATTTTAATGTTATCACACTTTTCCATTTTGTGTTTGAAACGGCTAGTGTGGGAAAACATTCAAATCCTTCAATAATTTTTTTTATGTACATTTTTTTTTACATTAAGAATTAGACGGGAAGGGAAGAGAGGCCCGCTGCCATCTGTGCACTGATTTTGCTGTTTGGTCTTATTGTCTAGATAATAAATTCAGCTTTGCAACTTGTTCCTGTTTGTTGACACAGTGCAGACAACTAGCTCATATCTGCTACATATGCAAGATGTCCTGAGTCACCCCTGATGTAGTGTCGTTTTCATCCATGATGACACACTATGAGAGTTAAAGCGATGGTCTGTCATCCAAAACACCCATTTTCATTCCTGTCCCAAAGTCAAGCCTTATGTCATTGGATTTGAGCTGATGTTGTGTAGTCTGAACCTGGCATAAGGTGGTCATAAACTAGCATATATTAGATCCGTAGGCCACTGCAATGCTTTAAGAACCCGATATGAAAAAGTTTTCCGGTTAGGCTGATTAGTTGGCAGGAGCTTAACTTGCCGACGCTGCCATTCTAATCAGTGGTGGCCAGTGTGGCCAAATTAACTGCTAAAACTTAAGAATATATTTGAGGAATTAACATCACTTGTGCAATGCAATTTTCCAACTTTAATTTATGGAAATAGTCATTAACAAACCTACTCAGGTGAAAACAGTCTTAAAGCTTTCATTACATACAATATTTATGAAGAAGTCATCCAATTAGTAGCGCACTTCTTAAGTTGAATTCAGGCGGAAGATGAAGCAAAATTCAAACGTGCAAATGCATGCATCAGGATCGGAAGACAAATGGGAGAAAAATGAAGGAATGTCGTTAAACTTCCTGGATGAGTTGTAACACTGACGATAACACTGTAGCAGTTTTTTAGCCAATTGGAATATGGAACTTGGAACTTCGAATATGGATTTAATCAAATGCAAGTTAATAAGTAAATCCCGAATTTGGCACAGATTATACTAAGTATTGCACAATGCTAATTCAAAACCAGCTTTATTTTTATTGATGAATAAATCTATACAGCTTTACTGACCCTCCTCGCATGTGTTCGGAGCCACGCTGTTATCTCTGTTAGCCACATTAATGCACACCGGTGTTGCTGAGTTACATGTATCTCGCTAACCTCCCACTGTAATTCTGTGAGCCGAAACGCCGCTTGGATTAAGCCTGTGGCCCTAACCTTTCCCTCTAGCTGCGGAGAGAGCAATTTGCCTGATTCTGTCGCCGCCGTGGGTGGCTCCCCTCCCGATGACATCTCCTGCTGTGCGCCCAGCGTCGCAGGCCAGCTCGCTCCCTGAGGGGTGATCAAGATGCCAGAAAAAAAGCTCACTAACACCTGCCACCGAGAGCATTGTGCTGATTAAGGGAGAACTTTGACTCTCAGCCGACAAGAGCAGAAGGAGAGGGGGAGTGCGAGAGGAAGACAGTGAGGGACGGGGAAAGCTAACGGGCCCATTGGGGGTCAGGGGCAGCAGTCTTGTTATGCTGACAGGATCGCCAAAGTCACGGCACTTTATTGCTTCGCTCAAGCATTCGATTTGCATGCAACACAAAGATTTATTTCTTACGTCAGTGGATTCAGTCTTTCTAAAGCTCAGAGCTTTTGAAACAAGCGTGCGAAGCACCGAAGTTGAGGAGCGGGCAGAGCATGCACGAGATGCTCTAGTTCACACTTTGTAAATTGGCCAGTAATCCCGGTGAGAACATGCTTCAGCTGCTTGTGCATCCACACAGTGTATTTTATATGCTTTTAACGGAGTCTCCCACAGATGATATTCGTAATGAGCCTTGCAGGAAGCCCTGTCATCATTAGAAGGCCCCGGGGGGAAAAATTGGCTTGACTGCTTCCCGTTTGACCCTGCCTTTCTATTCGACAGAAAGAGGGGATGAGTTGGGCTCTGCCCAGTGAGGCTGCGGTGTGGGTGGCTCTGCTATTACAAGTCAAGAAACCCGGCGCTGGCCCTGTTGGTAATGACCAGAGTGACCACATGCAGAGAGAATCCGCTGACCCCAGAACGGCTGTGGATGATAAAAACAGAATGGGAAAGGATGGAGTATCAGAGGCAACACGAATGGCATTATTTGGTCAGGCTATTCTTTATTCTGATGTTTGTTCTTCCTTATATGTATTGATATTCAGGATGTGCCTGCGAATAGTCACTTAGCTGAGCAATTGCACACAGAAAAAAAATGTTATTTGTTTGGCAGAGTCCCTTTCAAAAAGAAATCTGTATAATTTGAGTATGCCAATTATTCTCAACAACTAAAAAGAGTTTTAATGAATATTAAATATTTCTCGTGCTTTTAAGACCAGTGGGAAACCTTTTTGTGTTTTCTTGTTCTTAATTAACCCCTTCCTCTACTGAATCTACTGTTTGAGATCCCCTTTAGTTTACAGGATTACAATTACATCCTAATCACTGTTTGCAGCCTTTTCTGTGTTTGTGTAAGCTTCTAATCACTGTGTTCTGTTTTTTGGGGGGCTCCATGCTGGGTTTCATTAAGGAACAGCACTCCCCCACCTCCAAACTCTGAACCATACGGGCTCTGGGATGCTACTGGGAGATTGCAGGCACGATCTGTTGATTGTAACTCATTAAGCTGAGGTAATTAGTGCCTGTGAGATAAGTTTAGTAAGATTTGGTGACTTTTTTTTTTTTTTTTTTTTTTGCTGTGAAGGTACCACCGTTTGAAATAACCATTAGCAGTAATTACAGCAAGGCGGAAAAAAGAAAGGGCTATTCTGAGAACATGTTGCACAGCTAGTTTACAGCCAAATAATGTCCCCCCTCAGATTAGCCTGAAAGGAGCAGCCTCTGTAGTTGGACAGTGTGTGAATTTCTAATGTAGTTCCTTTATTTTTTATTTTATTTTTTGAAGTATCAAAAGAAATTCAATATGTTAGAAATCAAGGATAAGAATCGTGCAGTATATGCAAATGTTAATATTATGTTTTGTTTAACAAAAAGATCTTTTGTATTGGAAGCCTTTAGCGTAAATCCTAATTTCCTTTGACGGAACATCATGTGGGCTTATGTTGCACAAACACTTGAATTAACAGGCTTTATTGTGCAATGCAATCTGTGGAGTCACATTCATTTAAACAAAGATAAACCGTTTGCGCTTGCATAAAAATTCTCTATATGGAATGAAATAAGGTCTCTTTAAATCAGACTCGGTCGTGATTGTATTGCAAAGCAGAATTCTGCAGTTCTGGGGCCATGCATGGTCAGGGGAGGATGCAGGGAAAACATAATTGCAAAAGCTAGTCAAGCCTAACAAAACATTGCTTAGAGCCTGTATTACTATTGCTTCTGAGCGACCCTTTTTTTTTGTCACTCCCATTATTCACAGTCTATGCAAACCAGGCAGGAATTAGTTTATTGTAATTCTAGAGCGGAGTAATTGTGAGGCAATAGCTACAGGAGGAGGAAAAATGACTGAGACAAAGGTATTTGTGTGAAAAAGAAAAGCTTTGAATCTGCAGCATCTCATTCACTCGTGTTTCTCCCAATAGGCTGAAAGTTTAACTCATACATATAGAAAGATCGTTGCACATTCTGTATGCCTTGAGCACAAAGCAGCCATCCATTGCACAAAAAAGAAAAGAAGGGAGAAAAAAGAGAGCATGTGGGCGCAGTGGGGCCATAGACCTACTGGAGACAATATACCATTTTAATCAATGCTGCACTTTATGAGAATGACACCTGCTGAGGCACTTTTTCAACTTGAAGAAGTGCCTCAACTTAAATGATTATTTTAATCCATGGTGTGTAATTGTAATTGGCAAAGGTAATATTGGATGGATGTAATTTAGATCTCTATTACCTTTAATGTTCTTCTTTGAACGACTACAGAACAGTTAAGGAGTCCGCGAGGAATCGAGGTACCACCTGGATAGAAAAGGCTGAAGTCCATACGTTCCCATAGCTACATATGCACTTGTATCAGCAGCATTCTCATATGTGACACGCACACGCACGCACACAAACTTCGGCTATAATAAGCGCAGCACACTCATTGTAATATAATCCAATAGAGGAGGAAAAATCACCACATTATTGGATAGAGGCAGAAATGCCCATCTTGGGTACATGCCATCTGTCTCTGGGAATCAATCAATCGCCTCAACCCTATTACACCATCCAACCGAACGAGGGGAGAGACAGAAGGGAGGCACTGAGGACAACTGTAGTCTCCGTCTGACCAACTTTGCACAGCTTTGGATCTCTGAAATTTATTGTCAGTCAACTTATTGCGGCTTCCTGCAGCTTACGATGAAATGACACACCTGATATCAAAACAAGGTCCAATACAATCCATAAACTACACGCCAATCACACAAATCCACTTTATTGTCTTTCATTTCCTCCACACATCTGGTGCCACTTCTAATCGTCGGTGCAATGCTATAAAACCGGGCCCTTTGAATTCACCATAGGTTACACTTCAAATTCTTAATGGGCAATTTAATGGCTGTTTGGGTGTGAATCTTCCTCTGATAACTCTCTTCTCAGCCTATCACGTGTACTCACCTGTTTCCAGAAGTGGGTTAGGGTGCTACTGCTCTTCACTCTCCTCCTCTTCACTCGTTGACAGATTGTTCTTCTACTCTGTGTAGTAGTACAGCTCAGGCGTTGTTAGACCTAGACGAGATTATCAGTTTACCTGTGAACATGCTTGTCTTGATCCTGCTTGCAGAAATCTCAGTTGGTGTGCTGTTAGGAAGATTTACCAGACTTATACCTGGAAGTTTTGCCCTGTGAAAAAAAGTAAATGATGTCATGTTTGGAGAGTCCTTAGCCAAGTTATGGTAAACAGATGGGTTCTTATACAGTGCTTTTCTACTCTGCTTAAGCACTCAAAGCACTATACATCCACACAAATTTAGCACTTTTTTCTTGGCCTAAGTGCTTTCTATCTGTCATTCACACACATATGAACACATTGGGATCAACTTAGGGCTCAGTATCTTGCCCATGTATACTGGCATGCAGACTGGAGCAGCTAGAAGTTGAACTGCCAACCTTACGATTGATAAATGACCTGCTCCTGATCCACAGCCAGAGAGTTGTAGTTCTGGAAAATCTGGCAGTAAAGTAGTGATATTTTTTTTTTATCAATTTATTAAGGTTAAACTATTTTCCTACTATTGAGCCCTTTAAGGGAAAGCATAACAGATAGTTCCTTGTTTTGCGATATTAAAAGAAAGTTGATATGAATCTACACCGCAATTTGACTGGTTGTTTTGTTCGCTCCACAGCCGAAAAAAGAGAGCTGTGTCTCTGGTGGGAGGTCAAGACGTCAAGAGCAGTGCTGTCCATACATTTAGATTTTAGGTGTCCTTTTGTTTTTGCTTTTGTTTTTTTTAAAAAGACAGTAAAGAAGAAGTTGCTAAATCTAGTACCAAAGTTGTTAAGTCGGCAACAGCAGGATGAACTGAAGCGCGATGATCACTGCTGTAAGTGAGAGTGAGCAGGATGCCACACACACAAGCTGAGACAGGAAATATAAACATAAAAAAAAATCATAATCTGAAAACTGAGAAGCGTTTTTTAAAGTAATCTCTTTACTCAAATATACATCTAAAGCATAGCAGCACCTCTGAAGCCCACTGATCATCATATTCTAAGTTAATTAATTGAACATTTTCTGCTTTTAGTATTTTTACAGATATATATCAAATGTGTCCACTGTAAATAATCCTAATGCAAAATGCTACCAAAAAGTTTACTGCTACAATCCCACAATGCAATGCATTATGGATGCAAACCTATCGTTGAGCATCCTTGTATCTGTCAGTAACCATGCAACATTATTACTGGATGTCCAAAATCCCAATTTACTGCTCACAGTTGACAAAACGGTTTAGCGCTTATAATACGGGGACTTGGGAATGAGTGAGCAAAGGGGGCGATTTTGCACAAAGGCTATTTATTGGCCATGACTAGCACCTTCCTGGCTTCTCTGTTGGTTGCCTGGTAACTGGTTCTCTGACATTTTTTTTCTAATTTAACTCTCTACAAGAAAACAAATAAGCCTATTTCCCAAAACATTTAACTTTTTCTTTATCAATACGGCAGTGAGTAGCAGTTCACACAAGCAGTCAGGTACACAGAGCGCAAACACACATTAGAGACCTAGAGGTCCGACGCCTGAAAGCTGCACTGTTGTGTGCAGAGCCTATCGTTTCCTGTTTTTCTAGTGCAGTATTGCAGGCATGTTAGCAAAGGTAGCGGAGTTTTATTCATAAACTGTGCTATCTGGAATGCTGACGCTATGGGGTCTCGTACGAGTGCAACATCATTTGTGAGGTGCCACCACAAAAAAGTCTGAAGTAGATGATAATAATAGACTTTCTTTCTATAGAGCCTTTCTAAACCAAACTTACATTGTGCTGCACAGAATTCACAAAATAAAAGTAGCACAAGGTGTCAAGAAAAGCAACGGGCAGCCCTTCACACAGAGATTCCTTCATTTATTAAGATGCACTTGACCTCCCTGAAAAAGATTTTCAGTATCTGATGCAATCATATTGGAAAAAGGATCAAAATACAAAATGCTCACGAATGATAACATCGTTTCGCCTCATATTTTACACCATTTATACTGTTTTGCAACACCGCCAACCTTCCAAGGTCACAATTTCCTCTGCTTTCAGAACACATTTTGTATTATTTCCTATTTTTTTAAAAAAAACATAAACTACATTACATTCTTGTTTATTATCGGTACAGATTTTCTGGAAGGTGTATTAGCCAGTGTAATTACTGCTTTGTAGCAATGGTGTGCATGTGTGTGTGTCCCTGCGTTATCTGTAGAACTTCAACAACTGCAAAGATTTGGTTTAACATCTCCCCGCACTCGTATTCCCACCAGGGGTGTAATTTCCAGGGGGGTTATGACCCCCCCCCCAATAATCAGACCAACCAATATAACGTCTCCAATAAAATTATGAACTATCTTGCATAAATAGGCTGTTGATTTTCTTTACTCATTTCAGGTATTACCAGCAAAATAGTTGCTCAAGCTCAAAAACAGCAACATTGATCGCCATCATTTGGTTCAAAAGTCCCTACTATTCCATTCTCTCTTGTCTCCACACATTTTTATATCTTTTTGGGGAAATATATATATATATATGACAGAGCATTATTTTGCACTCTGCTCTCACTGGCTCTGGCCTATAAATAGGACCCTGATGATTTTTCCTCTAGCCAAAAAACTTCTGTGTGAGAAGCAAGAGTTGACATCTGACCACATTTGTTGTCTAAATGTTACAAATAACTGTAATTTACCATGCCACAGCATTGACCTTATTATGTGGTGAACAATAGTGCTGCCACTTTTTTGGGCTTCCTCTAGGCCAATGCCGAGTCCTTGATGATATATAATACCACTTGGCAGGCAAGTTAATTATAAGCTGGCCCCCAACACTCGGTGTCGGTGAAGCCCGCCATCTGAAGGCAATGCGACTGCGGTGGTGGTGTGTGTGTCTTTATGTGTGTGGGCAGTGAGGAAAGCGGGGTAGCACTGTTATCCAAACTGTCAGAGTCACTTTCAAAAGAGTTGGGGAGACAAGACCGGTGTCCACACCTCTTCTGCGTTCACAGCCATTTAGTGTGTACACACTGTATACAAGCTGCTGCAGATGCTACAGCAGAAATGTGGTGGAAAAACAGGATGCCCGACACATATTGTAATCTTGGCACATGATAAATGCACATATGGAGTCAACATTGCAAAGTTACACAGTTTGCTCTTGTTGAAATATTTTATGTCACATGTGAAATTTTGTCAACACTTCTTCGTTAGCCAAAAAGGCTATATTGTTTTAGCAAACAGCACAGCACGAAACTTATAGCACAAACACCGTTCTTTAATTTTATCCTACAGCTAAAAAAACAACAAAACAAGGTTTCTGTATTGTGCCAGGAAGTTTTTTTTGCCAGGTGTGATAAGATAACATGCTGCATTGTTACTCAGTTGGCTGTGCAAATGGCTAGAAACCACTCATTTGCCATGCTCTAGCAAAACATAGAGCGTGGCACTGTGAACACACTTGTAACCCTGTCATAAAAGCACAGTTGCCAAAATCATCCTTTTCTGCTGCAAACCAGGTTAGACTGGATCACTCCTATCCTAAAAAGATGGCTACATTAATCAACTCAACTTTAGTAAGCTAGCTAGCATTAGCAAATTAGCAGCCACTGAGTACACATAATAAATCTTCCCTGTTGACAATTGACAGCATCAGGGATAAAATATTTAAATTTAATCTTGCCTCCAAGTAACACCATGTATCTGAATTTCCACCATGACAGTTTTTAGCAAGTACTTTCTTTTCTACACTGAATATGCTTACATGGTACCAGCATATGTTAGGAGAGACAACAGATAGCAAACTGAGAATGAGAGTTTGCTCCTGCTGATATCTTTTTGGGAAGGTATTGATGATAGTTTGGTTTGATAAACTGCTGATGTGAAGCTTCCTAAAATATGCTTACACACTTTATCTGTTTTATCCATTTACAGTTTTCCACAGCGGTGTAATGTAATGTTGTCTGAGGATAATGCTCAGTAGTAAAGCAAAGCATAACACTTTCAAGCACATAAAATACTACAGGTTGCATCAAAAAGAATCATCCAAATTCAAAAGGCTATATTTATAAGTAATGGACATAGACACTTTCTCTGTAATTTTACTGTATTTTTTTCTCCATTTACTATACCAGCCTTTTTTTTATCATGTAGAATAACTGCTGAAATTGGACCTCTCTATCTTATAGTAAGCTATCTCTTACTAATGTAAAGTTAAACTTCTTTACATTGAGAGAAAAAGGGACTTTCACTGATCTGGCCCACTTAGCACTCCAGTGGATTGTGTGTAGTGTTAAATGACTTTGACATTGCCGATGTAAGATATTAAAACACTGTTTTTTATTATCTTAAAGTAATAGTATTTGGCTCTCCTGTAAGACTTCCAGATCAGGGTCCAGTATTTCACCAAAAATCACAGAATTAAGAAAAAGCCCAAAACCTCTAATATTTATCTGGTGTCCTGCATATGACATTTACTACAAAGAAGGTCAAATTAGCTTAATCTCAAGCAGCTGTCACACTAACATGCTTCTTATACAAAGTGATGCTATGGTGCACTGTAAAAAAAAATTGTAATATAAAAGTTTTTTACTGTGTATTGTATAGTTTTGTACTGTTCTTCTAGAATATCATTAAATTCACATAAATAGACTGTGATTTTACATTTTAAATTAATGTAAAATCACTGTAAATGTAATAAAACATAATTTTCTTGTTTTTTTAAAATGTATCTGTCTGTACATATGCATATTTAGATTGTTAAAATACATTCACAAATGTATCATGATTTCACAAATATTTGTCCGTTATTTGAAAGATTGAACTGTTGAATTCAAATGTAATGCTATGGAAAAATATATAAAATGATTCGTATAAATTTTTTTACATCAAATAATAATTATTATTATTGTTATTTAGGGCGATCGTGGCTCAAGAGTTGGCAGTTTGCCTTGCAATCAGAAGGTTGCCAGTTCGAGCCCCGGCTTGGACACTCTCGGTCATTGTGTCCTTGGGCAAGACACTTCACTTACCACCAACTGGTGATGGCAAGAGGGGAATTATAAAGTGGAATTGTAAAGCGCTTTGAGGGTCTCAAAATGCGCTATATGAATGCAATCCATTATTATTTAAACCAACTGTTAACTGTATATTTCTGTACATTTAAGTATTATTATTCATATTACCGCATTCATTGACCTTGTTTATAGGTAATTTAATTGTTTAATCACATTAAATTGTTCCTAATTTAAATCCCATGTAAAATTAGGGCAACAAACTGTATTGTCATTACTGAAAATAACCATATTTTCGTGGGAAAGTTATTCTCTGTTATTTTCTGGTATTATTTTGGCGCCCCAGCTGCCAGATTATTACTGTTTTTTTAGGATTTTCTTTTTTACGGTGTGGTAATAATCTAATAAAATCTAATAAAAGATTTCATCCAAGGGCTCAACTTACATTTGCTACTGAGTGATGCTCTTACTTTTGTGCTTTTACTCAAGTATGATGTTTTATAACTGATTATTTTTACACTTGGTACTTTTGGTGATTGATTTGAATACTTTTCTCACCACAGGTAAAACTTAGACAAACCTAACTTATTAAAAAAATACTTTTTAAACTGGTGACAATATTAATTATTTTTTCAATTTGGGCAATTTAATGTCCTATGCATTTCTGAATAACTGGAGACTAAGCATGCTCTTTTCAAATTAGTGGCTACTGGAAATTATTTGTTTTAAAAGTGCCCTAATTGCAGATTTTAACTAAAGACCATGTGTTCAAGTAAAATTAAAAACTCAGCATGCTCATGTTCACGTTTTTCAGCCAGCTTCACTTTCAAGCTAACACCATATTTATGTCCTCAGAATTACAGCTAATCTCCCCATCAAACAGGGAAGATTTACAGCAGCTTACAGGCAGAGAATCCAGTTTGGCTTTGCCTGTAACAAGCCGAGCCATCTCCCCCTTGTCTTCCATCAATCTGACAGTCAACATCGCTTCAATAAACCTGGCCCCGTCTAGACTCACTCTTGCAGATTTAATTCAAACAGCTGTTCACTCCTTACTCCAGACGCCCTGAGCACTTCCACTGAGCAATCGGAAGTGGAAGGGGGTGGGGAGGTGGAGTGGAGGGGCTCGTGCCTATCTGGAGAATGCATGCTGGAGGTGTGGGAGGAAGTGACCGCGAGGATAGGAGGATGTCAACTGCTAGTTAGCTACACATTTTGGGTTGTTTTGTTTTCAACTCTCATACAAATTGCTATGACCTGAACAGCTGTTGCCGCTGCTTTTAGAGCACAGAAGATATATCCATGTTGCTGTAGCACCGAGTTGTTAATTTGCATGATGCAGATCTGTGTAGAGTCTCTGTGTTATGAAATAAAGATGATCCTGCGCAGTGCCTAAACTTTTGGTGTATAATATACCCTCATATGTGTTTTTCTCAAGACTCTTTTTTTGAGATCATTTCAAAGTGTTCGAAAGTTGTTCACTGCATCTTAGATTGAATATCACGCATAAAAAAATTGCCAAGATTTTGTAATAGTAGGAGTGTGTTGCCCTTAAGGCATTTCTCTGAATAAATAGGTTCATAAGTTTGAAATAAATAATTCTAAAAAGATTTGCCATTAAAAAATTAATATGTGTTGTTAAAATGAATAATTCATGCTTTACATACGTTTTAGTTAAAAGGAAAATATCGCTAAAATGTATTTCCTGTTCTGGCGAGGCACTTCCGGTTCCGGTCAAGCACTTCCGGTTTTGGTCAAGCACTCGGTTTTGCTGAGAAACAGGCTCCTTATGCTAAAGGCAGTATGGAGATGTAATCAAATGCCATCTACTCCGAATTATCAGGCTGGAACGCCGTAAGTTACTTTATATGACAGTTCATACAGATAGCTTTGGATATTAATCTATATTTTGCTAACATGAATGTTTTAGTGAGAGTAATGCACTTTATTGATGTAAACATGCTTCTGCCTGTTGAGATGGAGTTTATTTTCTGTCATTTCAGTTTTCACCACATGTTCATGGAGACAATTAAACAAGCTGCAACTAAACTCCAGGGTCTTCATTTGTGGTTTAACTCGGTGTCACCAACATCCTCGTTGAAAACACTACACGTGAAAAGGCGCCTACTGATGATTCATCATGGTCAAAATGGCATCCAGTAACAAGTCTGCACGCAGTTTAAGGACCAGCCGCTCATCTGGATCAGCAGTAAGCGCTGCCCATGCTCGAGCTAAAGCAGAGGCTGCCAAGGTGAGAGCATGCTATGCAACAAAAGAAGCACAGTTAAAGGTTGAAAAAGCTCAAAGCGAACTGGAAAAGGCAAAAATAGATGCGGAATTAGAAGTGTTAACATTACAGAGGGAAGCTGATGCTGCTGTAGCTGAAGCAGAAGTGCTAGAGGAAGCTGAAGCAATACAAGAAGAACCTGAGTAGAAAATCTCCATCAGAAAGTGTAAAATTAGAACGTACAAATGAATATGTACGATCTCAAATGGACACCAAGCTATCTCCCAGTCCACAAAAATTACCAACCACTTCTTGCCCCCAAGCAAGTTCACCTAACACATTTGTAACGTGGCATCCCTCTGAAGAAGGCAATTTAGAGGCACAACCCATCAACTCTGAAACAAGACTTACCAAAGATAATATCGCTGCTCTAAATAAGCCCAGCCAGCTGAAAGGTGAAACAAAACCTAAAGTGGAGAAACAAAATACCTCTCTCAACCCATGCGGCTCACCATTCATACCTCAACATAACTATAACACCACGGCCAGCATTTTAAATCCAGCAGAGCCCTTTGCCCAATACATGGCACGTCGAGATTTAATAATCTCAGGCCTTTACCAGTTCGACGATAGGCCAGAGAACTACAGAGCATGGTGCTCTTCGTTTACCAGTGCAACAGCTGAGGTCCAACTCACCCCCATTCAAGAGCTAGATCTCATGACGAAGTGGTTAGGGAGGGAGTCAAGTGATCAGGTGAAACGCATACGTTCAGTATATGTCAACAACCCCACATTAGCTCTATGCAAAGCATGGGAAAGACTGAATGAATGTTATGCAGCATCAGAAATAATCGAAAGGTCACTTTTCCAACGGTTGGACAGTTTCCCAAAAATAACAGTCAAAGATCATGTCAAGCTACGTGAACTAGGAGATTTACTGCAAGAGATTCAAGGCGCTAAGGAAGACGGCCATCTGCCTGGTCTACTCTATCTGGACACCTCTCGTGGAATTAGCCCAATCGTAGACAAACTCCCATATGGACTTCAGGAGAGGTGGATGTCACACGGCTCTCAATATAAAGAGAACAACCAAGGCTGTTTCCCACCCTTTGAGTACTTCTGTGAATTCATAGGTAAAGAGGCAAAGAAACGCAATGATCCAAGTTTCCACCAGCAAAACTTAAAACCAGAAAAACCTTTTGCAAAAAACTTAAATTCCAGCAAGCCAATTACTGTACACAAAACCAATATTTCTTCCCCTAACAAGGACTTTAACCGGAACTGCCCACTGCATAACAAGCTACACCCACTCAAAAGATGCAGAACATTGAGGAATAAACCACTGGACGAAAGAACGGCCTTCCTCAAAGAGAAAGGAATATGCTTCAGATGCTGTTCTTCAGACACTCATCTTGCGAAGGAATGCAAATCTTCAGTAAAGTGTTCTGAATGTGACAGCACAAGTCACGACGCAGTCATGCATCCCGGTCCTCCACCACAGACCAACAAGGCTCCACCTCCGGCACAAGAGAATGGCGGGGAGAGAGAAAACAGTCATGACACGGTTGATGTCACAACAAGCTGCACAGACGTGTGCGGTCCAGGTCAGTGGGGACGTTCATGTTCCAAGATATGTCTCACATGGGTGTACCCTAAAGGTTACAAGGACAGAGCTGTTAAGGCATATGTAATACTAGACGATCAGAGCAATCGTTCTTTAGCCAAGCCTGAGTTCTTCGAACTTTTTGACATTAAAAGTGAACCTTTCTCCTATAATCTTAGAACATACTCTGGTGTTGTAGAAACATGGGGTAAAATAGCTGAAGGCTTCCATATCGAGTCACTGGATAGGTCAGTAGTTATCCCTCTACCATCGCTCATAGAGTGTCAGGACATTCCTAACAATAGGAATGAAATCCCAACTCCCAGCGCAGTGCTACACCAGCCGCACCTCCGTACCATAGCAAAGTACATCCCAGAGCTAGACCCTGAAGCCGAAATACTCCTGGTACTAGGGAGAGACATTTTACAGGCACACAAGGTCAGGCAGAGAATTAACGGCCCCCATAATGCTCCCTTCGCCCAGCGCCTAGACCTAGGGTGGGTTGTAGTTGGGGAGGTCTGTCTGGGTAATGTTCATAGGCCTACAGTCAGCACCCTGAAGACAGTCATTCTGGAAAATGGACACCCTACAGTTTTCTAACCATGCAATAGCCTTCTGCAACTCAAAGAAATGCCACACACAAACAGGCCAGGTAAAGTGCCCGAACAAACTCTGGGTCAAACGGTTTTTAACCGGACAGATAACGACAACAAACCAGCTCACTCAATACAGGACACTCTCTTTCTAAAAATGATGGACAATGCTATGTACAGAGACGTGGACAACAGTTGGGTTGCCCCACTTCCATTTAAGGAACCCCGCCAGCAATTACCAAACAACAGACAGCAGGCGGCCACAAGGTTCTCCTCCTTAAAACGCACAATTAATAGGAAACCTGAAATGCGGGAGCATTATGTGGCCTTCATGGAAAAAATCCTCTCCAATGGTCACGCCGAGGTGGCCCCCCCACTGGAAAAGGGAGAAGAGTGCTGGTATCTTCCAACATTTGGAGTGTACCACCCACAAAAACCCAATCAGATCAGGGTTGTCTTCGATTCTAGCGCCCAGTACTTGGGTGTCTCACTTAACAATGTCCTCCTTACTGGCCCTGATTTAAACAACACACTTGTCGGAGTTCTTCTCCGCTTCCGGACAGAAAGTGTTGCAATCATGGCAGATATACAGCAAATGTTTCACTGTTTTATGGTACGCGAAGACCACCGCAACTTCCTCCGTTTTCTGTGGCATAGGGACAACGACCTAAACAACGAAGTTGTCGAGTACCGGATGAAAGTCCACGTGTTTGGCAACTCAACATCCCCCGCTGTTGCCATTTATGGACTACGCAAGGCCATCAGAGCAGGTTCGAAAGACTATGGTGCAGATACAGCAAAGTTCGTGGAGAGGCACTTTTACGTAGATGACGGCTTGATCTCTGTCCCCTCTCCTGCTGAGGCTATAGACTTGCTTCAAAGAACACAAGCCTCACTGGCTGAATCCAACCTGCGCCTGCATAAGTTCGTTTCCAACTCTCAGGCAGTTATGCAGGCCTTCTGCCCAGAAGATTGTGCTCCTGTCATTAAAAACTTAGATTTAAGTGGTGAAGAGACACAATCCCAGTGAAGCCTTGGACTCATTTGGGAAATAACAAGAGACACATTCACTTAGTCAGTGGCCACCTCAAACAAGCCATTCACTCGCCGTGGCGTGTTGTCCTCTGTCAATAGCGTCTTCGATCCCCTGGGCCTATTGGCACCCGTTACAATCCAAGGAAGGGCCCTACTCAGAAAGCTTACTTCGGAATGTTCAGATTGGGACGTACCCCTTCCAGAGGACAAACAAAGCAGATGGGAAACGTGGAGAAATTCCCTTCAGGATCTAAGAGAACTACATGTTCCCAGAACCTACACATCCACCTCACTAAGTCGAGCAAAGCGAAAGGAACTGTGTTTATTCTCAGATGCATCTACTAAGGCTATAGGAGCTGTAGCCTACTTAAAGGCAATTCAAACAGATGGGAAGGTCGAGGTTGGGTCCATAATGGGAAAAGCAAAACTAGCCCCCCTGTCAGAACCTACAATACCAAGACTTGAACTATGTGCAGCCGTCTTGGCAGCAGAAATGGCTGACCTCATTCAAGATGAGTTGGACTTAGACTTTGATGCAGTGCACTTCTATACAGACAGTAAGGTAGTGCTTGGCTACATCTGTAATGAGTCAAAAAGGTTTTACACATACGATCACAACAGAGTACAGCGCATTCGCCAGTCATCAAAGCCAGAACAGTGGCATTATGTGCGCACAGAGGAAAATCCAGCAGACCATGCGTCTAGGTCATTGTCGGCATTCCAACTAAAAAAGTCCACCTGGTTCACCGGACCACCCTTCATCCACCATCCTGCCACAGAGACAACACAACTGAGTGGAATGTTTGACCTGATTGAACCAGATAAGGACTCAGAAATTAGACCAGAAGTAAAAACTTACGCCACTCACCTCCAAGTACTCATCTGTAAGCGTTTTGAGCACTTTTCTACCTTTCAGTCTCTAGTCAGAGCCATAGCAAATCTTATCCACATTGCAAAGTCCTTCAATGGGACTACTCCAAACAAAAAATGCAAAGGCTGGCACAAATGTCATCTGCCTCAAACTCCAGAGGAGATTGCTCAAGCAAAAACTGTCATCTTCAAAGAGACACAGAAGGCATACTTTGAGAAGGAACTTTCTCCCCTTGATGCTGGCAAGCCAATCTCAAAACAGAGCCCCCTCAAGAAGCTCAGCCCAATGTTACAGGACAGTCTCATTTCTGTTGGAGGCCGACTCAAACACGCAGAAATTGAGAGTGTTGAAAAGAGCCCAGTAATTCTTCCAAAAAACAGTCACATCTCCCTTCTGCTCACTCGCCATTACCACGAGCTAACAAGGCACCAAGGTCGTCATCTGACGGAAGGAGCAATCAGAGCTGCTGGGCTGTGGCTTTTAGGCGGCAAAAAACTAGTCAATTCAGTAATCCACAAATGTTTAACCTGCCGCAAACTATGTGGAAAACAAGAACAACAACTCATGGCAGACCTACCACCTGAACGCCTAAAAACTTGTCCTCCTTTCAGCTACGTCGGCCTGGATGTCTTCGGACCGTGGTCCATAACAACCAGGCGTACCAGGGGCGGAGTAGCTGAAAGTAAGCGGTGGGCCATCATGTTTACCTGCATGAGTTCGAGAGCTGTGCATATTGAGGTAATCGAATCTCTGGACACATCCAGCTGCATAAACGCCCTCCGCCGCTTCTTCGCTCTGAGAGGCCCCGCCAAACAGCTGCTATATGACCGTGGCACCAATTTTATTAGCACTTCAAAGGAACTTGGAATGGATAAATCACTCCAACAGTACCTAACTATCCAAGGCTGCAGTTGGGAATTTAATCCACCACATGCATCCCACATGGGAGGCTCTTGGGAGCGCATGATCGGAGTCGCCCGCAGAATCCTGGACTCCATGCTACTACAAAATAAGATTCAACTGACTCACGACGTGTTATGCACACTCATGGCTGAGGTTACAGCCATAATAAATGCAAGGCCGCTCGTCCCAGTGTCCTCTGATCCAGAGAACCCTTTCGTCCTATCCCCTTCAATGCTCCTTACGCAGAAATCTTGCCTCCTATCCCCACCTGGAGACTTTTCGGATAAAGACCTCTACAACAAACAATGGAGATGGGTCCAAGCTCTTTCCAACCAGTTCTGGACACGCTGGAGGCGAGAGTATCTACCCACATTGCAGAAAAGGCAGAAATGGACCGGGTCGCGCAGAAACCTCCAAGTTGGCGACCTGGTTCTGCTCAGGGACAAGCAGGTTGCACGAAACAGCTGACCCATGGCCAGGGTCACTGCCACATTCCCGAGTAAGGGAAATTGAGGTAAAGACATGCGATCAAGGGTGCATAAAGACATTTATGCGACCAGTTACAGAAATTATCCTCCTCATGCCAAAGGACTGAATGCATAATGTTTGTTTAGCATAGTGGCCTCCCGAGGCCAGGCGGGGAGTGTGTTGCCCTTAAGGCATTTCTCTGAATAAATAGGTTCATAAGTTTGAAATAAATAATTCTAAAAAGATTTGCCATTAAAAAATTAATATGTGTTGTTAAAATGAATAATTCATGCTTTACATACGTTTTAGTTAAAAGGAAAATATCACTAAAATGTATTTCCTGTTCTGGCGAGGCACTTCCGGTTCCGGTCAAGCACTCGGTTTTGCTGAGAAACAGGCTCCTTATGCTAAAGGCAGTATGGAGATGTAATCAAATGCCATCTACTCCGAATTATCAGGCTGGAACGCCGTAAGTTACTTTATATGACAGTTCATACAGATAGCTTTGGATATTAATCTATATTTTGCTAACATGAATGTTTTAGTGAGAGTAATGCACTTTATTGATGTAAACATGCTTCTGCCTGTTGAGATGGAGTTTATTTTCTGTCATTTCAGTTTTCACCACATGTTCATGGAGACAATTAAACAAGCTGCAACTAAACTCCAGGGTCTTCATTTGTGGTTTAACTCGGTGTCACCAACATCCTCGTTGAAAACACTACAAGGAGAACAATGAGTAAATGCCTTATTTACAATTTCAAATTCTTACTGAGGTTTCAAATTACAATGTGCAATAAAATATATTTAAAGCACCATTATAAAATAGATACTCATTTAATATATATATTTATAGCAGTGAGCTGAGAAATCCAACAAAGCTCCCACACAGATGTTGTGCTTGCTGTTATACCCCAAACAGATAGGGGGAGCTCTTTATTGAACACTTAAGCTGTACCACAGTGTGCTTTAGAGCATCAGTAACTGCACGTCTGAACTCTCTCAGGGTACAACATTCTTTCCATCAGCAATAACTGTTAATTTATACTGCAGCATCAACAAGAACAGTTAAGAGAACAGTTAAACGCCACGTAACAATAAACAATAAACGTCATATCTAAACTATCTAAACAGCAAGCAACACAAATTCCCAAGGCATATTCTGAATACGCCATATATATATATACATATATACATATATACATATATACATATATATTGTATATATATTTTACTTCTTAAGATATTAATATTCTAATGTTGCTATGATGTACAAAGGTGTAGGAAAGTTAATGAATTTTTTACTTTCTACTTTAATGAGTTTCTCCACAGAGTCCCTAAGCCTTGTCTCATGCTAAGCTTGATGGCGATATCTGAGTAATAAATCTGCAAAGGCTTCAAAAACAATTGCAGTGGTGTGGAAAGTACAATACTTTCTCTATTAAATTCACTGCAGATACACTGCTCATTAGATCACTGATTGATATGAGATCACCTGTCATAAAAACCAGAAAACATAAACCTGTCAAAAACGTGTTTAAAATAAAAAAGTATAATGAATTATGATAATGATGATATGTTTTTACAAGCAGCCTAAAGGTGTTACAGCTGTCTGGTTGGTGGGTGGTGTTTACTGTGCAGTTGGCCTCTTTTCTGGCAACCTGCTGGTTACTGTTACAATGAACGTACAATAAATGACATCCTCATACCTATTTCTTCAACCCAGTTCAATTAATATTTTTCTCAAATAAATTCTATTGTGCAGGCACTACTTTAAAAATATATATATAAAAAAGCTCATTTACAATTCTTTCAGACACCCCCTTGCAACTTTAGAAATACCCCTTGAGATAGCCGTACCCGGCTGTCTGGGACTCAGTGGCGTATAAGCACACGAGTGAGTCGAGGCTGCATGTGTGCATGTGTTTGTTGTGCCTCATCTACCATCTTGCCTCAGCTCTGACCAAGCCCCTCAGTGGGTATGGGAGCGCCTTGTTTGTGTATGTGTGTCTGTGTGTCCTCCACAGTCCAACATTCAGACTGGGGCTCACAGAGCAGATTGCCTGGCTGCTAAAGAGGTGCTGAGGCCTACGGTGCTTCCCACCCTCCCCCACCCGCCCAGCGGAGCTCCGCAGATGCCCAGGTACAGTAGGCGCTCTTGTGTGCATAAGCCCCTGCCAGTAGACGGGATGGGTGGAAGGAGAAGTGACAAGCATGGCCCCACGCTGGTCTCCAAGCTGTCCCACAGATCTGCTCCCTTCGCCGCTCTCTCCCTCTCACAATTCAATTTTTATCCCTCCCTCTCTCGCTCTCTCTTGTCGACACACTAAGTTCTGCTTCACCCCAAACTGAACTGATAAAAAAATGTGGAAGAGAGGAGAAAAAAAAGAGGGACAAATACAAGGGAGGGCGCAAAGAGGAGGGAAGGAGGCCCAGTGTGAAAGAATTGTGTTGACAGTGGGAGAGCCGGAACGGAGTAGTGAATGCCCTTCATTATGAACAGTTGAAGGCCACGCGTGGCAGGACACATCTGTCTCACTTTTGTTTGTGTACTATTTCCTTTTGTCTTTTTCTTCTTTCGTCTTCTTCCAGCCTCTTTGCAGAAACACCTCTGATACATTGCAGTTTTGTAACCAACTCCTCATTACAATACTCTCAGTGGAAATAACCACTTTTCGCCATGGCTTAACTCGTTTATTGTGACTAGTGAGTCCTCCCATCCAACCCCTTATTTCTCTAAAACTTATGGAGTGGGGAATGAGTGAATGGTGACACTTCCTAATGAAATATAATGGCTTGTGATTGGATTTGAATGGATAGCAGTGACTTCATTACTCATAGCAGTGTTTCAAATGTTCAAAAGTCACATGACAGTGATGTATGAAAATGAAGTTTCAGAAAGCTGCGAAAGCGTTAAGAGAAGGAAATGTCAGGAAACATAAAAGAAGTTTAAAAATGGCCACTTTGGCTGTGAATTCCCACCTTTATTTAACATGGCTGTGATCAGGACGTACACTGACAAACCTTGTGAATGGAGATGTCAAAACAGTGTGGTGAAACAGCGCATATGGACCGGATGCTACATCGCACCATGAATCATGATGCAAAATTAAAGCTGGCAGATACTGAGCGAGGCTGTAAGGTGTTTTAACCAAAATGACCAAAAAAAAAACAAAGAAAGAAAAAGAAACTGCAGCTATTCCTCGCAGATGTTAAGCTTTTATATACAAATTTACTTTGTAGGTCTTGACTTTAGTCTAGGTTTATGCCAACTTATATTTTAAGGTTGTTTGATCAGAAAATAATGAAACCACCCGATGATGTAATTGCTCTTCATTTCTGAATAGGTTTGCTTGTAATATTTTGCTTCCAAGACCTTAGAGTTTTTAATATTGATCTTAAACAAAGGTTGTGGATGATTTTCCAAAGTTTTTGGACATTTTCACTTCTTCCCTGTCCCGTTTTTATATCTGACCATTTTATTTGTTAAATGACTTAACACTGACCTGAATTGTTCAAGCAGACAAATGCACCTAACTCAAGGGATGAACCAGTGTTGTGTCTACACATAACGGACAAGTAGCAAAGAATCAGTTTGAGGTTATCTGAAAGTCACATCCATAAAGTGAAAAAACAGACCTGACACAGGACCTTAGAGATGCATCTGGTGGCTATCAAGAAGCCATTTTTAAGGAAGAGAAACCAGTAGAAAAATCTGAGGTGTGTCAAACAAGACAAGAACCAAACTTAAAATCGGCGGCAACAGGTCTGATGGAGTGATGGATCTAAATGTAAAATTTTGGTTCAGAGGACGTCGGGAGAGAGGAACAGAGTGAGTGTCTACAGTCATGTGTAAAACACGGTGGAGGCTCTGTCATGGTTTGGGGCTAAATTTCAGCCAATGTGTTGGAAGTTCTTGTCGAAACAGAAAAGCAGCGCTGTGCAGCAACATCTGGAATGAGTCTGATTGGCACTGAATAATAAAGGTGGTTTCATCAAGCAAAACAGATTTTTGAACATTTCTGTATCCTACATGTTTTGCTTACTATGCTAACAAAGCACTGTGCATGAGTGTTTTGTCACAAAGTAACTCACAGAAAATGCCATTTTATTGCAGAATCTGATGTAAAGTCAGTGCATTTACTTCTTTAACAACAGAGAAAGAAAGAAAGAAAGACAGACAGACAGACAGACAGACAGTGGCATGATGCTGGAATAGTTTTGTAAATATGTGTTGTGTTGCGTGTAACTGGCCACGTGCATTTAATCCCATCCCATCGGATAAAGGGAGGAGGGGGGTATCTTTGTGCAGAACTAACTCCATTAGATGAAAAGTGATCTCTGCATGAGAATGAGTAACACTGTGGAAAGGTGAAGAGTGCTTGGTCCCAATTGACACCGAGTTAAACAATTCAGTCACTGGATTTTTAATAAAAACTGTTCTACTGGAAGGTCAGCAAGCCTTGTATTTTTAATGGACTGTGCACATTTATTGTTGTCATTAATGCAATGAATTGAAATGGTTTTCATTTAACATTCACCGAATAACTGACTGTATCCGCGATGTGCAATTTGTGCTGGTGGACCCACATCATATCTCACAAATTGCCAGCAGGTTTTTGCTCTTTTTTTTTAGCTGATTCATTCATTTATTTATTTATTTTAAAGGAGCACTGAAGGTCATGTAGTGGCTGAGAGTCTAGCCTTCTCCATATCCATTTGGCCAGAGGGACAGTAAATAAAGAGGGGATGGAGAATGCTAATGGAGCTCTTCATTTTCTCAATAGCATAATTGAATCTCCAACTAAAAAGTGTTATGCAGATCATCCTTTTGCTGTGATGACTGCAGACTGGTGAAGAAGATGAAGTGGTCAACACACACCCAGACAAACACACATAAAGACACACACGATTGACAAGCAGGTATGTGCATTCATACCCTGGGGGGCAATTATGTTCTCCTCCCAAACACATGTACGATGTAGGTACAAACAGGACAAACGGACAGATGAACACCGATCGGAACGGACAGGTATACAGAAGGATACCCGCACACATGCTGGGAGCAAGTACTGAGATGCCCCACTGATTTGGCAGCCTCTTGACCCCTCCAGCGGGTACTTAAAAGGCTTGAAGACAATCCTCTCCTCCTTCTTTCTGTTCCTCACTCCCTCCCTCCCTCTCTCTCTCTTTCTCTCTTTCTCTCTTCCACCTTCTGTCCTCGCTTTGGCCTCTGTCCAGACAACCAATCAGAGTGATGGCTTTGTTTTCAACTCTCTCAACCCCCTTTCCTCTACCATCGCATCATTTCCTCCTGCAGTGTGGGTAACATCCAGGAATCCAGGGCTGACGAGCCCAAAGAGATGTTCTGGGATGCAGCCAGCACTGCCAAGCCAAATTGAGACCAAACTCATATTGGCCTTAGATCAGGAAGGGGGGGGACTTTGTGCAGATAGTGTTACTATTTAATCTGTTAAAGCATTTTGCATTCTAGGTATTTTTTGGTTTTTACGCCTAAATTATTTATCTCAAACGATTTGTACTTTTGGCAGAAAGCTGGTCACTGTGGCCAGTGGGCTAGTGGCCAGTTCCATTCATCAGTCTCTTAATGAGATTCCAGTGTTTACATGTTAGCTCTCAACTCGCTGGAGTCATTTTCAGCTTGTGGAATCTCTTTTTAACTAGTTGCATGGATTTTCTCGAGTGCACCACTACGAAAGTGAAAAAAGAATGTGCCGCATTTTTTTTCCTCAGCTACTAACAATTAAAAATATGAATTTTTGTGGAATAAACGTCAGCATATGCACGCTCCACCTGTAGTGGCTCACACTGGAGGTGGAGAATTAGTCTTACAGCATGTTGACCTGTGATGCTGGCCTGCCTTATTCGCTGTCTTCCACTCCTTTGGATAAAGCTTTTCTGGCCATTACCTCCAGCTCCTTATGTTGCAAGTTGATGGCCATCATCAGCGGACAAATTAGCCTTTTTTTTGGCTCTACGTTAATCCTCACGGACACGCTTCTGTTGTTCACTCCATTTCGATTCAGTCATTTGGAGCCAATTTTAGGAAGTATTATGGGCAAAAATACTCTGTGCTGTCTTGATATGAGTTCCTCCTCTGGTGTGATTGCTCATGCGTGTGCGCTTGCATGAACAGTAGCTCTTCAAAACATGTTTATGATTCTTTTTTCTTTTTACCAGCCCCAAATATGATCAGGTTTTACTGTGGTCACAAACATATGTTTCAGTTTCAGTTTAAGCAATAGAGGGAAAATATAAAGTAAGCCCCCCCCCCGACACACACACATACACACACCTCGCCTTTTATGATAGAAACATGCAATTTCATTTGGGATTAATGCTTCCTTTATGAGGGCGAATATGCAAATGGAACACTAATGAACTTAAAGTATTCTCTTTGTGAGAACTGATTAACCGAGGCGCTCCTCTGCTGCACATTTACATTTTTCTCAAGTCAAGTCAGGGTTCTCCAGTCACAAATTACAGTGCTTTTCCAGGCCAATTACATTGAACAAGTGCACCATTATCCAGTTCTGAACATCACACATGTATATTTGCCCCCTTCATTTTCTCAAGAGTGCTTCAAGCCAAGGGCTCCTCCAGTGAGAGGGGATACAAGAGGAAACAGGGGAAGTCGGAGAATGAGGGCGGAGGGAGAAACAGAAGGCAAAATAGAGAGAAAGATTTTTTAAAAAGTGGAGCAGAGAGAAAGATAAATTGGAGGCATATAGGTGGTAGTGCTGTGAAATAATTTTCAGCAGCTTAGCCAATTAAAATTATGAACAGGAACTATTTTCTCTTACAAATGAGACCAGCATTTTTTTTCTTTTAAATTTCAGTTAGTGGGCTGACCTTTTTCTGAGAGCAGTCTTTTTTCAAGTGACACAAACAAAAACAAAAAAAAAATGAATGGAAACAAGGTCGGCAAAAACCTTGTTTCCAAAGATTTCAGGGGCAAACTAAAACTGCATCAAAGCACGTCAGCAGAATGCTAAACGTCCGCGTGGAACAGGCCAGGACTCTTATTGTCGTGATAATTTGTCAATATGATTGTTGGCTTTTGTGTGTGGCAATTTCCTGTATTAGCGAGGCCAGTCACAATATATCAAAGTGCTGTGACTTGATGTGCCAACAGTCACCACTTGCCTATTTCTGTCCCCGGAGGAACAATAAGGTAGCGTGACTGCACCGCAGCCCCCCACAGAATAGGCTCTAGGATTAGATTGCTTTCGTTCTCTGCTCATGCATGAGGAAGCAAAGGGCAGGAATCACATATTATTGTTGGAATCCCACAGGATACAGAGAAACATATTTTTTTTCACTCCTCCTTCTAAAGCACTGCACCTAGCCACTTACATGTGAAGCTGTGCTGGCATTCAAGCACAGAGTGACACCAGCTTTTTTGCAAAACAACAATAATAAACCAAAATCCAATCTCACAACAGAGAGACAACTCCTGTTGGAGTGACAAATGTTTAGGGGCCATCTCCAGCTAGCTTTCCAACTGTTCTATTCATTACCTTTCCCTCTCTCACTTATTCTCCTCAGCTGCTGCTGCCGTCTCCTCTCCTCTCGGCATGAAATAGACACTCCAGGAAGTACATTTTGTGCAAACTCTCCTCCCGCTGCTACAGCTGATTTCACAAATGATGGTGAAATGGCCAGGAGAGCGAAGGGGTAAATGGAAAAAGATGGCTGTTGCACACTATGACCATATTCCTCCGCTCTCCTTTTTCATAGATAACAGGGGATGATTAGAAAACAGCAGATGGGAGGGCCGGCATTAACCTCCACCAGGGCCGTGGTAAATTTAGTTTGAGGACTCCTCCGCATGGAGTGAATTCTGAGGTCAGGCTTACACGAATACGTGCGGACAAAGGTTTGCGCACATACATAAACACACAAAAATAGAGCAATCCCATTACCACAAATCCTGCCTCATTTAACACAAGGCTACTCCCCAGCTCTGACAGGAAACATCAGCACAGATATTTCAGATGTAACGGCTGTTTCCTAAGTGGTACTATGTGATTATAGTTTGTAGATCCTTTGCCCTTGTTGGCTTGTATGGGTGGTGGCTGGTATTAGTGTGTTTTGGAGCATGTTTGTGAGTCAGGGGCGTCTGTCAAAATAGAGCAACAGCTTTTTATTAGTAATGTGAGGAGCTTGGCAACTAATAGGATGCCTCACAAGCTTTTTTTGTGACCCACCCCCGTTTTCACACCTTGGCTCGTGTGATTAGGTAGTGGATCAATAGGGGGTCCATAACCCTCTTGCGGACAGTCCCATAGGGCTTGAAATCTGGGACTCTCCACCAATTGCTCTTAGAACTAAAGAAGCTTCTCAGATGAGAGGTGAAACATCTTCAGGAAAACTTAAAGAAGTTCAAACGCTTTTCTTTCCAAGCTCCTTAGAGCACGATGACCTGGATGACTGAGAACATTCACAGACTCACAAGCTTTTTTTTTTTTAAAGAGCACGTCCAAGCCACACCTCAAGTAAGACAAAAACTTGAGCGAAAAAGTCACATTTCTTAGAGGGTAAGTTAAGGTTAGACAGAAAAGTTTTGTTGTCCTCAGTGAACATGAACAACAGCATAATGCTCAAAATGTAAATGGTCCTGTTGCGAGTGACAGTCAGAGGATTTATATCTGCAAGACTGGACCTCAAAACAAGGCTGATGCTGTGTAAAAAGATGACGATGACTTTTCCTCTGGAACATTCTGGCGCTCTGCAATTTATCAAAACAGTTTGGCAAAATCTATAATAATGCACGCACGTATGAAGGGTCAATACAAGTAGGAATTGTTTTTTTCTTACTATAATAATTGAACCCAAGGACTCTTTTTAATTAAACATATTTTTAATTTTGTACATTGTGTCCAACATACAGTGAGTGATGTTTACCATCAGTATAATGAGGCGTCTTTGGTTGTTAGCTAATTGGCACACAACAACATCATATTTTGATATGATCATTCACAGGGAGAGCCATGCAACTTTTTTTTCAATTCAATTCAGTTTTATTTACATAGCGGCAAATCACAGCAGCAGTTAACACTTTATATTCAATTCAATTCATAATTTATTTCTATAGCACATTTAAAAGCAACAGAGTTGACCAGTGCTTCACAATCAGTTAAAAACAAGAGAAAACAATAGAGAAACAAATATAGATAAAGTAGAAACAAATACAGATAAATGAGAAGACATTGTATTAACATTAAAAACATAAAACAGGCCTGATGGTACTCAAAGTGAACTTGAATTAAAGGCCAAAGTAAAAAAGTAAGTTTTAAGAAGCAATTGTAATATATATAAGTAAAAACCCCACAATGATCCAGAGAAAACAGAGAAAACCCAACAATCACATGACACCCTATGAGCAAGTGCTTTGGAGACAGTGGGGAGGAAAAACTTCCTCCTAACAGGAAGAAACCAGGTGCAGTGACGTGCGGCCACCTCACCTACTGCCATGACTGGCTGTAGGTGAGGGGAGGGAGACTGCATGGCAAAATTAAATCAATAAAAGAAACATTTTCATATATAACAACAACCGCTTGTTTATATGCTAATAACCTTTTATGGTTGCTTGCTCCCTGCTAGCTGCCCCAATCCTGCTTCAACACATTATCAGATGCACTGCCCTTTCATTTACATGCAGTCACCACTACACTCTCTGTAAGATCACTTTCTAGATTGGCCTGTTGAAAGAGATTTTCATCTCAAATTATGTTTCTTCATATCTTTGAGACTACTTTATTATAGAGAAGGACTAACATTCAGCTGGACACCAATCACCGTAGCATCAGTGGATTCCCCCAGTGTACAAACTCCGGCTCTTTAACAAGTTCCTCAGATTGTGAGTGACAGGTTATTTGCTGTTGTGATTCAAAATAGACAAAAGGGAATACTGCAACATTTTCCCCTAACCTCACCAGTCTAATCCAGCCAGAGATTGTCTCACTCTCCAAAAGCTGTTGTGAATCCACAAAATCTTAATTCCACATTGTTTTTTATTATTATTTTTATCTTTATCATAAACCATTTAGGAATTTCAAGTTCGGCTGGTTGATAAAACGGAATTAAATATTTCAATTTATTCGTGTGTTACTGAAGTTTGGATGGATTGATGTGGTTTCCCAATATTTTCTTTACACAAAGATAGGAATATGATAAAATCTACAATGTGAAATAAAAAAAATGTGTTGTTAGTCTTTGCAGAGCTACAGAAAACAACTTATCTTATCTTGAAAACCTAAAAGCAATGCAGATAGATAACACAGGCTCATGACTTGTCTCTCCTCTTATATGTTTTCTGTTTGCTTTGTAGAAATGTAATTTGTCACACATTAATCACACAGTCTGACATGTCTCTAACTGACACCTGTCTGACTGTAACAAAGACCAATGATGCATAGGGTGACCCAGATTCCTTTAACCAGACCACAAGCTAACCCCTTTAGCGTGGTTTCTTTAATGCAGACATGATGTTTCTGGACCAAAACATCTTTCAAATGAATTTATAAAATGCACTGTTTGGTTATGCCCTGTAAAATTAGACAAGATGATCTATGCGATCATCAGCAGGTTGCCATTCGGTCATCTCCTTTAAAGCACACTGGGAAATTGAATCAGTCTCATGGTGCGACAGCGCTTTAGCACTTGTGTTTTTACGGGAAATATTGTGTCTTCTTGGGCTAAAGATACACACTGTGGTAGTGGTTTAGCTTACGATACAGGCTTTTCTTAAGGCTAGGAAAACATGATTTTGACTGTCTTCAGGATCCTTTGTCACAAATTGTTTGGAACTGCAACGGTGATACTTACATAATGTTCTTGGGAATGTTTCCTGTTTAGTTTCCGCAGTGTTAGTGTTGTTCCATGCCCTCCAGCCCCCTTCTAAAAAATTAATTAATTAATTATTTCACAAGAAAATGCTTAATTGATAAACTCTTTGTTGTTTTGGGGCAGGAAATTACTTTATTACTGTGAATATGAAACATTTATTCTATAGATCAGGGATGTCAAACTCATTTTACATGGTGGGCCACATACAGCCCACATCTCAACAGGGCCACACCAGTGAAACCCCCCTTTCTGTTCTTCCTTTTAAAGAACTTTAACTACACATTTAATTGCTGAGATATTTTAATATAAGAAAAAGATTAGAAATTTCAACAATATGTTTTAGAATGTCAGCACGACTCTTTGTGCTTAAATTGATAGAAATAAATGTGTAAAATGACACAACTTCTGTTAGTTCATTGTGAAGACTGTCCTGTAAATATGATCATTTTTATTTATTCATTTATTTATTTTACTGTGAACCTATTGTAAGAAGTGTGAATACTTATAGTAGATAGTGAAAAATGCTGTGGTATAAATGGCCATGGTGGAGATCTTTATCAGCAGGAGAAGCTGCAAAATCTTTGAAAATACAATTAAAAGTTTTAAAAAATAACCCAGTGGCTTTGCCGGGCCTACTCTGGCCCCCGTGCATTTTTATTTATTAATATCAACAGTTTTTCTGGCAATAGGATTAAGTAATAATTATTACTGTACATGCCCATCACTGACTTGTATGACAACAAATAAAAAAAGGTTCACTGGTACAATCCACTTCCTGTAAAGTAGTATTATGTTGATGCTGCCTTTTAAAGACTGTCATTACTACCAATCAGAAACTGGGAACAAAATGCATTTTAAGGTTTGTTTGTAATGAAATAACAAGTAATATTTCCTTTTCAGCTAATAAATCACTGCCTTCTATAATTGCAACATTTGGCCTTTACTGTTCTATCAGTTAACATATACGTCTCTCCTTTGTTTGCTTCTATTGATGCCCATAATCACTTTCTTTATTTACATTTGGGATGCCGAAGCATTTATACTGCTAGACTAAATCCAGGCTCCTGGATCAGTGCTCAAATTGAATTCTCATTACACTTTCTGTTGATGTATACACAATAAAAGCTCTTCATTTGAGACTGCACCTGTGTCTAAATTTGTTCTGTTGACTGTGAAATACAAGAAAGAATTTGATCTCATCATATCAGCGTCTGTATGCCTCAGTAATATTCTCTGATGAGACAGTAACAAGCACCGAACAAAAGCTGTAAATAGTGTAATAGCTAACATTTGTGTTTGTATAGAAAGAATAATAGCCTATCATCGTAATGATGCCTCAATGTAAATGTTGCTAAAACACAGATCGGGATAGTGAGAAGTTATATATCAAATGGAGCCGGAATCCTAAGAGTAGAAGCTGCATTTCTCTCAGTGTTTTTAATGAACTGATTCAATGTTACAGCACCGTGCCATGCATAATGTTCTAGGCGGAGAATAATGGTTGTCGCAGAACTCTGCAGAGTTCAGCATCATTTAGACAACAATTTGATCCATAGTTGAGCAATTTTAGTTGTTAAATACAATGTTGGTTTGTAGTTGAGCTACATTTAATATGAGATCAAAGTCTGCTGGTAACTCTTTTGCACATTTAACACATATTTTACTCAAATAACTAATATTTCTCCTTAGAAAACAAAAGGATACAGCTGCTTCTTACTAATTTTAGCAGATTATGTTATATCACCTTAGACATTTGCTTTTAATCGGTGTACACTATATTTTACCTTAGTAAGTCCGATTGTGAACTAGTCGGGGCTTAGTCTCTTAAAAGTGTAAATATGATGTTTACAATTTTGAGTGGTTTCTAAAATACTGGTAATATCCACTTTTTCCACATATCCACTGTTTCACATCCACCAAAAAGCAATGAAACACATTGAAATATCCACAGGATGTGCCTTGACCACATCTATGGTGCAAACCTTAACCCTGCCTATAGGTTGTGATTCATGTACAGCATCCACACTGCCCAAATAACATCAAAGAAGGACCATCAGTCTCATCAAGAGGGTTCCTTAAAGTAAGCAGACACAGTCACACAAGCTTTGTGAGGTTTCCTCTAAATGCAATCCAAATTGTTATCTCGGTTAATAAAAACAGCAAAACATTAACGAGACCCGAAGTTGCGTTTGTTGCTTCGAGCTGTTTGCATGAGTCTTTCTCATTAAATACTTTTACAGGGTCATTGTACATAAGCACAATCCACAGTATCCCCCATAGCAAGAGAGTTGCACACATTTGCACACCTGGCACAACAGCAGTAACTTCATTAAATTTTCATAACTACTAATTATTCCAGTGGGATTTTTGCTCCCTCTGTTTAAGCTTTATGTGTCAATTGAAAATAGCAAAAACAACAAAACTATTGCGGAGAAACACGATGACGCTTACAGTAGCTGTTGGTGGGGCGCTGTCCATGGTGCTGAAACAGCTCAGAGCACAATGGATGTACATTAGTTGGGTTTCTTTCCTTGCTTGATTTGTGAGGTTGCTTTGTAGCAACAATCAATACAATGCTGGCATCTCAAACACAAACAGCAACATTTTGTATGCTCAATTTAATAAAATGTGACCCCAAAGTATTGTATATTGTATTGTTGGAGCTTTTTATAAATTGGCTAAAGTACTCTGAATTGAGTCAGCAATAAAGACAAAATGTCCTTCTTGTAGCTCATCTCGGAGCCTATATTTGGCAGAACTTGCATGACACACCAAAATCTTCAAACAGGTTTGGATCATTTCTGGAAAACTGTCCTAAATACAACAGCATAATATTATTTTATACAGTAATAAAGGAGAAGTGTTACTTCTTTACATTGTATGCCACCTGTTATTATTGTTTAAGTGCAGAAGAACGGTGAACATGGGGGTCATAGTTGAATTAAGTTTAACTTTGAATACATAACCACATACAACCATTTTGCTTTGCTTCACCCAGTTGCAACATGGAAATCAATTCAAATAATAAAAAAAGTGGATGCCACTAATGATCACAGGCCACAGGATCAGCCACTGCAAGGTCTGCTCCTTAAGTAACCAAGATTAGTTTAGTATTCTGGTTTTCTATAGTTTCCACGGCAACATGCAAAGTAAAATACTATAAGGCCAGATGGTGCTGATTCAGTGATGTTTAGAGATGCAAAAGCAAAAAGTTCAAGGTATGAAACTAAAGATCCAAGACCCAAATTGATGAACAGCAAAATTGAGCCATACACCTTTTTTGACTGATAGCCTGCCTAAAGAATATACTGCAACTTGAAACAGAACCAAACTGAAAAATACTGCAAAAGCACACAAACCATAACAGAAGTTGCATATAAAACAATGGAATTGATTTAGGAGGGACAATGATGTGACGGAACAGGTACTGTAAACATATAATAGCAAACATGATTCTACAGGATTACATAAATCATGTGATTAGATAACACAGGACCTTGCATCTTTTTTTGCCTTTCTTCCTCTGCTTCTTTTGAGCGTGTCTTGCTGCACTTCTTATGTTTTGGTTCCTGTCTATTCTGCAGCTGTTCGTTATGTTCTCCCCAAAATCACTTCCACTGCATTTTGTGTGCTTTGCAGCATTTTCTATTTGCTGTTTTCTTCTTAAGCTGCAGTGCACCATCATATTTAGCCCTGCTTGAGATAAACTAGCTAAATGCCATGTTAGGCTAATTTGCAAGTTTGAGTTAAAAACATTATGGGCTACTCCATTTATACCCTGGCCTGGTGATGTCTGTTGGTTTGACCATTTTCTAGCCAGAACTGAATGTCTATCTGTGGCGGCTGTTTGTTTTGCATACTGCCACAATACAATAAAGCGTTCAGAAGGTTTTCCACCTTGTAATGGTTTATATGCAGACTACCAGATGATATATATCATAAGCCAACTATTTAATATCTATATAATTGTTTTTCATTAATCAAACATGAGCCTTGTTATTGTATTCAGAGTTGTTATGCCTGGGCCCACTGTAGTAAATGTTTCCTTGCTGGGCTTCAATTTCTTACATCGATTCTCATAAACCCTTAGCTTGCTACGGCTAATATTACTAGAAGAATGAGTGCACGTTTCATATCATATACCCATGGCACCAAATTAGCGGTTGCAATTGTACGTTTGTGGGATAATTATAAATGCATACTGGAAAGTGAAAAGAGCATACCCTTCCAGCAAGATGGTCCCCGTGGTCAGAGTCCACAGAGTAGAAGAAGAGAGAAGTAGCATTGCAAAACCACTATATTTACTGAATCAATACCTACCGGATTAGGTGAAATATCAATCCGCTAAAGGTAATGTGTGTAACTGAAAATTTAAAATGCCTAATGTGGTTTCAAGCAAATATCCACAATTAAAGCCGGAAAAAAAAGGGCAAGATACATTAAAATGAACAGAACTGGTTGAAAGCTTTGAAAGATAAACCTGTTTAATATCAATAATAATTTCCTGGAACCAGATAACAATCAAACCTATTTATGAACTTTTAATATACATTACATTGTTTTTAAAAAACGATGGTAACTAAAAAGCTTTATGTTTTTATGGGCATTTAAGAACTCAAGTTGAAACTAAGATATGCTGTGTAATTACAACAACAAACTTGCGTGGATTTTTCACAGCCAAATTACATTAGCTAAATGTCAACCTGAAGAGGCTAAACAACAGCATCCTTACCAAAACACCAAACAAAGTCATCAAAGCCAACATGGTCTTAAGAATACACACTCCTCCCAGAGATTAAACAGTAGGAGACCATTTAATAAAAACACCAGGCAAATAAAGACTGCACTAATAAGCAGACATTAGAACAAATTATTTGTTGAGGCTGATCAATTAATGGGGTACTTGGCCTGTTGGTTCTCAGTACAGCACTGGGAGACTTGGTCAGTAAATCTATTGGCTTCAGTCTTGTTCAGAGATAAACAGTTATTATTTTAAAAAGGGCTTTGGCTATGCACTGTTTAATTAAGGGCTTTTGGGAATTATAATCAACTGCAAAAGAGATGCCATGGTGATGAAGCATAAATCCATAACTGTGCAGCAGACAGCTTGGCCAGTCTAGTGCATCTGCAATATTGTTCACTGGATAAACAGCTCTGTGCGTGTGTGTGTTTCTTTCTAAAAACACTCTGAGATTGTCGCAGCAGTCGGAGGTAGGTTTAATCTGTGTGTTTTTAGGTTTGTCTGCTGGTTAATTAAGTGCTGCCCACAAGAACACTGAACCTTTCGAAATATCTTATGTTTTCATTAGTGTTTTAAACACCTCGCGTCGCATCTCTTCTGTTGTTACTGGGCAGCCGTGTCAATTTGTTAATGGCCAATCTGTCAGGAATTTCAGAAGGAGAGAAGCTGGGGGCTGTTTTGTAAGTTTGTCACAGTTCTGTCCATCTGTTCAATAACTCTGACTTGTGTTATCTATTATTAATTGTGGCAACTGTCAGTTTGAGAGGAAATGGTGTTTGGAGTGTTTTGGTTGGTAATTTGGCTGAATTAGAAAACGGTATAACTTGATGGTGAACTGTAATCAGCTAACAGTCAGTCATAGATTGGACTACTGACTTTTCTATTAGTACCTCCTTGGATCGACTTGGCACAGTTCGCCATGGTTCTCAGGGTTTTCCATCAGGTCATTGTACCTGGTACCAGGTACTTTTTAGTACACCAAAAAGCACACCAACAAGGGTAAAACCAAATGAATGTCCTTCTAGCTTCTTAGATAACTGATGCTGACTGTACATACCAAGAGTGAAGGTAAACAAGCTAACGGCCTAGAGAGAGAGAAAGCACTCACTTGTGTTATCCTGCAGCAGCACCACAAGCATGCAATTCTGTTGTTGCTGTAGGTGAAGCCTATCTGCAGCTTATTTATTTGTAGAGCTAACTTGAATAAAAATTCACAAACATAACACTTGCATATATTTTCCTGTCCCCTTTCCATCTCAGCCTAACATCAGTGTGTTGTTGCAAGCACGGTAACACAAGCATTTCAAAACAATGCTGTGTTAAAGTCTCGCCGAGCTGTTACCAGGACTGTTTACTCTTGTTCATTCGCTGTATGCAGGTTTTGCATAATGAGATGCACTTTGCCTAAGATGAGATTCATTTTCATGTTTACTCTTCAATGTACAGAAAGAGTTTGTCAGACATATAGTAGCATATATGTGTACAGGTCACTGTGTGTACTGTGTTATTATCTTATAATATTATATATATATATATATATATATATATATATATATATATATATATATACACACACACTATTTATAGATTATATATATAGTATTAAAACTGAGTCCATTGCTATTACTTACAGCATTTTTTTAGAATGTGGTTCATTTTTAATTAAATCCCAACAGTTAGCCGTCAAATGCAAAAACAACCACCAGGTTTCCAAATCCATGTTGACAGGGAATCCAGTGGTCCGACTAGGGCAAGAGCTGAAGAGTGTGGAACTGTATTTTCTCATTTATTAAATGGAGATATTCAAGTTGATGGGGTGGCAAAACAAAATACAAAGTGACAGGTCTCAGAATTAGACTGCATTCACCCTGATTCCTCAGGAGAGTCAGAAGTTTGTTGAGCCTGCTTAGCTTGCACAATATAGAGGTACATCAGGAGTCATGCAATCACAGAAGTGAAGCTGGACCAAAGTGACGCCTTTTTTAGAGTTGCTGATCCAGCAGCAATTTTCAGCTTTAATGCATGTCTCCAAGGGCTGTGTATTCAGCTAAAATTACATTAAAATGAAAAAAAAAAGTCCAAACAAAATAAACAGACTGAATAAGAACATTTATTTATACATACATCTCAAATAGCACACCTACTATACGCACTGGTTCTTAAGAAAGCTGCTAAAAACAATATCTTTGGAATGACCTAATGGCATGATCACAGTCCCATTAAAGTTCTTCAGTTATTGTATTCAAACTTTGTCATTTTGTGCTGTATATTTCAAATAGTTGTGTAAAAGGGGTATGTTCTTTACATACTGTTAGTTTCCTTTTAAATGACTAACCACTGTTTTTAAAGCCTCTCAAATGTGCAATTACAAAGTAGGTGCATGAGATATGAATCTCTATGGAATTAACATATAAATGCACTGAGATGCCTAAAAGCTAAAACACCTAAAGAGTAAACATTTTGGAGAGACGTGCTTTCACAAGACAACGAAAGTGCTCTTAGAAATATCAGATTATAAACTACTAAAAGTTCTAAGAGATGATGTCACTTTTTTTTATTAGGGACATAAATTACACATAAGTGTGATGGCATCATTCTGGAGGGGAAAAAAAAGTACTCTCAGATAGTAATTTTAGTAGTTTTTAGAGGAAACAATATACTGGGAGCAATTTTAAGTATTGCTTTATTTCTTGGTAATTTAGTGGAAAAACAGCATCTTACATTGTAAGCACACTGTACTTTTGGAGAAACAGGCTGTATTATGGAGTGACTTCACCTTTCCTGATTTCCAGGTATAACGAGACACTCTTCCTGTACACTCTTTTAAGATATTTATGTTTGAACATTGCAACAGAATAAAATAAGTTAGACTTATAGACACATAGGTCACATGTGCTTGCAAATTTGGTGCTAGTAATTTTTTCTTGAACGGGGGAACAGTCCTTAACACATTTATAGTGCTAAATAAAAGGACAGCTGAAAAATACAAGACCCATCATGCATATTAACATAATAAATATTAAATAAGGATGTGAAAAGGTGAATATCCAAAAAGGCAAAATTAATCCACTTCAGAATACATCCAACAACCTTAAAAATATACTTTTACAAAGTAAGATGGGGAGTTATTATCTGTTTCTGCAAAATTACCCTGAAATTTAAAATTAATAAAAAAAATAAGTCAAAGTGTGTAAAATTTAAGTGCACTCCTATAGCTTCCATAGAAATTAAGAGATTAAGAAGAAGCCATGTGCTGCCAATCAAATGCAGTTTTAGCATTTTGATTTTGTTAGTTTGGAGCAGGGATGGGGAACTCCAGGCCTCAAGGGCCGGTGTCCTGAAGGTTTCAGATCTCACCCTGGGTCAACACGACTGAATCAAATTATTAGTTTATTACCAGATCTTTAAAGAACTTCAAGACATGTTGAGGAGGTCATTTAGCCATTTAAATCACCTGTGTTGGATCAAGGCTACATCTAAAACCTGCAGGACACCAGCCCTCGAGGCCTGAAGCTCCCCACTCCCGGTCTGGAGCATTCAGGTGTGTGGTAACTCAATGCCAAAGAGGAAAAGCATCAGCAATAATCTTAATGGAGCAACAGTTTCTGCCCATTAATTTGGGAAGAGTTATAAGGCCATTTCCAAACATTCTGAAGATCATCATCCTACAGTGAGAATATTATGCACAAGTGCACAACCTTTACATATTCATTCAAGACAAGTCTTACCAGGAGTGATAAATTCACTCCAAGGTCAGGCTCTGTCAGGGTTTGGCAACTTTTAGCATCCAAAGAACCTTTTTAGCTACTCCTATCAAAAAATAGGAGAAAAACAGCTAGAGACATGGGGACAGATGTATGGATATAATTGTGTGTAAATCCATACCTAGAGTAAGTGTATAAATAGGGTTAGGTGTGAACCCTAATCTTAATCTGTGCCCCAAAACATCTCTAATTCGGCTTTGTCTGTCCGGAAGGACTTTGTTCAGATATGAAATTGCAAACGTTGTATCTGTGGCTCGTGAGCTGCAAGCGGTTAGTTTATACTTACCTAACTGTAAAACCTGGTAACCACTGAGTTTATTATGACTTTATGTAAAATCTTACAATTGACAGATGTTGTACTTTCTTTTCACTATGACTCTATGTAGCCAAAGAGGTTGACCTTCAAAATAAGCGGGGAGTGCATCAATACGGAAAGAAATTTTTAATGAGATTTGTAATGAAGACTTTCTGTTTTTACTTTGTGCAAAAAGATGTAACTTGATTTGAACAAAGCATGGCCGGAGGTCCTTTTAACAAACCCTTGGTCAAAACTACACAAAGTGGCCATATAGAAAAAAACACGCTGTGCATTGTATATTATATTGATGTAAGTCGTTCACAAGAATGCTTTTTCATATTGATTGCAGTGCTCCCCACAGTTGTGTTTCTGCTGCCAGTGCTGAAGTGATTACTTTTATCATTCGGCATTGATCAAGGAAACATATTTAATTTCCAAGGGCAATAAATGTAATGTTTGCTGACAGCGTTGTTTATACGAAAAAGAAAGAAAAAAACAATGAAGAAAATAATTAAGAATTGTAAAAGTAAAATATAGTAAATCATTTTCCGGGGCACTTTTATTGTAATCAGAAACATCATTTTCAGTGTATATTACTTTAATATTGCACCGAACACCATCCAGACATAATATTGCCTTTAGCAACAATGACGTTAGAGCAGCTCATGTTTTTCTCTGATGTTTTCAATCAACTCCTTCAGCGTATACTCGACACGGCCAGTCATGCACGAATGTGAAGAAAGCAATTATTTGTGGCCACAAAATGGATTTACTAATGAAATGCTACATACGTATACATACCTTTCCTAAGCAACAACTGCAACCAGTGAAACATTATAACGTTGCAACGTTAGAAGGGTTTTCCTTACATCCGCACCACAGGTTGTCTACAATAATGGCTGTATGAATTGTGCATTAAAGAAATTTTTTATATTGTAATACACAGTAAAACACAAGATGTAATCCTATGCCAATTGCTATTTACACTAACTCAAATAGAAAAATAAATTAAGGATCTCAAGATTGTAATATTAAAATAGTCCATTGTTTTCATATACAATAGCTGTATGTTTCATCATAATTTGAAAAAGGGGAAAAAAGCTTTCTTGTCATATTAAATGCTACTTAGTTAGAGTCCTACCTTGGATTTGATGTCTGACCCGAGGAACCTAAATAAGCAGACGAGAATTGCTTCCTATTACTCTGCCTACTCAGGCAAATCTTTTTCTTTCTTCTTTTTTTTTAACCGGTATTAAATTGGAACATGCTGATTTTAATAGGTAAAATCACTTCCACACTCTGTTATTTATAAACTTGGTTTCTGGCTCTTTCAAAGCCAGAAACCACATGTTTCATCATTGATTTCTTGCTCCCATACAGCCTAGAGCTGCTGCAATGATGACTACTATCAGGAGAATGAGTACATACAAAGATACTTTGAACTTTACCATCCTGTTGGGTGTTTTATACTATAATGATGTATGAACAATTACCTCTATGAAATCCAAATCAGCATCACACCGTTCCTGCCCGCAACCTTCTCATGTGCAATCCACATGATTGCAGAGTATCTGGTTATGGAAAGGTGCAAATCATTATTTGTATTTGTAGCTATGAGAAAAAGAGCTCTGCATATCGGTGCGGAGCTGATACACAGATGCACGCTTAAATAAAGAAATGAATATTGACATTTTTTTCTTTTCTTTCAAGCGAAAATACAGAGTGGACGAAAATGCTGAGGCACTTGGAACTGGCGTGCTTTCAAATCCGTCTGTGCAACTTCAAGGCAGACCTGCGGTACATTATTTTGTTTACAAATGCCCTTTCCTAATAAATTGCAGTGCTATTCTCAGCTTTAGTCTCACAAAAAAGAAAGGAAAAAAAGTCTGTTTTGTTCTCTCTGCAGCAGACATTTTCTCCAGTGCAAGAAATAAGCTGACAGAGCCCAAAATGTTGGAACAACCCCCCCCCCCCCAAAAAAAAACAAACAAAAAAAAACAGTCTTTACGTTCTGGGAAATGTATTGTTCTCTGCACAGCTGTGAGAAACTGCATAAAAACACACAAAGGGTTGATCGTGGCTTGGGGATTGTTTGTTTTTTCGTCCCCCTTTCAGCTGCACAAAAGCAGTTTTCCAGCTTAAAATTATTTCTCCCATTCCTATACACACATAAAAGGATGAAATTATTTGTCAAAGTGAATGTCATCTCATTTGGGTCAATGTAATCCTGCATGCTGATACAATCTTCTCAGATGGTCTGAGCTTCTGCCGAGATATATTGCTCAGCAGCTTCACTTTTTAAGATCTCAATCTACATAAAGCGCCTCGCCTTTTTCCACTCTCTTTCCTTCCACTGTATTTTATTACATTGAGGGCATCTGACTAATGCAATGCACTGTTGGCCTGCTGCCACTTGCCAATTTATAATACAGCAGCTTTGGCCACTCCATGCATACCAAGTAATGCTGATTTGTTGTACTGGCTATACTGCCTCTCACTCTGCTACTAGATTTTTTTTAACTCCCTCTCTCCATTACCTCTTTCCAAAATGGTAATAAGTGTGGTAAAACACAGCACTTAGAAATGGCGGAGAGGTGATAAAGTAGATGATGAGTATAAAATACCAAAAAAATACCATAAGCTCAATATGGACGCGTCACTTGAGTAAAAGAGGGAAAAATCTCATGATGGAAAATACATTTGATCCATTGCGACCAAAAGCCTACGAAAAAAGCAGGTATGTGTTTACATGTTGTTCCATTAATGTGACTGTTTAGTATTTTTTACACATGTAAACTTGAATACACAGTGCATGCAGGCCTTAAACCCTAGATTGTTTTTGCTTCCTGTTTATTAACCTTAATGTTGGTTACATGATCTCACTGATGTACTGTATCTTCCTCATAAAGGTGTTATTTTAGGAACAACTATACATCTATCTGAATATAAAATTTGAATCCTTGTTCGCTGTTCTTTTTTCATAGACGCCTGGCTTTTGAAGGCATAGAAAAACCCTGAAAAAGCTCTTGCGAGAAACACAATTGCTTATCGTTGCTATTGCTATAATCCTTTTAGTACACACGCTATGAATTTAACCACATGAATGGCAGCTTTACTTTATTTAACCAGGAACTGAAACTCTTGGGATTAAGAATGTGAGAGTGTGCTGGGCCAAGATAGGCGGCATTACCCCAGCGTGTTTTTCAATGAGCACAGACGGAACATGCAAACTCCACACAGAAGGACCCTCTTACTGTGAGGTAACAGCGCTAACCATCGAGCCGTCGTGCTGCCATTTGATGTCGGAACGGCAAGTGAGAGCTCCTGAAAAGCTGGTAATAGTCCACATTTGCACATGAAAACTAGCAGCCCTTCTGCTACAACTGAAGTGTTTGTGTTTGTCGACAGCGATGAACGTTTAGAAGAGACAATTTGGCTAACTGTGTCAAAAAGTCTGATGATTTTGACAAACTGCGTGTTTTTACAACACACGCCATCGTCTCATTGCTCATTGCCACTTTGTCTGACCTGCTTTTAGTTTTGCAAAGTGCTTTTTTTTGCTGGGTTTCTGTGAACCGCACAGAAACCGTAGTTGAAATGAACTGTGAGCTTCCTGATACTAAATGGAGGTTATGAATTTCGGCAAGTTCTATGAGCGATCGTGGCTCAAGAGTTGGGAGTTCGCCTTGTTGCCGGTTCGAGCCCCGGCTCGGACAGTCTCGGTCGTTGTGTCCTTGGGCAAGACACTTCACCCGTTGCCTACTGGTGGTGGTCAGAGAGCCCGGTGGCGCCAGTGTCCGGCAGCCTCGCCTCTGTCAGTGCGGCTGTAGCTACAATGTAGCTTGCCATCACCAGTGTGTGAATGTGTGTGTGAATGGGTGGATGACTGGATGTGTAAAGCGCTTTGAGGTCCTTAGGGACTAGAAAAGCGCTATACAAATACAGGCCATTTACCATTTACCATGAGTACAGGTGGAACCCTCTGACATACAGTAAGGAGCCAGTTAATTAACTCTACTAGTGCTTATAGAAGAAAAAGACTCCCAATAACTTTGTATTTTTAATGGATTCAAGTCTTATGAGGGTGATAACACACACACACACACTCAAACACAGCAGCTTAATTAACCCTGAACATATGCATCCAAAAACAACTACACTCCACCACTTCTCTCTCTCTCTTTTTTGATAAAAGATCAGTATGAAACATAGGTTTTAAAATGTCAGCCAGTCTTAGCTCGCAACTGCCACAATGAACGTCAAGCACCTATTTTTACATTGCCTGCTTTTACTCCCTGTGAAAATGTCAGTGGCTCACAATGTGTCTATTTGGAACACAACTGCCTCCTCTGAACAGATGCATTTAAATACTGGTCTATTAGTTAAATGGATCATCCACAAGTGCAGCTGTCATGAGGCAAGAGGCATCTGGACTCAAAGCGAGCCAAGGAAAATTGCTGCATCACCAGGACTTTTTGATGGGAACATCGCTTGACTGTTTTGCTCACTGAATCCAAAATGGTTTCTAGATAATCTGTAGACGTTGCTACAGCGTTCAAAGCTTTGTATGTGAATACATTTATCCATAAAATCCTAAAAAACAAACAAACAAACAAGCCCTCGAGTTTCTTAGAAAAAAAGAGGCTTGTTAAATTGATAGCACAGAACAGTTTTTACAATTTTAAGACAAACTTTAAGATGAAGTTTATGTCCTTTAGCTCTTGCTGTAACGTAATGATGGAACACTTCCCATTACACGACTGCAGGTGCTGTCATTAAGGTCTTTTAGACCAAGCTAATCATGATACATAGCATGATGAAGGGCTGCTCACTCTTGAAGCTCAGCTTTGGCAGTCATATTTATTGGCCACCTGAAATGAGAATGTGGCCCCTAGAAGGTCAACAACGGGGATTCTGAAGTGAAGAATCTGAATAATTATCACTTCCAATTCCAGACTAGAAAGGATGTGGTGATCCGGAGGCGAGTGAGATTAGTTGGATGGAGGCCCAGTAGCAAAAGGTTAGCCCACTATAAATAGGATGGGCAGAGAGTGCTAATGGCAGGAAAAGCTTGAAGAAGACCGTGCAAGTTTTTTGTGGTGTTCAGTCAAACACCCTACAGTCAGAGGCACTGTCAAGACTTCAGCCTTGATGTTGCTTTTGATATTTTATTTGATCACAGTTACATTAAGGGTGATGACCTGATATATTGCAAAGTCAGCTATGCAGGTGTTACTGAATTTGTAATCAGACTCATTATACTGGGCTGGACTATCTAGTACAGGAGTGACACCTTTATGTGTGTTTAAACTGAAATGCTCTAATTGGATTTAGCAGGGCTCATGAGGGTGTCTACCCCTGACTACACCCACTGCTGCCCATCAGGACTATTTACTGCATCGGTCTGCTTGTGTGAACAGCAGTGGGACACGTACACATGCACAAACACACAATGAAAACAGAGGGAGAACTATGAATCAGGAGATCTTGGATACCCTGACTGTAATGAACCTCCTGTAAGGGCTCCTGGGTAATTCAATCTCCATTCAGGAACGGCTCTCCCTGCATAACGCCCATTTCATCTGGCTTGCATCAAGATATGTCTCCATGTCGGCAAATGAAAGAGCTCAGAGGCAGTAGCATTAGCTATTGCACGGGCACCAGGCCTAAGTGCACGGATAACCTTTCAGCCATGCTAACACTGGGAATTTAGTGAGAGCATCCTAGCGTTAATTGTATGGTGAAGTAGACCTTATTTCAAAGCATGCCTCCACAGTTTGGTAATTGTTACCATTATGGCTTGACAACACCACTCACTGCACTTTAAGTGATTCCAAGCCCTTGCTCAGTGGCATGAATATTCCACCCCACTGTTCTCACCAAGCTGTCTCCGGAGAGCCAATGCTCATCAGCCCTGAATGGGCGTGTGTGCTCAGCCATTGGAGCCAATGCCCATCATGCTGAAATGTGCTGGAGTTCTCACTTGAAACTAGGAAGGTGTTCACTTTAGGAAAAAAAATGAAATAGCTGTTGCGGCATAAAAGATACATACCATCAGTATAAAGGGGTGATTCGCATAAATCTTCATGTTTGCCATTTTAATGTTACGTGCTAGTGCACAGCAGCTATGCAGCTAGTGCTACGTGACATCTGTCTATCTCAGTGCATGTGGGGTGATTTAAAAGTCACCCAGTAAACACACATATTGACAACAATATAATATAATATTGACAACTTACTGTCAATATTAGTATGTTCAGTTTTTGAGTACAGTGAATGTTATTTGAAGTACATGCAGGTTTATTGTTTTTTAAAGAGTACAATATACCCATCTCTTTAAAGCAGTGGTCCCCAACCCCTGGACAACCGAGTCGTGAGGTGAAAAAATTGTGAAATTTATGGTTTTCAGGGTTTTTATTGATTTTTATTGTTATTTTTTTATCATTAACTTGGTTTCCCTGGGTCGTTCCCCATGTGTTATGAATAAATCTTCTTTTTTTTGGGTACCGGTACTGGTTTTATTTTGTTGTATTTATCCTAACACTTTAAAGATAATAATGATAATATTGTTGGACATAAACCAGTTCGTGGCGCAAAAACGGTTGGGGACGGCTGCTTTAAAGGATACAGAGTTAACAAGCCTTCTTCACAAATGCATTTGAATAATGGAATCAGATTTCAGAAGTGTCTAACAATTTCAATATCCCACTATTTATTATGGTGCCCTCCCCCCCCCAAAACCCCCCAATCAATTTCCTGAAGGCCAAATGGCCAATTTATCTCACCACAACCCAAATAAAGCTGAATGGGTTTAAAATGAAAAACACATAAAAGAGAGGAATGGCCTTGGTTTGTGTTTCCTCTAATGCAAGAAGGCAAGGACAAAGCAATTTTGCAAAAAAATTTGCAAATATGCTTTTCATATCTGTCGCTTTTTTAAATGCAACCCCCCCCCCCCCCCCCCCAAAAAAAAAAAAAAAAAAAATCAAAACAAAAACACATGAAACATGTTGGAAAGCCAAAATAAATCTACTGTGGCAATTAATTAGCTTAAAAGCAAGAAGATAAATGTACATGTTTTCACGTAAACATCACTAAATTTAAAATAAACACATAAACAAAAAGCAAAAATGGTATTGCATATGCATTTATGACACAATATGCTATAAGGATTCCTGCAACATGCTTTCTCCTTAATCTGCATTCCTGTAAGTTGCTGGCATCAACAACAACACCCATCACACATCCTCAATCTGTCAAGCAATGTGACAACATGCTTGCAATCATGAGAAAACATGAAACATGATTCTGATTAAAGAGGTGTAAGTGGACTGGAAGGAAAAAAAAGTCAGAGTAAATGGTTAATGCATCGCCGTTTTATTGTGTATAACTGAGAATCTGTTGCCACGGTCCATTTGTTGACCTTGTGACCAGACATCAAGCTGTTCAGAGGATGCCCCTGCCTGTGGCCCATTTGAACCAGCGCTGATCTCCATCAGCCCTGTACAACATGGAATGTGTAGCTCATGAATGAAATGAAAGAAAAAACAAGAAAAACAAGGCAGGATTGTTTTTAATTGAGCGGTGTGCCTCATTATTCAATACTAATTGCCATAGAACTATGTTACACTTGGCTACAAACTCCTTATGTTTAATACTAGTTTTTTTTTTTTTTTCAACAGTATACAAGCTGAAGAAAACCTTGAATTCTGTATGGGAGTATAGCCACATGCAGTGCTGTTTATCATGAGGAATTTGAATTACTGTACGACTGTATGATGTTACGTAATATACCATACTGCAAATGAAGCCAAATTAAATTCGACATCAGATCTCCCCAGGAAAATTAGACCTCATCTGGAATTCAGGAGATGCACTTTCTGTCACCTGTGTTAATAACAAGGTTTGATCCATGCTCCCATGTCCACTAATGGCCCATCCATCTGTATCTTGATGCAAGTGCACAAAGAGCACCGTTTCCCCTGTCCTCTCTTCTTGTTTCTAGTGCTCTTTCCTCTCTTTACACTGTGAATGATAGCACCCCAGTGGCATTGTGGGTGATAAATAAATCCTGCAGGAAATAGGAACTGGATCTTGAAGGGGAGGGTCCATGCGATGGAAAGAGAGATCAATGCATCTTTTAATTACGAGTGCAACTAAAGCAGACTCTTGGGTTCAGCTACAGGAACCAGCTCTGTTACACTGAACTATCCAATTAGATAATACACTGTACATTATTATTAAATGTAACATACATGAAATGTGTTTTCTGACCTAAAAGCCACAGTTACAGATCTCTTGGAGGCCAACAGATACCTCTGGTTATTTCTGCAACATTGATTGAGCACAATTATTAATAACTTTACCTTTTTTTCACAAGAATGTATCCCTGGTGTTGTACCAAATAAAACAGTACCCTGAGTTTCAAAGCTTCTTATGATATACAGCTTTCTGACTCCTTCTAAAACACAGATAGCAGCTGGTACTTCACTCAAATTTTCAAACTGCATTTTCCTTAAAAGAAGAGCACAGTCTGTGGGTGAAATATGTGGGAAACTGTACTATATATTCCAAAGGGGCTAGTACAGCTGTTATCATCGTTGTGTCTTTTTAAACTACAATGCTGAAAAACACACAAGGGCACACAAACAGTATGCATAAACACATACTTATCAGATTGAGAGGATGCAAGGTGGTGCACGAGGATTAGGACAAGGCTGTAGCTTAGCAGCGATGGCTAGCGAGTGAAGGATTCACTTGCATCTCACCCTTGACCATTAATCCCTACTGTAACTGAATGAAGCAGATGGCAGCCAGCAAAATCTAGTGACACTGATGGAATCTCGGCTAATGATGCTCCCAATCCACAAAGCGAGACAAACAGAGGAGAGGATAGTAGGACTACAGGCTCATTTCGTCTCTGAGAACAAAAACCTTTCCCTTCACTTAGCGTTCATGTACGCACGGCCTTTTCTCAAGTCTTTGCACTGCAGCGGGGTTTTCATTTTGGAATGTGGTCTAATACAGCATGGCTTAGTACATTACACTCTCGGGGGGTAGCATAATTGCTTGCTGAAAAAAAAAACAACCTGATTGATTTAAGTGAGCAACATTTCACTGATCCAGGATCATCTAATCGTCAGTGTTTGTTGTTGTTGTTTTTTAATTAGAGCATGACTTCACGACATGTGACGTCTTCGTGAAAGAAAGAGCTCTCCTTTAGCTTATGCTAACTTAATTATATATATCAAATGCAGATATATTCATTAGTCATTTGAAATCACTCTCCATTAAAAAACACTGGAAGGCCCCAAAATGCTAAAGAAGAAAATTAAAAGTCTTTTTTTTAATTAAAGGTTAAATTGATTGGAAATATTGCAAATTGCAATTAATGGTATCATAATGGCTACAGACCCATTTGCCCCAGTGCAACTCTGGTCTACAAGTTCATGGTGTTAAAAAGTTAACTGACTGCTAAAAACCTCTTAAGCATGTTAGCACAGTTGAACATGGTACTCATTAAAAACAAAACAAAACAAAATTGTGTTTGGCTTATAGAGTGTGTGGAGTTTCATATTATGGGGGCTTTTGATTTGGCTCAATATAGTCTGAAAAAGATTTTTTCTGTCATGAAGCCTGTCAAAATATATTCTTGTTCCAATAAATGAAGGGCATTCATTGAACATTTCATACAATGGTGTGACTACTTCCTTCACAGAATAGAGCAAGCTATGCACCTCTAACCTGATGAAAAAGGGCTGCTAATGAAAAACATCTCTAACGGGCACCTTCATCACCTACCTGTAAAATCTAAGTCTTCGTATCAACAGTAAAGATGCAGGCAAAACAATAGACTCTGGACAGAGGAATGAAGGGCAACCTTCATGCCTTTTTTTCTCTTTTTTTCACCACATGTTAAAAAAAGCAACAATTGCGCACTGATAACACATGATGTTACTTGGTGTGTTATTCAGAAACTGGGCCTTTTTGCGGTTTCATTTCTGGAAGAAAAATTCGCTAGCCCAGCTTTTTCCCCTCTACCTTAAGATTAATCTAACTTAATCTAAAATCTATGTTAGATTAACCTAAGATTTTGATTATTGTTTGGCTTTAATGAAAGTGGAATGAAGGCTGTGGAGCTTAATACCATGGTTTACACTTGTGGCTGTAAGTGGTGCTCTAATCATCACCTCATCAACACCACCCAATGTTACGCTTACACCACTTGATAAATTCATCACTGAGCATCCATTCATTCAAGGTCCATAAATAACTAGGATGCACTGCAGACGCACACGTATTTGGACATTTGTTTTTTCTTATATAGAGAGTATCTTTGTGCTTTTTCTTGTGTCAGACTGCTTTCTTTCCTGTCTTTTTCGCTTTCTCCTCCATCTCTCACTGTCTCAGATCCATGCTTTTCATTTTTTCTCCATTGGTTAGGAATCAGCTCATGTTAAGACCTCACAGATGTGATGAAAAGGGTAATCATCCTGTCACTGTGTGCTGCTAGACGAGCACTTTCAGGTTTTGAGAGTTACAGCTGACACCACTGACAGGCCAGGTCACTGTTCAACTGTAGTCAGGAGAAGAGAGAGGGAAGGAGGTAGTGAAGGTAAAAAGGAGTGGAGGAACAGGTGGTGTTTTCTCAGTGTTGTAGCAGATATCACAATTTGTGTTTGAAGGTTGTAAAAATTAGTCAAAACTATTAAAAATATCTGCCAAATAGGGAAAAATGTATTCAAACAGTGTCAAAGAATGTAAATGATTCAGTATAGGTGTGTAACAGTTCTGAAAAGAGATCTTTTTCACAGTAGACATTTTTGACATGTCAGAGGATCACTCTCCCTCTCTAATGTATGAGTAAACCACATTGGAACTGGAATAAAAGTTAGGTCAGGTCACATAAAATGACATAGTGAAATGGTAAGAATGCACATAAACATGTTTAGCTTAATAAGCTCAGGGAGGATATATCTTTATTGCTAGCTAACATGTTAGACATTTAATGGGTCGACCAGGGGTCATTTGGTAAAAAACCTAAATTTAGGTGGGAATCTGTATGATTGGATGAATAACCATACAGATGGAGAAACCAAATGCATGGGTTGAAATTAAAATGCTAATATATCATGTATATTAAATAAAATTTGGCATGATGTTCAGTAAGGTAGTTAGCTGATTTCTTTAGAGGGTCAGAGCTGACAAATTACTCCTTCTGGTGGTAGTAAGGTCAGGAAGTTGAATATGTGGCCAACATTTACCAATTAATTTACTAATTGGTACGTTCAGTTTGGTAGCACATTACTCATCAGTTATTAACAGTGGGGTAAAATGATCTCGCTAATGAGCCTGTTGGCTGATTACTAACTGTTGGTTAGCGAGATTTGAAGCTTTTCTGCTAATGAAGTGTTTGTTTACATAGTTTATTTAACAGATATCTGCAGCATCTACTCATCCCTCTATGAGATGGTCTTGTACAGTTTAAACTTAAGGTAAAATAAGTGTATTTTATCCAAATGTTGCACTCTGATCTCCCAATGCTTATCAGAAACCACTTAAGTTGAACTCAGCATGCCACACTTGCACACTCATACTCACTTAAACACAAACTGATTTGATGTGCACCTGTGAACAAAGCAACTTGTTGCAATAATGATTTTGAAATTTTAAGATTTTTACTGAACGATTGTCTTTTTTTAATGCTAATTCGGCCACACATGGAATAGTAACAATGGTCATTTCATGTACTCCTGTAACATAACATTTCTACAGTTAAAGTTGCATATTATAAGTTGAGCCACACTTCGGCGCAGAATGTAATTAGTAAGTATTCAGAGTTTTCATGCCCAATTTAATGATTTCAAAACACTGCTGTCCTCTGTTTGTCTTTTGGTGTTAATACGTGGCATGGTTTTTCAGCAGCCAGGGCAGACTGATGTCACATCAGAGTCACCCTCTCTGTCTCCAGGTGACAGAGCAAAAGCGATGGATCACTGGGCTGCACCAGAGGAGAGTGGAGGCAAACAGAGTATAGGACAAAATGCTATCAGCTCTCTCTACCGTACGTTGATGGCATTAGGCATGGATGGGCAAATCTTACACCGTCAAAGGTACACAAGGGACTGTGCTTTTCACCTGTGTGAATATTTGTAAGTGTACGTGTGTGTATGCGTGAAAGTGTGTGTATAGGGGATTGCACAAGGGTTCACCCAGCTGTGGTGTGAGGGCCTACAAGTGATCGACTTTTCTTTCAGAATTTTCGGACATGATGTCGCCTTTTTTCCACCAAACAACTCTGCAGTGAAAGCTAAAATAACAGACTGAAATGAATTTGAGTGCCGTCTGTGTCCTTTATGTTTACATTAGCAAGTTAAGTCTGCTATGTTAGCATGAGCCTGTTTGCTAGTTTGGGTCACAACATTATAAAAACGTTTTCTTATTACTGCTAGATCATACATCACCTCTTAATTTGTGGACTATCACCTTTAAGCCAAGAGTTGGCCATGTTAACTAGTAACTGGTCACTAGCAGTGACTTTAAAAAAACTGCAAAGGCTAGCTAGCATAGCGAGGTAAAGCTATGATTTAGTGTAGCACTGTATGGAATGCTAACTGTGTCAAACTTATATAAAAAAAACACCTAATTTGAAAAGGTATTATAAAAGTAGTGGTTACTTGTTAATTAAAAGCTAAAATGTTAATTAAATACAAAAAATAATTAAAAACTAATTATCTTCTTGGATTGCCTTACCTGAGGATCTTGAACCAGTAACAGTTATTTTTTATAATCTTTCTAAACCTGTAATCAGGTTTTTATGTAGTTTTAATTCTTACTGTGTGTTTTTTTAGCTTGTATTTCTTGTTTTTAAAACATTTCCATAATTTTTGTTTCATTTTTCTACTTTTGTCAACTTCGAAAACAGTCTCAATAGTAATAATAATAACAAAGGGATTAAAATGATTATACAAATGTAGTAGCAGCAGAGCTTAGGTCAGTATCAGCATTAGCAGTATATCCGTACTGCTTTCGCACATGTAAATACAAGGACACACTTTCTCTTGCATCAGTACACATATTTCCACGAGCCCTAGAGACAATGCGAGAGGGTACACACTACTTCACAGATTATGTGCATTACCCAACTTGGTTTTCAGTGGCACTGCAGTAAATAAAGGAATGACATTCAATATTGACTAAAGAATGAGCTACTGTATGCATTCATCTTAGCTTCTCAACTCCCTTCCAACTGTGCTCTTTGTTATTCATTGAGGGAGCACAGACAATAATGCTAATGAATTCTGAATATGCATATCTCTGAAGAAATGGAAGAAAAATGTAGCCAGATTAGTTTTTCATGTCAAAGCTTTGGGTTAGCACTGATTAAAATGTGTGCAATTCCCAGTGGGTTACACTGCAATTATTTGTTTGTAAGGATAAGTCATAAACTCCAAAAATGAAATCCGCCCTAATGAAGAGAAATTGCTATTGCGGAAGAGAGGCGAGATTAGAGCCGATATTTCTGCCTAAATTGCACAAGTTATAAGAAATCATTTACACACATGTTGGACTTTGCCTGAGAAATCATTCATTATTTTTTAAAAAGAGAAATTAATAACTTGAGCCCTCAAAGCATTATGCCTATTCTTCACTTAAGAGTTTAACAGTAAGGCTTGAAACAAAGCTTGCTTTGAGCTGAAACATGTATGTCTTATTCAAACTTTAAGAAGCCTTAAGAAGAAAATGTCACTGTATTTTTCTTTCTTTTTACATCCCACAACATGCAGTCCCTTCCAAATTACTCCTACCGCTGCCAAGAAACATCTACCTACGAAAAGTGTGTTCACAGCAATAAATATTCCCTCATCCCTATGTTTCTTTTTTTTTTCTTCTTTTCTTGTTTTTTTTCTCCTGCAGCACAGATGTGCTTTTTTGGCAGCGGCAACCGTCATTGCATCTGCCTGTACCTCAGTGCTCAAGGATTAACTGGGACAACTGAGGATAATTAACCATGCAAAAACCCACCCTGACTCTACATCCACCTGTCTAACAGGGTAGATAAATAAATTGATGACCCTGGCTTGCATTAATATTCAAGGCCCTTTCACGAGGCATCTGTAAACACTTTCTCCTTTATTTTCAAAGGATTTCTTCTTGTCGGAAGAACCGCATGCCGCTCTCTCTTCCACTCTCACTGCCTCTACAGAATGTGTAGGTGGAAAACTTCAATGAAGGACCTGTGTGCTTGGAAATGGGACCTTCTCTTGCTGTCTCCAAACACGAGCTGGGAGATGAAACAGGCAAATCGCTGAGAGAAGGCCTAATTTGCAGAACGACGAGAAATCCCGGCTCACTGGCTCTTCTTTCCGTTTCCATCGATCGGCGTTGTATGAAGCAAAAACCGAACCGCTGCATACAAATGATTGGATGCAGCCTGTTGAGATCTACTTTATATGGGTGAACCACAGAGGATATCGCAAAGTTTTAAAGCTTTGAACTTCATCCCGCATGTGTAATCAATTGAAGGATACGTGCCGGGGAACGTGCATCGATTGGCTGAATGCAAGAGATCGGGCTGTGCGTCTCTGCCACGTGGAGAAGACGCCATTAAGAGGATTACGTTTAGAGATTTCGCCATATTCATGGTGCAAATGGGATCACTGCAACTACAGTTCACACACATTTGTGGAAGCCAGTGTTATATGGCGCGGTAATAGGATCATGTTAAAGGCATTAGGTGTAATTTAAGTTCACCTCCTTAGCTGTTTATGGATGTGCAAAAAAAAAAAAAAGTACAAGAGAGTTGTGGGGTGGCAGGTGGCGAGAGTGCTCTTTTTCCCTTAACCAAAAGGTCACGCTATCGATTGGCACAAAGAGAGTGGCCATCCATGACAAAGTGTCCTTGAATAAGACACCTTCTGTAGCTGCTGCAGGAAGGATGCCCAAAATGACTCACTCTTATATAAAACAGGAAATCCATTTATGCATTCCAAAACATTTTTATAGATTGTTATTCTTTAATTAGTATGCCATTCAATATAAACCCATTAATTAATAGTTGTTGGATTTTTTTTTCTAAATAATGAATTGGAAGGAAACAGAATGTGCTGAAAATGCCACCTAAGGGCCCCGGGGAAGGCAGAGCATTAGGTGCTGGTGAGACGGCTCGCCTTATAATGCTATTTTCAAATGACAGAATAATATGTTATGGATCATTTGACTCCTCTCTCATCTTTTTTTTTCTCCCTCGCTCCACTTGCATCTCCCTGAGACGAAGGCGTGTGCTGCGTACAGGCTGAGCAACACTGCCTCCTCTAATGTGGCATCTGGCAACAGTGAAATATCAGAGCGTGTAAGGCAGCCAGAGGGGGAGGGGGGTGGGTCGGGGTCCTGAGGTACGGGAAAGATAGGAACTCACAGTCGGCAAGAGTGACTTTCCACGGGGTATATGCCATTCAGACCCTCCTTCCCCTGAAACTGGAGGGTCTTTAAAGAGTCATCCCCCCCACGTTTCTGTGGCTGGGAGCTAAAGAAGTGGTGTTAGCTCAAGAGGTTCTGTCACATGATTGTGGGAAAAGGTGCTCAGTGAGTGGAACACACCATCACATGAGAAAATTGCAGACGGGAAGAGCGTGTGTGTGTGTTGTACATGTGTACAAAAAGGGTGGGCGGGAGGTCTTTCATGAGAATGGGAACAGGTTAGCAGGCAAAAATCATTCTTTGAGTGTGTGCTATGAGCAATGGGGAAAAGAGAGCACGTGTGAGACTGTGTGGCTTGCTGCTGTTTACCCTGACATTTGCCTGAGGTATTGCTACACTGACCTTTCCATCTAGTTTTTAATTAGTATTTCTGCTCAGATGAAAATAGTATCAGATTTACAGTCGAATAAAAGAAAAAAAAATGAAGCATGTGTTTGATGTTCTTTCACTTCATTTATCCTCTCTCTGTTGTAACATTTGGTTTTGACAGGCTTGTGACTGTCTGTCTACACATTTGAAACGCCAAAGAAAGGGAGCGAGGCATAAAAAATTCAGACAGACTGGGCGAGAAAAAAGAAGGGAAAGTGAGAGGTAGAACTGATAATGGTGAGATGGAAAAAAGAGGGAAATTTGCATTGGTAATGCAAGTAATGATTATTATCAGAAGTGAGAATAAAATTTACTGTGGCATGAATGACACCCTGGCATTTCTCCGGGATCTACTGTGCTGTGGATGCCCAGGGCCATGATTACTCATCTCCTTACTGCATTTGAAGTATGTCTATTAACTGAAATAAATAAAATACAAGCTTGGCATCTTTTTTCTTGTGATTCCATGCTAGCACATAATTGACACATAAACACTTTTCCCCCTCCTTTTCCCCTTCCTTCCCTCCCCTTTATCCCCTTACTTATTTGCTTGCTGGCGTTCCATCAAAATAACAGTAAATACATAAAACACTCAAACTAATTAATGATTTTGGAAGACTATGGGGTAATGAAAAGTATATAGATGGTGTAGGAGTGCTTAAATTCATTTAATTACATTTAGAAACAGGAATTAATTAGAGGATAGAAACCCAGCCAAAAAGGAGCAGATTTATAAAAGTGGGGAGTTCAGCCAGACATCATTCACTCATTAGGGTGTGACAGTTGCCGGGATGTACAGGAAGTCATCCAAAAGCGGGGTTGACACATGCATTTTTCAGGTAGTCTTTGTACAAGTGACCTTGGTGGCCTAAAAGTGTCCATACCACATAATGAGCATGAAGGTAAGACTTTAGAAATGCTTGTGCTTGTTTTGACTGATTTACTTTTGACTGATGTACTGCGTGCATTTTTGTTTTTCTGCAGTAAACAGTCCCTATATTAATGCTCTCAATTTTAGAATTTAATTTAATTTATTCATTTATTTATTTTGCCTTTGACTGATTAAGTCAGCATCGTAATTTGCATGGTCAGACATTCTCCTACTTCAGGAAAAGAAGGAAATCTGAAGCTATCAACATTTAGCAATTGAGAATGACTGAGTAACTAAAAATAAATCAAACTCAAGGGGGTTATTAGGCTATGAATGAGCATAGTGTGTATTATATATAACTTCCAGACTACTTTTTTTTTTTTTTTTTTTTGCATATTTTGTTTATTCAGTAATTTCAGGTTAATTTCAGTGGTGTGTGTTACAGCTAGGTCGTCAGCAGCCTAGTTACCTGGTCTTGCTATCTACCTCTTAGAACTACTACTACAGACAGACACATACAAAACAAAACCAAACAAAAAAATCCCCAAAACACATAAGACATATACTGAATACAGAGAACAATGTGTGTAATTTGTGTGCTCCAAATACACGTAGCCTATGGGGTATTTAGCATTCAGGAGTTAGCTAACACTCAGCAGGTACTGAAGTATGTATGGAAAATAGGCTATATGTGATGACAATAACACAGCAGGTGTGGAAATAATGTGGAGAACAACTACATTGCATTAGCATTTGTAAGTGGCAATGACTTATTGACTTTGATGACATTAACTCAGTTAGCTTAGCTTACTAGCTTCTAGTTTGTAAGCTAGGAAACTAGTATGAGAAGCAAGAGGTTTATGACAATGCGAGTGGAGAAGTATGTAAATCTGCATCCTTATGTACCCCACGGTATAAGAGCACATATAATAGTAAATATACTAATTTCTTACTTTATAACTTTATAATTCTGGCCAAAATCTGCCAAACCCCTTTAAGTGGTAGCTTTTTAGCCCCTAAACCTCTGCTATGTAGGGGAGAGTGAGGTAAGATGAGCCACTTTTTACTCATGTTGCCCTGGATGTGAGAAAAAAATGACACAGAAATAGAATGATAACATATTCCTTTATTTCAGGATGTCTCCTTTCAAATGTAATGATCAGAATCTATGTCTGATGACGCTGCCCAAAATAATGACCTATTAAAAAAAAATGCTCCTTTGGCTCAACTTGCCCCAGATTAGGGGTAAATTGAACCTAGTCAGTGGGTAAACTGAGCCATCTTGGGGCAAACTGACCATGTAGTTTTTAAAATGTAAAACTGATCATATTGTGAAAACAAACCATTTTAACAGTTGTAAACCTGTGAGAACAAACCTGGAAACTGGTGGTTTCTAAACAAACCACCAGTTCAAAACCATTTATTCAAAAGAACTATTCAATATTCCAGTGATCAAGGTTGCAGGGGAATATGAACTGTTGCTCCCTCCTTGCAGTTCCTCCAGCCTGTTGAGGTTGAGGTAGCTTCTTCAGCACATCCTTGCGTGGGAAAGATGCCTCATCATTTTCCTTGAACACAAACGTGGGTTTCTTACTGCTAGTGATCCCTCGGATTCTTCTGAGAAATCTGGCACTCACTTCGTTGTCTGCAAAGCTGTCAACCAGGCCAATGTAATGGTGGCTCCTGGATTTGGATGCAAATCTTACGATGACAAAGTCACCAACTACCAGGTCTGAGACATCTGGTTCACTTCTTTCATCGCTGGAACTGTCATACTCAGAAGTGTCTTCAAATGGGATGGGAACATCACTCTCCTCAGAGCTGCTTTCCACTGCAATTTTTGTCTGGGTTTGTTTCCTCTTCCACATTCCTTGCTTTTTGTGGATTATTTCTTTTTTACCTTTCAGTTTATTTGTCCTTTCTTCATGGGCTCTCTCAATTGCCTGCTTTTCAGGTGTATCAGTCAGGATTCGTGTCTTCACACGCTTTCGATTTGTTTGTTTCCTGGGCTGCTGACTTTTGGGTAAGGGTAGAATATCAGTGGGAGACACATATCGAGCATGGTTGGGGTCACTTCGTGAACCACATGATTGTACAGGGTCTGGTGAAGGTAGCTCAGCAGAAAGAGAGGCTGAAACCACAGGTGCAACACCTTCAGCGGCAGGCTGCTGCTCCAGGTTGGGCCTGTCTGACACCATGGATGGCTCAAACTCTGCATCAGAGAAGATATCTCTGTTGTAAGGGAAAATCCCAGTGGCTCTAAATCCCGAGGAGATATTTCGTGGTGTCATTGCTGACATGAAAGCATCATTCACACAACCAGCAATTTGGTATATGCTGGCAGTTTTGCCTGGGTTGGACCTCATCCAGCCATCAAGAGCTCTGTTGTAATAGGTTTTAAATGGACCATACACACACTTATCCAGAGGCTGAAGGCGATGGGAAGTGTGGGGTGGAATTGTGAGCATTACAATACCACTTGTTTTTGCTATGTCCAAAGCCTTCAGTGAAATGTGGGCTTCATGGTTATCCATGATTAGCAGCAGTGGCAGGTCAGGGGAGCACTTGGTCTGCTGAACCAGATGTTCAAGGAACACAACAAAGACATCTTCACTGATCCAGCCTGATCTTGTAGTGGTACCAATTGATCCCGGAGGTGCTCCTGCAATGAAGTGGTCTTTGTATCTAACCCTTGGGAAGAGAAACATCGGAGGGACTGCGTTACCAGTCACATTGACAGCACAGACTACAGTCACCAGTTCGCCTCTTTCAGCAGATGTGTTGGAGCCCACTTGTTTTTTTCCTTTTTCTGCCACTACCTGCTTTGGTGTCTGTACTGTTGTTACACCTGTTTCGTCAACATTAAAAATCATGTTTGGGGGGAATTTATACCTGTCAAACAAAAAAAGAGCAATGATGATTAGTTAAATTTTTAAGTAATGCAAAAAATGTTAGCTGAGAGTACGCATATTTATTCACTTAACTGTTGTTTGTAGTTGTCATAAATAGTTATTAATGTTTTCAATTAGATAACTTCTGTTACCTGTCGATCACTTTAGCCAGATTGTCAAAGAACTCCCCAACTGTATTCTTATTGAAGGCTGTAGCTCTTCCCAAAGATGTTGCCTCAGGCATACGGCAAGAGAGATGGTGGCGTGCCAAAAAATTCTTGAACCATTCTTTACCTAAAAAATGTAATGGTAAAGTAGTAAACTACACAAAATACATTAGTCTGTGCCAACCTACTGAAATGTTGTTTCTTGCACTTCCTACCGGCTAAACCTTTCTCTGTCCAGTTGCTGGGAGTAGGAATGTTGTTTCTGCCTGCCAATTCTAATGCCAGTTCACGGCATTTCTTTGGGGAAATGCCATGGAACTGCTCTGCAAGCTTCTTGATATGCTCTGCTAGCTCCTTCTCCACCTCCTCAGAGAAGACTCTCTTTGCTGAAGCTGTTCCACTATAGCCAACCGATTTGACCTCCTGTGTGTCCCTCTTTTTAATATATCTCCTGAGTGTTGACCTGTCAATTTGTCTTTCTTTAGCCACTGATCTTATGGACTTTCCTCCCTTGACTTCACTCGCTGCCCTTTCAATCTCCTCCAGGGGTGTTGAGCCCCAGCTGGTCTTCCGTCTGTAGGTCCTTGGCATGATATCTTTTCTATAATAGTTAACATATGACAAATACAACAAAAGGGTTCAGTATACTGAACTAAAATACTATTTAATAAGTCAGAGCCTTAAATAAATTTCAGTGCCTTATGGTGGGGTAGGTTGAACCATTGGATCAATTTACCCCATAGCCTTTGGCTCACTTTGCCCCATAGCCACCATTTTAAAAAAACGGGCTAGCTTAGCAATTTAGGCTAATCTTTAGAAAACTTCTTCAGATGATATTATATTTTAGAAACCCACCAACATGTATAATATATCATTTTAGACACAGATACATATGTTTTAATATTACAGTCAATTTACCTGATATGCAGAAATTTTACTTTGACAAGCAAAAAACATTTTTTTGTGTAATACAGACTTACCCCTTCTCCAATGTGCTCCTCTTTAATATAGCAGGATGGAAATGATGAGTGCTTCCTGGATTTATGGTCACATGACAAAACATGTACACAGTTACCTAGATACAAGGGGTGGTTCAACTTACCCACTGGCTCATCTTACCTCACTCTCCCCTACTGGATGTGTACCACTTAAACTTGACAAGTGTAAGGTTACTTCGAGAGACTTTCTGAAATTCCTCAGCACTTTTGAGACAAGTGCTGAGAGCACTTTTCCATGAGAGTAGTGAAAGTGACACCATTCTTGAAACGGGAGGGTGACAAGAGAAGAGAGAAAATAGGGAAGGGGGAAGAGAGAAAGTAGGATTTTGCGAGGGCTGGGGGTGAAGTAGAACAGATTTGGCGGGGGTTACTTTGCCTTTGCATTTCATCTCCTTAGAGCGCTGACTTCAGCATGGATTAGGCAACGTGTTTGTTCTCAGTGCTCTGTTCTTCTGCTCAGAGGAGGAGACGAGAGAAGCTGTACTTCATGCACTGTCAAGGTCAGCAAATGCCCTCAGATAATCATATTCCACTGTAATTTTACCTGTGTGCTGAAGCCAGCTGTCGGCGTGAATAGATGAGCACCCAAAGTACACTCTAGATCCCAGAACAAATGGTCTGGCTGTGTAGGTGTTTGTAGTTTTGTGCACTAATATCCACCTTTGTGTTAGTTTTTCTGTATAAATTAGACTACTCATTGAGCTGGAGGGCAAATACCAATTTAAAACACTGTGTCGATTTGGCTTATTTCCACTGGTGACTTTGCCTTTAGGATAATGACAAAGAGCCTTGAGAATCTCCCCTGCCATTTGTTAAATGAGCCTAAGGAAGGCACGGCAAGGCAAGGAAATCCCTTTTGAGTGAAAGATACAGGCAGTTGTATCATTGCTATGATAACTTTCCTCTGGTTCACAATGTGCTGGGTAGTGGAGCTCGTGTCTCTATAATGAACCTCATGGGCTTTGCAGAAGACACTGTGAGCTGCCTGAGCTGTGTGCGGTAGCCCTTTCCCATAGCCTCTGGCAACCTAGCACGCTAATGATGCTGTGCTGGTTCAAAGTGTTCCACTGAGCACATTTCTGTGTGAGCAGGATACCCAATGTACTGTTTTCCGTTTGTGTGTGTGTGTGTGTGTGTGAGAGAGAGCGCGAAAGAGTGCCTTTTCATGTATCTGCAATTGTGTGTTTTTGCTTTCATGTATATGTGTGGTGGAATGTATTGCTGAATGTGGCCTCACAAGATTATTGTGTTTTTTTAAAGCACACTGTGGATTATGTTCTAATTAATAAAAAATTAGCTTTGAAGGCCACTAAAATAGCTGACCGGCATTTGAAGGAGGAGCTGACCAAAGTACAAATAAGGAAGTCCAGATGCTGCACTGTCCCATGGCGCTAAGTTATGAAGGATCAACTGTTGATGCAGTCATTACAGTCTGGGATAATTACCTAGTCCACCTCATGCACTCCTAAGAGGGAGTAATTCTGGACTACCCTGCCAGAAAACACAACATATAGTTAGTCAGCTATTTTTCAGTTACAACACTGGGAAATTTACAGCTTATTCAGTGGAAGACAAGCAGCAACTGCACCCAGTAAAATGGTTGACATAAACTTTTTATTGAGTGTTTTTTCCCTGTGGTTTCAAATAGAAACTTGTTATCAACAATGCAGCTATTGCCTAGGTGTCATTGTACCTTGGCAGAAATGTCTAGTTGAAGTCCAGTTTTGTGTTGAATTAAAAATCAGTAGGGGTAAATCACAAGTATAAATTACTTTGCAGGCATAAATAATGTAGGGTATACAGAACATAATGGCTCAGTCTCACTAGAGGAAGAGCTCAAATGCAACCTTGTGAATCAGTGGTTACCTGGTGTTTGTGCTTATTTTGCTGTTGGAGACCAATTACGAGTAATTGTGGTGGCCCAGAGGTTGAGTGTGCAAGCCTTTCAACTTCTGGGTGGTCGCTTTTGAGGTGACTGAAAAGGTCAACAGGTGGGAGACAACTTGTCTCCAAACAATTCTGGTGTGACTCAGATTGACTGCAGTCACTTCCAGACAGTGTGGTGACGTTTCGCGAATAGTTACCCTCTAATTTACAATTGCAGATGCATTACAATTAATTTAAGTAACTCTGTGCTGATGACCCAAAACATGTCTGCAATGTGTTGCTATGCAAAAGGGAACTCAATTCAACTGGTCGCCAACTGGCTGTGTTCTGGTTATATTTCTATATAAAAGCAAGGTTGTTGTCATCGTGCAGTTAAATTGCCGCAACTATGTTACTACATTACTCTCTTAGGAATTTCTGGATCTAATCCATGAGGTTCTGGCTAGACTCTGAATTATATAGCTATTTTGTGAACTTCTGTGTACACGGGAAGAGATTGGTGACCAACGGTGACAGAGTTGCAGTTTTCAACGATCACACATAGATTGCATGTGATTGCCAAATTTACTCCCATTCAGCTGCAAACTGACAAAAACACTTGCACCAGTAAAATCAAACATTTAAGTGCTCTGACAAACAGTGTCACCAACATACTCAGTGAAATGACACAACATGTTGCGCAGCTCTTGATAATGATCCCTATTTTATAATGCATTTACTCCCATATATGTCACTTGGATCCTTTACACTATCAACAGCAGCCATATATAGAAGTAATGCAATTCTGTAGTACTCGCAGCCAGCTGCTCTCTCACAGTGGGTATCTAACCTTTTTATCTGGTGTGAAAAAGACAGTGTTGGAGCAGCAGAATTATCCCGACCTCTAAGGTCTGAGCTATACACTTCTGCTGACGTGCTCCTCGGCTAAGGTCTTTATACTGTGTCACCTAGCCCCTTCCAATACCAGCAGTTTCAGTTTCCTTAATGTCAAGCCACTTTTGTGCATTCAGCAGCAGCCTGTTCCTCAGAGGAAAAGGTTAAGATGCTGTGTTTCAGGGGCTTGGGCAGGATGCCTCCCGTGCTTTCACCAGAAATAGTCCCACGGGGAAGGCCACAGCTGAAACTAGCTGACAAGTCCACTTTGCCAGTAGGTCATCGCGTAAATTGGAACCAATTAATTTTAGATGTAAGCAAGTAATTCTTCTGATCTTGATTTTGGACAGCGGTGACTCACATGAACTGCACACATTGTGTGTGTTATGTGCGAGAGCAAAAATGCGCTGTGCCAAATGTTGCTGAGCATCTTGCCCTCAGGGCTGCAGGTTCCCAAAGGAAGATCCGCGTATGGGTGACAGTTTGTGACTAACAAGTGGAGCTGCTGCTTTGCGCTGTTTGATCAAGGTCTACACACCTGATAATGACGTGGATTTTTCCACATTATCCACCACGGATAATTTCTCAAGATGATGGTCTGCATTTTGGAATTTCTCTGTGATTTTTAGGAAGTTATATCTCTCAAGGACAGTGAGAAATTTCCCACATGGCGACTTGGCTGTATTCACAGTACTCTTACCAGCCTCTTCTTTTTCTTCTTTGCTATTTTTTTTTATTTATTTTTTTTACTATTTTTCAGCAGAATCACAAAGACAATAAATGCAGTAGGAGAATGTCTTCTAATCAGGGAGTGTGACAGAGGATTTACAAGAAGGGAGCAACAAAAGCTCTGTGTGCCACAAACAAACAAAACCATGAACAGTAAATTTGTTTCAATTTACCAAAGGAAAAGAAGCATGAATAATTCATACTTTCTTTAGTTAGATTTTTACAGTAGATGATCCCCCAGCATCATCCTCCATGGAGAGTTGTGGCTAGAAACAAAAACAATAATAAAAAAAAAACGTTTTTATTAGTAACACTATGTTCTGCCCAAATCAAAATTCGTTTTATCTATGCATTTTGTTTGTTTACTTCTACTATCCCGAAAAATGCTGAATTTTTCAGTTTTCATTGTGTGAAATTGCAAGAGCACAAAACGGTAACAGGATAAACAAAAACATGAGAGAAACCTGCAAAAACAACACAGAAAATGTGGACTGTGTATTGGTAAAGATGTTTTGTCTTATTGACATATTGACAGTTCCCTCATCCAACCACGCATATATATATATATACAAATTGAAAAACACAGTTCTCATATGTATGGCTTTGATTCAGATATGTATCAGCCATTAACATACAGATAATGTATTTTTGTATGCATGTGTATACAGAAGCGCCTTGAGGCAACCATTGTTGTGATTTGGTGCCATATAAATAAAAGTGAATTGAACTGAGCTAAACAAGAGTCCTTACTATGCTAAAATAAATCTGCAGGGTATCTACTCAACAATTAGTTTCACTTCACCAAGGTCAATGAGCCAAGAGAAGGTGTAGAAGGTACCATCATATAGGGCCTTTGTAAAAACCTTAATGCTAATGTCCAGCCATTGATTTGACCTTTGCTGGAGAAGTGAAATGAAGAACCTTTCATGGTTGGTTGAATGAAAAACAAAGTCCATACGTATCTTACCCTAGAAAGCATGAGCTTGTTAAAGGGTTTGAGGTGGGAGTGAGAGAGCACGAAGTCGTCACTGTACCTGTGCAGTGCTTATGGAGGGCCCCTAGCATCCGTTTTCCATATTCCTCATGTTGCTAGAAACTATATGGCACATTTCTCTGAGGCAAAAATCCCCCAGACTCCTGCTGGCAGACCGAACAGAACATTCTGACCTGAAACTATCTCTTTCATAACTAATTAATGCTGCGTTTAGGCCTAATCTCCCAGTGCGTTTTCTTTTATGCTTTTCTTACTGTAGTTTATCATCACAGTGACAGCAGGGATCTCCCTTCCTCGAATTCAGTGAGCAGCAGCACGCAGCAGGAGGGAATTTTCGACGATAAATGGGTATATGACTTAAAATACTAAAAAGCAACATGTGTCATCGCTGTTCAAACAATTGATTGCTATTCAAGGTCTCACTGGTCAAGGATCTGCTGCTGCAGCAGGCTCAGCATGGAGTATGATGCCAGACTGGAAAGATAAAGACAGGAAATCAACAGCCAAACTGACATGATGCCATGGTTAGGGTTACGTCAATCTTACACCCTAGCCTTAGCTGACAAAATTTAAGAACAGATATCTTCTCAGATGTCTGAGTCATTGCTGCACTTGGGCAAATTAATCTCAAGTCCCAAATAGGCTTAGTATCATCATTTGTATATACAGCTCACATGTGGTCATCAGCTGAGAGTGTAATTCTCGCTGTTTGCCTTGAGCAAAGCTCCAGCTGACCCTCATCTTTTGTTTAACGAGTAACAAACTGCAAAATGAGGAATCACCACAGCGTCCTCAAATAGAATAGTTTTTTTTTTTCAAGGGCCTTTGTGAGAAGATAGCGGGGGTTTCAGTCCCCGATTTCCTCTTTGCTACCATTCCTGTCTTTTCAAGTGATCTTTTTAAACGGCACTTTTACAGAGGTGGCAGTGAGTCATAAAGGAAAGATTGGGTGGCTGTCTTATGGGGACATATTTGTTCCATATTTATCCAGTTTAAGCTATAACTGTACTGTAAATGCTCGTGCTCATTCAAGTTGCTGAAGGAAAAATCATTTTTAAATAACAAACAAATAGCGATTTCTCACGCGTCAGAGGATGAATGTTTGTAATATGATTCCCGTGCAGTGTACAGGAAACGCATTATTGTTACAAAAGTGCTTCGTGGTTGCATTTTATTACCGATACGCAGCAGTTTGAGTTCATTTGGAATTAAAAGAAGCAGACACTGACATGTGCAGTGTAAGAGGGGAGAAAGACAGGATTGCTTCTTAAAAAGTAGCATTGGGAGGGGGGAGTACTCTGTCTTTATTTAGGTGTTAAGGCCCCAGTCACACAGGCCTACAGACCAGTCGCTAGGGAAAAATATATATTCCCTGAGCAGCTGGGAAGTACTTGGTCTAGGTTCCTGGCTGTCACTTGCTAAAGCCACAGGGAGACACAGACCTTGGCAGGACCTGCAGCAACCTGCTAGAGGCTGCTAGAGAATAAGTGTATTTCCTGACTGATTGCTGGTGGTTGCTAAGTGGAATTGTTCGCTGACGTTTCCAGTGCTGCACCAAAAATCTCCTTGCCGTTGCTTTGGTTGCTAGCAGATTGCCATGGCTTGTATTTTGCACCAAGAGTGCTAACTTCTCTACAAACACTCGCCAACTACTTGATAATTGGTGAAACCGTGCCTTTTTCAAATTACTTTGAAGGTGAACAGTCACCTTTTATGTTTTACTTTTTCAGTTTGCAGTACTTGAAAGCTTTTTCAGATAAGTCAGTTTCTCCCCTGCAAACTACAGGAAAAAGAAAGGATCACAAAGAAGTTTTTGGTGCAGCTCCACTTACGGATGCCAGATATTTTGGGGAACATATATTCTTCCTTAGCGGTTGCCAAGGCATCACTGACGGGTTTCTAGACCTGTGTTACAAAGGCCTAAAGTTCTGTTCATGCTACATATTTACTCATATTTGTTCACCAACTCATTCACCTTCTGTTGGAATAAACAGTGTTAAGCAGTAAGCCAATAAGTCGCATGAGGCGTCTTTCTCTCAGAGTAGCTCAGCTGTCTCGCGGTCACAAGCACAAAAAGACACAGACTAATGCACACATCAGGAGAGCCGGGTGAATGTGACCCAACACTTCACATTCACCCGTAAGGAGCAAATGGAACAAAAGGTGAAATATAACATCTCCGGAAAGGAAAAGAAGAGATGCAGAAATCATTTGGAGGCAGCGCTATGGAAGCATTTTCTTTTTCCTTATGTCTTTATTTTCCTTTAATAGTAAATAAACTTCCTTTTACATAGCAAGTTGTCTGTGTATCCATAGCCACATTGTAAACAGGGTGCCAACATGTCAAAATCAACGTAAAAAGGCTTAAATAAAATAAGGCTTATAAATTATGCCAAAATGAATCCATTGTCCAAATCATGATGTTTGATGGTTTTCAGTCTTGTATCAGGAAAATGGGCAAAATTCATTGTTGTCTTCTCTCCGTTCTTTTACATTTTATTTTGATAACAGCTAAACAGATTCCTTTATGAATGCAAATACAATTCATAATATTCATATGGAGAGTGGGGCCACATAAATAAAATACTACTAATACTATGAACAGAAGAGATTACAGTAATTTTCCTGGAGGTCTAGCAGACTAGCTAATGTCGCTATCCATGGTGCTGATTTACAGTCAAGGGCGCAACAAGAAGAGCTCTTAAAATACATAAATCATACAAGAAGTTTTAACTCTTGCAAATGTATATTAAATAAATAAATAAAAAGAACAATACACTACTTAAATCCCCATTTATGATGGAGCACAAATGTTTACCTGAACCGGTGAAGCAGTAGTCATGAATATTCACAGCGTGATCGGAATGTCTTTGTGTCGTTGGGGGAAATGCCATTTGCTTTTCAAACCTGTGACAAGATCAACTTTTATGAAGTGAGTGTAGGTTGGCTAGGTGGGAGGTCCATCTGGCGCTATGGGATGCCCTTGTCATTGAGGGGGGACACAGCATGGACATGCCCACGGAACAAGGCGACAGATGCCAAAAAAAAAAAAAAAAGAAAAGTACAACAAAAAAACAAAAGTACACACGCTGACAGGAGCTGCAGCTGGCACCCGAGGGTGGCATATCCTTGACATGCAATCGCCTTTCCTTGATAAGAAAGTGAAAGACAAGAGGGTGAAAGCAAAGGAGGGTATGATTGAATGTGGGTTTTGCTGTTGTTTTGTGTGTGTGTGTGTGTGTGTGCGTGTGCGTGTGCGTGTGTGTGTGTGTGTGTGTGTGTGTGTGTGTGTGTCGTAGACTTTTCCGCTGCCTCAGCTCCTTGGCAGTATCTGTCTGTCGCCAAGGGGCCCCAGCCCTGGCCCCGAATCAGCCGGCGAGCTGTGTCCACTCAGCACTTCCCCTTGCCGCTGGTAAATTAGTCCCAGCAATATGCCACACAGCTCCTCACACCCTTCTCACTTGTGTGCTATTGTTCATGCCCTTGAGGGAGGCAAGTATGTGTGTGGACTCTTCTGTGTGTGTGTGTGTGTGTGTGTATGTACTGCTGATGCAAATATGTTCATGTTCAAATGTGATTAAGGAAGCTTATACTAGATTTTTATGCATATAAGCCTTATTTCCTATCAGGGACTTTGGTCATAATTCCAGCGGTCACCTTGAGTTCCACAAAGCTAACAAAGACTAGTCTCCTTTAAATCAGATGATGAATTCAGACGTTTCAGCAATTCAATAACACCATTTCAGTGGTACGTATCTGATGGGCCCTCAGGCTGAATTTTCTTCTTTCAAAAGGTCTCTGCTGAAACCAGAGTGTGTCTGTTTTAAAGAAACACAGAGAGTGCTGTTTGTCACAGGTTGCCACATGATAAGAAGCCACATGATACTATGATGGGCACAGCCTTTGCATCACATTTGGCAGAATTGCTCTTAATTTTCAGAACAGTGTTTTGGCTTGTGGTTGCAGGGCTGTTGCGCTCAGCTCTCCTTTCCGATTTACAGCTTTGACCAGGCAGAAGTATGTTTTGTTACTTTTTGGTATTTCATGGGGTCATTTTTAGATCTTACTCCATTGAATTTCAGAATTTCAAACCGTGTTCTGTTTTCAATAGAGGTCAAGGTTGGTCACTTTGGACAGTTGTTGCTGTTGTTACTGAAACAGTTTAGTTTTTTTAATGGGGAAATGTCAAACAATAGCCTAGGGCTTAATGCTAGACATGACGTTATTTTCTTTCGGCTCACCTCACATAATTTCGAAGAAAACTTTTCTGTTATGGGTGAAAAAAGAAGCAGACATCGGCAGATACGACGCATTGCAGTTCTCTGGTCGCATGAAGCACAAGACAGCGGGTGTCTTTGGCACTTTGCGCAGCAGCCGGGACATTAATAAAGCTGAACTGCCTGACTTTGGTCTTGTTGGTGAGCTTCAAAGCTAAGGTTATAAAACCCATGTATCAATATTAAATAAGTGTCGTTTTCAAATTGTATCGCCAGTAATGTGACTGCTTCTCACAACAATGTTTTCATTTTTAAAAGAAGATAAGCTGTTCACCTATATAGAGTGCATAAATAAAGATGTGACATTTAAAAGGCCCCACATTCCTGGCTGTAATTCTACACACTCACCCAGTGGGTGGTGGAATTAACGAGGCTACTAGCCACTAAAGCACATGTAGCGGGTGGGGACCCCTGATGGTTGCAGTGCTACTGCCAGGGCTGGACAAACTTTACAATCTTAACCACAAACCAGGTCCAAAGGAGAAACACATCCTGTGATCTGTCACCCCCCAGTTGTGCATCAGATCAGTGAAGTGGACCCCTAGCTTCAAGCTCCAGGCAGGTCGACAGATGACTGTTCAGACCTCCTTTGTAGGTAGAATCACCTAGGGCCCGTTGCCACTCACAGATCACTACAGAGAATTTGCTTTCTAGATACAAAATATGCACCCGTGAATATTTAGGACAGCACAGCTAGACAAGACTTAAAGCAAAGATTATTTCTTTGGTATATTAAACCATTATTGTCAAAGGAGCTTGCAAAGAAAAGCGTCTGGGCTCCTTTGACTACGATGACCTGGATGACTGAGAACCTTCACAGACATTAAACCATTATGTTTACCACATTACGCTAATTTCCTACCACGGAGAGATAGACATCGTATATGGCTGTATACGGTTCACTTTGATCATGCATTGAATCCCTCAGATATTTTCATGTCAGATAAAAGAAGTACGATTTAAACAGTACGTCTCAATTTTTCTACATGATAAAGAAATGCCGCTGTGATAAATACAGGAGATCTGTTAGCACGACTCTTTGGAACTAAAATGTAAGTAATACATGTATAAAATTACAGTAAAAGTAACTCACTGGCCAGACTGTCTTGTAATGATGAAACAAAGCTGTTTTGCTTTCATTTTTTTATACTGTGGACTAACTATAGAAACATTATGCTATGGCAGTGGTTCCCAAACTTTTTTTGCTGGCCCCCCCTTTGTTTTACATGAAAAATGTTTGCGCCCCCGCACCCCCCACGCGTGCACACGCGCAGGCACACGCACAAACACATCCTCCAACCACACACACACCCATATTTTGCTCCATTGCGGTTTATTTCACACCTCAAACATTTAGTAAGCAATTAAGCAAATACAAATAATCTGCAATAAATTACAGGTAGTAATAAAATAAACTACTAACTCTTTTATGCTACGTCCACACCTACACGGGTATTTTTGAACACGCAGCTGTTTCGTCCACACGTAAACAGCGTTTAGAATCACCGAAAACTGAGATTTTTTAAAACTCTTTTTTTGCGTTTACATGTGGACGAGGAATACAGAGTTCCTCACGCAACATCAAAGGTATGTGCCTTTTTTCACGTCACATTGTGCGCCACGTTATTGTTTACATGAGATGAATTGCAGAATGGCAGATAGAGACAAAATACTGTTACTGTTAATCTGACTATCCTCAGGTTTTACACGCAGTTACTGTCCCTCCATTTACAAAGGGAGAGGGGTCACGGTGTAATTATTTTACTGTAGTTGTTTTTTTTTCCTGTGTAATAATATTCAACATTAATATCAATACATTTTTCAAAAAATGCCTCTCTGTGCAAAATGGGTTTAAAAACATAAACAACTGTAGGATACTGTTTGTCTGTGATTTGAACAAATCCTGGCAGGACCAGCCTGATATTATTTGTATCCCGCTGTAACTTTACTGTATAAAGAGCTAACATCTCCAAAATGTCAGGAGTAGTTAGTCGTTACAACAAGTGTTTGTGAACTAAAAATCCAGATTGTGGGATACTTCCGTGATTTGAACAGCCCAGTGCGTGCTCCCGACTAAGGGAAAACCAATTCTGCAGGGGAGACCTACCTTGGCACTTGTGCAGGTGAAGCCAAAGGGAAGATATGCTAAGTCTTTGGCTTAGAATGAAGTTGGTTTGGAAACATATTCAGCGATGCTTCATCTCCTGCTTTGCGTTTCTGTGGGTGCCCCGTGATAGCAGTGTCCAAGCATTTTGTTTTTTTCCTTTTCATACCATGCCCCCCCTGCCATGGCTCTGCGCCCCCCCTAGGGGGCGGGCCCCACACTTTGGGAAGGTCTGTGCTATGGTATTGTTTATCTATTATTTAGTTTCTTTGGTGTAGCATCACTGGCCAAGGAAGAGGCCTTTATTGGCACCTGTTTAGCCGATTCTGGTCCCTGGGCCACATGTTTGATACCCCTGGTCTGGGATCTTACTTGCTGTAGTTTTGTATTTTTGTATTAGTTGCATATCTACATGTTTATATGTTATTTTCAACCATATAAATGTAATAAATAGCTGTGTGAAAGACATTATTACAATTAACTGTATTCACTGTATTTCTGATAGTTTTACAGGAGTGTAGACTGTACAGGAAAGTGTGGGCACTGTGGGTTTAGGGTCTCTTTAGACTCAAAATTTCTTGCTACTGCACAGACACTAAAATGCATTTTCTCCAAAGACGTCGATGTACAACTGATACATGTTTTAACACACCGGTGCTTGCATGAAAAATGTGCCTTCTTCGTTTTCAAGCACACACACACACAAAACGGAAATGCAGCTTTCATCCGAAGAGTGCTGAGTTTCTTGTTTTTGTGCTATTGATACGAGCCCCGGATCGATGGGTCGATCCGACCTCTCCTTAAATCAGACAAAAGAAGCAAGTGTTTGATGATAACTTTCTATTGACAGGGATCTGGGGGTGTAGGGTGGGGGTGTGGATGGAGACATTTAGCATAAAGGGGGGGGGGGGCAGTTATAGGATACAAAAAGCAAAACATGACAGATAAGCTTCCGTGGATTTTTAACATAAGCCAAACCCTTTTTGGGGTTGTATTAGGTTACGTACAGTGCAAAAAGCCAAATCCTCACCTCATTAATTCACCCACATGGTTAGAGCATAAATATTACTATCCAAACAGAATTCTTAGGAGCTTGTGGTAAAGGTGGAGTGAAGATCTTAGCTCTGATTGCCAGTCTGGGGGAAATGTGCTTTTACATTTTTTGCAGGTGGAGCAGCTCCTGGATCCAGCATGTATACCTAAGAGATGAGGTGCTGATGGATTTTGTAGATTTTTCTTTGTTTCATTTTGGTCATATACAATTCCCCGTGCATCCCGGCTCCCTTCACCTTTCCTCTCGATTACTGAATATTGTTGTTTCCTCAAATCTCTTTTATTCATATGCTGGAAAGCACCTGGCCAACTTAACACCATTCATCTGGATCCTTTAGCATATCAAATGCCTTCAGTCAAGGGTCGTTTGCATATCCTCTTGTCTTTCTGAGGAGAATGGTCCCCACTGATAAATGCAGAGCGTATGCTGCAAACTGAAGAAAAGCCAAGAGTTTGCAGGCGTTGTGAACTTGGGCGATCAGTCGGCTCTCTTCTGCCCTTGTTTTTCACGCTTTCTGAACTTGAGCCATAATGCTAGACGCTAAGGCATCTGTTTCACTATGATGTACAAAGTTGTTTCCACAGGGACTCAGGTGGCAGTGACACCTCATTATGAGTTCAGCTTAACTTTTTCCAATTGTAAGTAGTTGTAATGGCAAGTAAAGACGTGCCACTGTTTAGAGGGAAAATTATTTCGCCACAAGCTGTACCGATGTCCACTCGCAACCAATAACTAACACGGTGTAAAAAATGTTGCCATGTTTTACAGATTTATATTTAAATGCGTGGAAATGGCGATGACAGTGGATTGAAGGCAGCGAGGCAGTGCTGGAGATGCAGCAATGTTTATTACAACCTGATTCTGCATGCGGCACGGCACTTGCTGCCAAGAGAATGGGTGGCTTTCTTCTCTGTCCTATTTTCAGTGTTCGTTTCCTTCAAGTGGCCATTTTGTGCCATAATCCTGTCACTACGGCCGCTCTGTTTGAGTTTGATATTTTAATGTACTCATTGCATGGCTCTATGAAGCTCTAAGCCTTTCCGTGCAGCTCACCTCAGATGAATTGTTGGGAGGGGGTTGGGAGAGAAACAGGGAGCCAAGAAAAAAGGTTTGATGCAAGTGCTGAAAATACCTAAATAAAGTGGATGGTGTATACTGGTGACATATGACTGCAGTGCAGTATTAAAGCACCCTGCCGAGAGTACAGCTGCACGCCCAACTTTCTCTGAGGCCTTCTAAGGTGCAGCAAATACTGTTGAATATAAAATATTCATATGCAGCTTTACCAACAGGATGATAGAACTGCCATGTGACTGCAATCTTGCAGTGGAGGCATAATGTCTGAAATATACATTTGTAGGGTTTGATGAGAGCAATAACAGCGCAGGCAGAACTGCTGGTTCGGCAGGCACACCAGACGCCGCAGATTGCACTGCGCCATATATTTTATTTTTAATCATGCAAAGTCCTGAGTCTAACGACCAAAACAAAATGCTACATCAACGATAATGATAATGGCGCTCATGATTAAGAAAGAAAAGCGCTAGTAAAGTGTAAAGGAGTTTTGCAGTGACAGAAACCACATTTACTGTCCATATGGTAGCCTGTTGAACCACATAACTCATCGAACAAAGCGTGGCGAAGGAGAAACCTGGGAGGAGCGCTCAACAGGCAAATGGAATTGGAAATTTTTTTAAAAAAGGCACCCGAATAAGGCTTACAATCACCCTTTTATAAATCAACGAAACAACGTTCATTTCCAATCGTCATGTAAATCTCACAAGCAATTCCTGGTGCTAAAAGTCGCAGTGCTATCAGGGAGTGATTAGTTCCCTCGCAATTTCAACACTGACACTACTCAGAGACACTAAAATAGTATGTCACAAATTAGAGGTGATGATAATCTCAGTAGAAATGTGCTGAAGAGTGGAAAAGCAGGGCAGATGGCAGGAGCTTCATCACTGGTCTGTTTAGTGACACACCAAGTCGCTTTGCCAGAGCAATATCAGCCCCCATCCCATATGACCAATTATCAGAGTTTCACCTTGGGCTCATGGTGGTAATGGTGCTGATGGTGGGTGGATGGGCAGGGGAGGAGAGGGGGAGGGGGAAGGTGGGTAAAGGCATGAGCACCTGTTACTAAAGCAAACTGAATCCTCTGTCGTCAGTTGTCTTGAGGATGCGCCTGCTCTCCGTCTATCTGTTAGTGTCAAACAGCAGCCGCAACAAAGGGCAACTGAGCAAGCAGATAAATGCTCTAATAACGTGGGAAGATGGTAGGAGGTTGTTTGTAATGGCTGCGATCAGTAGATGCTCGGCCTTTGATGCCCATGGCTTCAGCCGTCCTCTAAATTTGTCAATTACACCTCCTTTGTGTTCGCCCATTGTTAAGCCTTTGCATGCCACACAAAGCCAATTTCTGGCTGTGCTCAACAGGGAATCCCATCTTCAAAAGGCAGCAGGGAACTGTGTTTATTAGATTTGAGAACCTGGCCGGAGATAAGGTGAATTACCCTGTTGTGTCATCTCCCAGATGAGAAAGGGAGTGTGAAATACAAGTTGTTTGACTAAGGGAAAAGGGAGCAATTCAAGACTACAGATTAGTGTTAAATGGGTAGAATTTGTAAATGCCTCCAGGCTGCCTACAATATTTATCTCTTTACATCACTCATCATAATCAAATATTACATATGAACACATTTGATCAAGAGCATTTTCACATTTAGTAAACAATTATCAGCAGCTATTATCATGATGTTCAGTTCCAAAGCTTTTATGTTCAACATTTTGCCTGCCCAGCGCCCTGTCAGATGGAGACCGTCGTCATTAGCATCAATGTGCACATTTGAGCTGATGTTTAAGCTTATAGAGCCTAACAGAATCCTAATCGAATGTTCCACATTCTCGAGGATTCTGGAAAAAAAGCAGAAATCTGATGAAAATACTAAACACTTGAATTTAAGTGTTTATTAAAAAAGCATCAGTTATAAATGAGCTTTAAACTAATGCAACAAATAGCTCTTTTCCTTTTCTTTTCTCATTTGACATCGATACATTTAGATATTTATCAATATACCTTCATCAGTGTGCGTGCCTCCCTTATCTCCACCTCATCCTCTTCCTCCTCGCCCAAAGTACCATTTTCTAAATTGAAGCCAGGGCTCTAACAAAGGAAAATATGCCTAAATGTGATTATTTATTCCTAAAATTTTACGCAGTTATGTATTATTAGCATATCACAAATGTGACCCTCCTGTCTCAGGGCAGCTGAGAATGAGGCAGCCTTATGAACAACAGTTGGTTGTAAGCTAACATTATGCTAGCTCCTAGCTTTTAGCTAAGTGTCCTAAAAATCACATTTTCCCCTGATAACACATTTTAATATGCTCTCACATTGCATAAGAGTATTTGCTAGATGCCTGACAACATTAGATCCACTTCAGTTGGGGATAATTTATTCCAGTCAAACATCTATAAATGGCTACTTGTTCAACACATCCCCGTGTTTCTATTTCTGTGCCCTGCCCTCCACTTTTCTCTGGTTGACGAAATCTGTCAAAGGTATCAGGGGATCTGCCAGATCTGAGAGCTGCCAAAATTCAATTCAGTTCAATTTTGTGTATATAGCACCAAATCACAGAAACAATCTTCTCAAAGTGCTTTATACTGCAAGATAAAGACCCTGCAATAATAAAGAGAAAACCCCAACAATCAGACTCATGTGAGCCATTCTTTGATGAGGCCAAGCTTTTTGCTGCTATATCAGTAAATATTTGTTATTCGCATTGCTGCCACTTTGATCAGATAGAAGTGAGCTTCATTGACTCAGTAACTTATATTGGACTTCTTTCACAAAGATTTACAGCCAAGATGTTTATATAGTAGAAATTCAGAGAAACTAAGGCACAGAGGCTTAAGCTAGTGGTGGGCGGATCGATCCAAGTATCGATTGTATCGATACCAAGTCGGCATCGGTATCGGATCGATACTAGCCTGGTTAAGTTCCGCTCTTGTTTGCAATGCTATGGTTTCGGCAAACACGAAACAGCCAGGTCGCTGGACTCACTGCTCCTGTGTCAGCGCAGAGCAGGCACAGTTCCCCCTCCCCCCTCTTGTGTTTAGATGTTGCGCTGTCACATGACATAACTTAGGCTACGTTCACACTGCAGGCGAAAGCGCATCAAATCAGACTTTTTTGACCCTATGCGACCCATATCCGATCATGGCATGACAGTGTGAACGGCACAAATCCGATATTTTCAAATCCGATCTGGGTCACTTTCATATGTGGTACTGAATCCGATACATATCTGATGTTTTAGAAAGCGACTGCTGTTTGAACGGTCATGTCGCATTAAACCCATCTTTTACGTTACTGACACAAGACAGACGCCAATTATCAGCTCCAGGAGAAGCACCGGAGAAGACATCGCGAACGCTTCCTGGCCATCCAGTGTAGATGTTAGTGAAAATGTTGGGAAGACAACGTTGGAGAAATGTGAATATTTTATTTGTACTGTATAATCTGCAGATTCTGACAGAACTCTGCAACTATCCTTTGAAGCACCGCTCCTCTCTAAAACAGCAATAAGGATAATTATTAGGCCACATGTAAGTAACAAAAAAACTTTAAAACTCAAAGCAAAATTGGGAAACGTAAAGTCCGAAACAAGTCTTTATATTAAGGGCCATCAGTCAAACAATACTGTTTGGTTAACAGAGCACGTTGTGTGTGACGTCTTCTTTTGCACATGCGGGCCGCTTTGAGGGCCGTGAACAGTTCACACTGGAGCGCGTTTGCTGTCACATTTTAGTGTGTGAACAACCAGACAAAAAAATCGGATTTTATCAAAAAATTGGAATTGAGCTTTAAGACCTGCAGTGTGAACGTAGCCTTAGACGCTTTGGGGGTTGTTGTTTACATATTATTTATATTTTCACCAGTTGTTGTTTTTGTTGTTGAGAATTTTAATTGTAATTTTTGTATTATAGTTTCTCAACAGTACTTGTTTGTTTTAATTTGTTTACTGGTTTGCATGCACTGTTTAGATTTTTCTTTAAAAAAAATTATAATAAAGCATTTTCTATATAATTATAAACTTTGTCCTAATTATATCCTGGGTGTTAACTATTTAATAATGAAAACGGAAACATCACAAAAAAGACCTAAGGTCATGAAAATTAATTGAGATTCAGCAAATCAACTACGTATCCACCTTATTTATTGAAACGTATCGGCATCGTATCGGTATCGTATCGGTATCGGCGATACTGGCCCGTACTTACCAAAATACCAAAATATGCAGTAGCTTAAGCTTCGTACTTTTTAGCATGTCACATTATTTGTAGCAATAATGATTTTAATTACTTTTTATCCAAATATTTAAATTCTTTATTCTATTAATTTATGTATATAAGACTCTTTGTCGTCCCACTCTAGCTCTTCCTTCCTGATATTGTTTTTCTTCAACGCACATTAGTAGGTACAATCCCTAGTGTAGGACTGGTGCCTGCACTTGCTTGCATTTCACCTTCCTGCTGCTTCTTTCTCTTTACAACTCACTGTTTGTCTCCATGACTGATTTGACTGGCGCCCCAGTCCCGTACTCCAATCCCGCTGCTGTAGTAATCCACACACCTGCTTTGAAAAGTGCAGCTAATCTGTCAGTCAGGAAGGCTATGATTTCAAATAAGCAGCTCACAAGGGTGCCGGATCCATGTCAGGTGGGGTGGGGATGGAGCATAGAATACCAATTTACCATAAATTCCTGTAGGGACTGGAAATCAAATCCCTATCCCCCAAGTTATTGGGCCAGTGCTCTACCACCTTACCCCCACTGGCAAGATATAAATACATGTCAGGGTTAGTAACTCACATCTTGGTCTCTCCTCAAAATGACATAGCAACAAAAATGCAACGATTTTGTTGTGGTACACGGACAAAAACTGTGCCTTACTGTGCTTACTATACTAAACTTAACAAAGCTGATCACCTGTCATTAAACCAAGAAATGTATATATTTGTTTTTTCAAAGCAGTAGATTTGAGAATTCATGGATAACAACAACAACAACAACTATATTTTAGTATTTAAAATATAATTTTGATTAAAGAGCTTGCACATACTGGTGGTTTAACCATAACCAGGAATATTTTTTAAAATATATTTTATTAATTAACAATATTATGGCTGTTGTTAAGAGCAGCTGCGGTATGAAGCTTACATTGGGTGGTGATATGATACATTTAATAAGCACTGTTTTTCAAAGCATAGTTAATGGCATGTTTTTGAGCCAACACTCACTCAGAAAATTGAGCTTTTAAATTGAAAAGTGTAATCATTGTATTTTAACCCAAACCAGAACCTGAATAGCTCTGTTCCCTAAATCTCAATAAGAAAACAGCGAATGAAAATGCAACTGGAATGTAAAGTTATAGCCTACAAAAGAGTTCTTAGGAGTATACTTGTAGTCTCTTCACTGAATGACAAGTGAGCCATTGCTAACACCTCCTTATGCACACGTAGTTGCTCTTTCACACTGAAAGCACAAAATATGTTTCAGGAACACACTGTGTACATTTCTTTACCATGAAAATGAATCAGTAGATTAAAGTGCTACGTTTGCCATTAGACTGTGTCGAAATGTAGGATGACGTCTTCTCAGGGGCGAGAATATAACATGAACTTACATGTGAAAAACTAAACGGTGTTAGAATGCATTCAAACGCCCTTAAAAATGGCATGATATAACTTACAAGTTGTGCTTTATGTCAGTTAATGATATAGGAGCAAAATTGCCAGCCAATAGTATAATGATTTAACATGACAGCAGCCTCTCCTTGCTAGCACAAATACTTAAAATGCACATATTCATCTCAGTTTATGTTTGATTATACTGCTTAAAGGCCTAGAAGTGATATATGGGTGTGAAGTCACCCCTTGACTGTAGCAAACTACAGCATGATCCAATACGTTAACCTGTCTATTTAGACAATTTCAGTTTAAGTAAAAATCCATTTTACTTTTATTGAACTATTCCAACTATTTACCTTACTGTTAGTTATCTGTTGAGACCTCCTTGTTTGCTTGTTAATTAGTTTTTTATGCACTCAGATACACAACACATGAAACCACAGGTGTTTTTCTTTTTTAAAAAACAAGTAATCTCTTTTTTCCCTTCATTGAGCTGCTGAAGGATTTTACCACTTGGTAATAACAAAAACCAATTAAATCAGCCAATGTTCATTGCTCTGAAAAATATGAAGAAGTAAAAAAAGAAAAAAATGTCTTGTTGAAATTGTGTGTCAGCCAGCGAGAGAATGGCATTCACATTTTCCCTTCAAACTTGTATTCAAATTGGGATGTGTGACACCAGTGTCACTGCTCCACCTGGCTTGAGCGTCTGCTGTCACCTTTGGGGAGTGAGTTCAGCTTTTGCCAGAGTGTCGATCAGCCAAACTGTCGTTAGGCCACAGAACAGTCACGCACTGCCAACTTTAAATCGCTGCCAAGACAACTTTGTATGCAAGCATCTCCTTCACTTCAGATGCTCCTCTTGCCTCTTTCTTCCTCTTTTCCCTTCTCACTTCCCTCCATCCTCCACGCCACCTGTCCTGCATTCTCTGAGATCGAGCGCAAAGTTTCTCACTTTTGTCACCAAGACAAAGGATTGCGAGTGCGCGCGAATGGTGTACGTGTGATGGCGACCGTGGCCACAGACTTGTGGGGTCTTCGAGCCTGCTGGACCTCCACTTTCCCCCACTAGTCACCCATTGGTGCGCTGAAGTGGTGTCCATCTGCTGAGTGTCTGTACGCCTGCCTTCCCAACCCACACAAGAACCCCTCACTATGCCACAAGTTCATTTTACTAACCAAATGGAGCACATCTTGTATTAGACAGATGGACATCCTTAGTCAAAAAAAAGAGGTTATGACTTAGTGTTGATAAAACGTGATTTGGCTAAAGAGACTTTGCCAATGCATGCTTTGTGTGTGTGCGGGGTTTTTTGTTTTTTTTCTACTTTTTTGGTGCTTGTATGTGCTTCTTTGGACATTTTCCGAACGCCACGGAAGTAGAACAAGTTGCACACTAACAAATGATTTGTCAAATGACAGACAACATTAGTAACCTTTTAGGTTGCAATGCTAATGAATCGCTTATGTATCATGACCAGCAAACTGCCAGGCAGCATCCATCCAATTGTTAGGTGAGAGGTGGAGAGAGACAAGGCAGGACCAGCATCTGAGCACCATTAACTCTTTATGTTTTGTTATTCAGCACACAGTTTATTCTCTTGTGTCTGGTGGAGGAGCCTTGGGGGAGATAACCAAAAGTTATGTGACTGGGCTTTTGATGAGTCTCAGCAGCATTCAGTGAAGTGCCGTGCTTGGTATGAGTTTACTAAGGTTCTGGAAAAGGGAGACAATAAAAGCTGTATTTCATTACATACTATTCTATAAAGGCGTATAGAGGTATAAAATGTTTAAAAGTGGGTTTGTTAAAATGGAAACAGTTGACTGGAGGAGCAAAAAAGTGCTGAAGCAGCTTGTTTTCAGATTAAAAGTGAATCTGAGCTGATTTTTAATTACCCTGTTTTGCATTTTTACTTTAACACCCGACAGATGCAGTTCCCTCAAAGAAATTATACTTTTTTCTCGAAGAGGCATGAAAAAGTAAAATCTTGTTAAAAGTACAGTTAGGCCTATATGCATTTGAATGTACAGTAAGTCTGCCACTGTAGATGACCACAGTGGCCTTTAAATCAAACTCTAAAGATGTGATTGCAGTGCAGACCTACAGACTGTGCAAAAGTTTTAAGTCAACCCGCATTTCTCTATATTTTGCTTCCAACGAGCCAGACTTTCTTTTTTAAGGTACTTTTAAATTATAGTTCTCTGGTTTTCCAAAGGTCTTTCAAAGTTCTTCTTTGGCTGACTTTTCACTCATTTTCAGTCCAGTCTTTGTACCTGATCATTTTGTGAGGAATGTTTTTGTTTGCCACTCACCTATGAATCATTTACGCATAAAGAGACACCTAACCTGCGAAGTTGTCTTTGCTAAGACTTGCAACAGTTTAATTTTTCAACATGACAATGATCCCAAAGACGTTATCACTGCAGTAAAAACATACCTAGATAGAAAATCACACAATGCAACACTATCAGTCACGGAAATGACTCATTCTTTATGGGTTAATTCACTCACTATGTGTTAATAGACCTCTCTACACTGAATCATACTTGTTATTAATCTCTGGCACTCTTCCACAGCATGTGTTTTATCCTGTCTTCCGTCCCCCCCGGCCCTCGAACCTGGATCTGCTGGAGGTTTCTTCCTGTTAAAAGGGAGATTTTCCTTTCCACTGTCGCCAAAGTGCTTGCTCATAGGAGGTCACATGATTGTTGGGTTTTTCTCTATATGTATTATTGTAGAGTCTTACAATATAAACTGCCTTAAGGCAGCTGTTGTTGTGATTTGGAGCTGTATAAATTACACTGAATTGAATTGAACTGAATGGATTGGTTTCCCCAGAGACAGGACCTCAAATTATTGTATACTATATAAGACATAGTATACATTTTCACTGCTATGCTGATGATACCCAACTCTATCTGTCCATGAAGCCAGATAACACACACCGATTAGTTAAACTCCAGGAATCAAACCTGTTATTAATCTCTGTCTCTCTTCCACAGCATGTCTTTATCCTGTCTTCCTTCTCTCATTCCAACCGGTCGCAGCTTGAGCCTGGTTCTGCTGGAGGTTTCTTCCTGTTAAAAGGGAGTTTTTCCTTCCTACTGTCGCCAAAGTGCTTGCTCATAGGGGGTCATATGATTGTTGGGTTTTTCTCTGTATCTATTATTGTACGATCTACTGTGCAATATAAAGCGCCTTGAGGTGACTGCTGTTGTGATTTGGCGCTATCCGGTCGTTAAGTGATGACGTGACGAATCCTACTTCCGGGCCTAAAGTAGTCTGCCTTTAATATGGCTTTTGTGTTGTTAACATATTTAATGTTATGTATTTTCTTCTATTTAATCTCAAAAAACTCCTAAAACAGTGATCACTATTGACCTCCCTCTGCTTTTATTACCGCTAATCACTTATTTAAGCTCAGTTTTTAAAACCTTAGGATGTAACTACAGCCCAGCCCATGCAGCAGTATATGAATGACTAACCTCGTATTGTGGATGGATTATCTCAGTTGTTCTCCTGGCTGAACTTTGGTCCTTTTACAGCATCCTGCCATGCGATTACATTTGTTCCTGACCACCGAGAACACTCACGTTAACTTTTATCGAGTGGAAAAAAAGTTAGCTTGTTTATATTATGCTAACATAGCTGTGTCGCTAGCAGTCACGTAGCACATCATTATATACCAGCTAGCCAAACTTCAGTAACCCTACAAACGTCACTGCTGTTTAGTTTTCTGTCTTCATTTATGTTGGAAGTGATAACAGAGCTGTACGTTTTAATTTGTTTCCAAAACCCCGCAGTCAGGACATGCTATATTGTATTTAGATGGAAGCTAGCGAGCTAACTTCCTGCTAACCTCTTAACTCCGTTAAATGTCATAAATTCCGTTTTCATGGATGCCTGGATGTTAAACTCAATTGTTACACCTGGTAGAGCAGAACGCTGATCATTTTATTAAAGATGAAAGACTTTAGGCAGTTTTTCAACTCTCAGTAATGCCATAGTGATCGTTTGATATATGGACCTGCAGCGGAGTTTAGGCCCAGACACGGCTAGTGACGTCAGACTTAACGACTGGATATAAATAAAATTGAATTGAATTGAAATTATTGGAGTAGTGTGGGATCATCTCTACAGAGAACAGAACTGAAGAAGAGCTTTGAATGACCTTCAAGAAGTCTGGAGAACTATTCCTGAAGACTACTTAAAGATATGAGAAGAAAGTTTGCCTCAGAGAGTTCAGACTGTGTTGAAGAATAAAGGTGGTCAAACCAAATATTGAGTTTCAAGCGCTTAAGAACCATGCAAACTTTGTTTTTGCGTGTATGCTGTATTTACATGTATGTTTGCACATGCTTTAACAAGACAATTTCCTAGCAAAAGATAAAGAAATGAGATGTTGCTTAGGGCTGCCACAAACGATTATTTTGATAGTCGACTAGTCACCGATTATTTTTGCGATTAGTTGACTAATCAGATCATGCATCCATTGAACGTAAAACGTACAGCTTATTGCACCAGCAGCATCTGCTCTTATATAACTATCATTAGCTTACAGCTTTAAGTGTTTAAGGTAAGTGCTAACTAAAAATAAAGACAAGATGATAGTTTATTAAATTTAAATGAAATTTGCAGATTGTTTCTGTGGAGTTGAGTAAACTCAGCCGTCTGCTCCTTGCTATCTAAAATATAACAGGACACCGGAGTAAATTCTCGAGCATCTCACACTTCTGATAATCAGCTGTCTGCTTGACATTTATTCAGCTGTGTAAAAACTATAACTTTAATCTCAACCAAACCGATTTACTCAGGAACAAATAAAATACTGAAAAAAGCCAAACAATAAAATTTTTAAGTTATCTAAGTGACTTATATATCATGTTTAACCTGAGTAGCGAAAGACCGCGGTGGGTTTGAAAAAGATTTGCCGGGAGTCCCGTGTTCTCACGGGCTCTAGTGAGCCTGTAACCCCAGCTAGCTAACGAGCTAGTGGGTAACAGACGTCTCCGAAAACGTCGGAGCGCTTTTGAAAATATGTGGTGTCTTGATAAACTGAGCAGATATTTGAAGTTTACACAGCTACATTCTCACGTGAAAATATGTTAAACGTTTATTTTGTGACCCAGAAAGAATAATAAGAGTAATATTAAAATGACCTGCATTTGTATAGCGCTTTTCTAGTCCATAGGACCCCAAAGCGCTTTTCTAGTCCATAGGACCCCAAAGCGCTTTACACTACATTCAGTCATTCACCCATTCACACACACATTCACACACTGGCGATAGCAAGCTACATTGTAGCCACAGCTGCCCTGGGGCGCACTGACAGAGGCGAGGCTGCCGGACACAGGCGCCACCGGGCCCTCTGACCACCACCAGTAGGCAAACATGGGGTTAGTATCTTGCCCAAGGATATTTGGCATGCAGCCAGGAGGCAGCCTGGGATCGAACCACCGACCTTCTGATTAGTGGCTGACCTGCTCTGCCACCTGAGCTACAGCCACCCCACTAACTAGCTGCCACCAATGTTGGAAACTGAGCAGGGCCGCGCTATGAATTCTGGGACAGAGCTACTTCTTCTTCAGGGTTTAACGGCAGCTGGCATCCTTGTACATGCAGTGCTGCCATCTTCTGTTTCAGGCCGTTATTACACTCTTAAATCCTATTACTTATTCCTGCGTCTTTTGTGATCTTACAAAGCTTCAAACGACATGTCGACTATTAAATTAGTCGTCGACTAATCGTGGCAGCCCTAATGTTGCTCCACCCTTTTTCACGGTACTGTAATGTAAGTGATTGAACAAAAGAGTTGCTAAACTATTTAGGAATAACAGCCATTTCTATACATAGACTTTGTGTCCATAAATGTCCATAAATGTACTACATAAGAGGGAAAGATGTGTTTCTCTTGCTAAATGTTTTACCACTTGTATATGTAGCCAGGTGGAAGTTCGATATTATGGGACATGCCACTGGATGGCGCTGTTTCTTTTGGGGTACCCCTGAGAGCGCAAGGGATCATGGGGATCTACAGAGACATTCACGGGTGCTAGCTTGCATTGGTTTGATGTGGGTGTGCAGTGCCTTTTTTCGCTGCCTGATCTGTTTTGAATGCAAAGTGTGCAACAGTTAAGGCACCAGGAGTGGCTGCAACCAACTTCGCCGTTCATCTCAGAGGGATCTATATTCCGTTTTCTGCTGAATTAATGCACTGTATGTATTTGAGTTCACACTTGTATTATACTATCTCTGTGGGTAAGAGGGAAATGTACCTTGTTAACTGTTTAATCTTGGCTCTGTATCTTAGCAGGAGAAGCCACTACAGTTATTTTTGCACTGCTAAGTTTGTTTTATTTATGTATGGGTTTATATCAGACACAAAATGACGCTAGATGTCCTTGAGTTCCAGATGCTGATAAAGTTGGGGAAATAACCTGCAGTAGCAGTGGGTTACCAGTGCACAAAGCTGTTACTGGATAAGAACTGTCTGTAACAATTTTATTTCTTTATTTTTACAACCTTTTTTATTTTCTTCTGAGCGCTTACTTTATCATTCAGATTAAAAGAACCCCAAAGATAATCTGTGTTCTGGGCTGGTTAATTTAGCCAGGCTACATATATCCATGTTAGAGTTCAAAAAGAAAGTTATTCTCTGTTGCCTCTTTCTTAAAACAATATTGAGGCTAAAAACAGGGCTGAAAGTTTAACTCGCAGTGAACTAACTCGCTTCGCTATACTTTAAGCCTGCATCCCCTAAAGCATTATGTGAACTCTAATTAGAAAACACAGAGCACGATTATAAGTAAGAATAGACAACATTAATTAATTTAGCGCCTTTTCTGCATACATCAGTACATTGTTTCGACATTACTAAGCCTCAGATTGCACAAACATGGTTCTTATAATCCAGCAACGAGGACGCTTCTCTATACAGTAATTTCCCTTGTGTCTTAAAAAAAAATGTATATAGCACAACTGACTAATTGCACTCACGAGTAGCCCCGTGTATACTGATGATTGTGAAAATAACTATGTGTTAAAGACATGACACTACTGTGCTAAAAGCCTCTAAATAAATGGAGCAAAAAAAGAAGATAAGCCTACCGTTAACAGGATTAACTTTTTATTAATCACTACACTGAAAGGAGTCTCAAAACAAGGTCATATCTTTTGTTTTTTTGAGTGCTGAAAGACCTTAACGTGCACTTCTTAAAAACGACTCCACTTTACCAACCTAAAATATTCATGTTTTAGATATTTTAATAGTTACCTGTGCAGTTAAGAAGATGTTATGTTGGGTGTTTGTGTCACGATCTGGTTGTAGGGACTCAAGCGCAGAGCGGTTAGATGTCTCCAAAAAACAGTTTATTTACGGCTCCAGTGCACAATATATATACAGTGAAGGGAATCCAAAACTCCAGGGAATCACAAGGTAGCTCTCTCACACTCGCTCACGTCTTCTTGCCCACACTCACACACGTTCACACGGCAGGGAGGTCGCAGGTCCGGGGGAGGGAAGGTCTGAAGCAGAAGAGAAGGGAAGTCACAAACTAATCACAAATCACGAAGCACAAGTTCACAGGAGCTGTGAGAACACTAACGTCAGTAGTACAATCATCCAGCGACGAGAGGATCTGTGTTCCAGCCTCAAATAGTGCTCCCGGTGATGACAGGTGATTGTTGTCAGGTGTGTGGGCCAAGGGCGGGAGCCCACAGTGAGCTCCGCCCAGGCAGAGAGGGAGAGAACCGAAACAGCAAATGTAGCCTTGTGGGGCCGGCCGGGCAGGCACGGAGACCATGACAGTTTGCTTGATGGACTCACAGATAATTATGGTTGTTGCTTGGTGTGCAGATCATGGCTCAGTCTGGGCCCAACGTAATTGCTTCAGTTTAAAAAACAAATGGTAGTTTTATGAAACCAATTCCAGTCTTTAAGACATCATTTCGTAAATGTGCGTCTTACTCAGATTTACACAGTATGTTAATCGTTTCTAACTGTGCATCATTTGCAAATGGAACGCACACAGGCGTACCGTACTACATGCATTAAGGCGCTCCTCATTGCAGTAACAAGAAACTGCTTTAAAAAGTGCTTGAAAGCCTTAAACAAGAAAAACAGAATTATATCTTGCCTTACAAATTAAACAAAACTAAAAGAAAAAAAAGATGCTTTCCCTTCTGAACTTTTTAATTCCTTTTAAATCACTTTACGAGATTTAACTCTGAGCTGAACAAAGGAGGCGACAATTAATTGAAGGCCTTTCATTAATCGTGCTCAATTTCATATCAGTCTCCGGGGAGAAAGATGCTACGATCGCAGTTCTTTGTCTCATTACGTTTTCTTATCTTTTTCAGCGCACTAGTTAATGTTTATTTATTTAACTCGATATTGTCTACAATGCAAGGTAATGAAGACGAGAATGTGTGGTTGAGAGGAGGGATGTGCAAAGAGCGACCTGTCAGTTTTGATTAGCCTTACAACAGTGCAGACGCAAGCAGACACAGGCAGAAAAAGAAAGGGAAAACTCGGGGGACTGTGTTTTTTTATTTCCTTTTCTTTTTTGTTTAAACTCCCTAAGCCCCCTTGGAGGAAATCCTCATGAACATTATTATGTTGTATTTATTTCTTTATTTTTTTAAGGGTGTGTGTGGGTTCTTGTATCACTCACACTGCGGGGACACAAGTCTCTTTCATCTGTATCGTTGCTGGAACACACCTCCCTTTTGGGAAGACCGAAATAACAAAAAGCAAGTGTCTGTATAGAATTTAATGTCATGGAAATTTACAATGAAGACTAAAGGTGTGGGCCTATGTTTAGAGAATAGGCAAGTAGGTTATCCATTTATATGTTGAATGGCGGGTGTGTGAGATCCAATTTAGAGTATATACTTACCTAATGCTTACCTAAGACCAACATTGACCAAGTTATGGTTGCCCTTTGGCGATTACTGTGTATAAAAGCAGAAAACCCCAAACAAATGTACCATTTCTTCCCAACTTCATTTCCATTACTGTTTCTAATAACCTTGAAGGATTTTTTTTTGGCTACAAAATTGCAATTATGTGGAAAATATATTGTGTTCTTTTACTGCAAGCTTAGGTGGCTTCGAAGAAGAAATGGTGAGAACTAATGCTGCCACAACCCCAGCCCCTTCAGCTATACCTATTAAGCTTGATGAATTGAAACTGAAATGACTGGGATCCCTGCAGTGAACATATAAATAAGCTTCTCTCCGAGGGACAACAACAGAATGGGTTGGAGATTTATTGACAAGTTCTGGAATAGTGGGGAAGTTTTTTTTCCTGTTTTCTTTTTTCTGAGGGGGACTTTAAACCTCATGTTTACAGTAGACTTTACTTTATAGGATATAATATAGGGGTGTATTGTGTAGATCAAGACAGTGAGAGGGCCAATATAGAGGATGCACATGCACTCCAAGTTTTAACTCTATATGGTTCAGAGGTGGATAATAACAACTTACATTTATCTTTTTTTAAACTTATTATACACATTTTTTTAATGTTTTGGGGAAAAAAAAAATACATTTGGGTTTTATGCACATTACATTAAGAACCCGATCTGTGTGGATGTCGCCTCTCCTCATGAAACTGTTAAATAAAGTTAAAAGAGATTGAAACAACATAAAAACATGAGCTCAACATGAGCTTCAAAACTCTCCTGCTTTGTGTCATAAGTACAAGTTAAGGCTGTGCATCTTTTTACTGTATTTAAGTAGTCATGTTAGTCTGATGAAGACAGAAAATTGCATGCATATAATAAATGTAAGAAAATGTTATAACATATCAGCCATGACATGGTTGGAAGTGAAGAAACCTACGTGTCTAAGTTTGACAGATCTCACAATAAAACATCAGCTCCTTCCTGACAGCAGCATGGTAGTAGAGTGGTCAGCACTGTAGGCTCACAGCAAGACGGTTCCTGACTTGAACCCCTGCTGGGGCCTTTCTTTGTGGAGTATGCATGTTTTCACAGTGCCTGCATTGGTTTCCTCACATGCATGGTTATATATGTATGTAATGTATGACTCGTAGTCCCAACTGCTTGGAGTGGTCAGTATGACTAAAAAAACGCTATGCAAGTTCCAGGTGGATGCAGCTTTGGAGTCTGAAAAGTAAAGCTAGTGCAGAAATGCCTTAAACTTGTATACTTTTTAATGTCCACCAGGGAGGCAGACGGAAAAGAGGTCCAGCTACATATAAGTGTGAAAGAAAATGGTACTTATTCTCCTTTTATTTGTGCTGTCAGAAAAAAAAAAGTTCCTAATAATTTCATGTTCTAAATTGTCATAGTGTTGATTTTGCAAATTATGCTTCAGTTTACAGTACAATTAAGGATAGAATATGATTGGCAAGTGTGCATGCAACACCCCCAGTGCAGGGGTGGTAGTTAGCTGGGGTACATAACTCTTGATGTATTATCAGCAAAAGAAAAGAACGTCCTGGCAGTGTCATAATATCATGTAATTTGTTGCCAGAGGTGATCCAAATGCCCGTTAATAGCTGTATTTTTGGTCATTTGATTACATGCAAAATATGAACTGAAACAAGCTGGTTAAATGGATTTAAATTAGGGCAACAGTTACAAAGGCCTAGCATAGCATACATATACTTTATATTACTTACACACTTTTTATAATGGAAAAATCTATGTCTGAATTTCCACTGTTAGCTGTATCTGTCAGGTGGAAATCAGTGGTGTAAAAAGCTTAATACTTGAATAAGGAAGCAGAAACTAGAGCATAAAACTGGGGCACTCAAGTAAAATACAAGGACATGCAATTTGTACTTGAAAATAGTCCTTGAGTAAATATAGTTACATTCCAGCACAATGTGAGGAACCAAAACTGAATTTTTACTTTAGTGCAAGCTGATATGAAATCATTAGGGGAATATTGGTTGTGCCAGTGTGTTTTCCATTATTTTTTCTTGATCACTACATACCTAAATAAATGATTAAGGTATAAAACAATGTGGACGTCTATTTATCTTAGTTGAAGCCTCTGGTGAAAGTGTTGTGACTGGCAGCTTGTTGGATAGTGTCCCTTAATCATGGTTAATGAACTGTGGGATGGTGATCAGTGCACAGTTGCATAAAATGTATCATTTCACCTAAATTGGGTCCCTCTCCTGAGTGCTTTGCTTTCCTCTCCTTGGGGATTCTTTGATAGGTGATGCATACAGTTTCACACATCACATCCTTAGCGGAGATGTTTTTATGTTTTTTTTTTTTTTACATGTTATCTTTTAAGGTTATTTTGGCTGTAAGATTTAATCAGAGTTTCTATGGAAACTGCTCCTGATTCCAAAAGATTTCCAGCCACTTAAAAACTCATTTTTAACATGCGCATGAGTTATTTGACTGATTAGCTGAAAGAGATTCCACTCTATTACAGCTTTAGTTAATTAATTAACTTCATATAAGGACAATTAATGGAGGATATTACACTCTTTTGTAAAGGCAATTCCAGTTTAAACTCAGGTAATGAGTTTGTGGACCTCTGCCACCAGCTGTTGGTCTCCGGTCTACAAAAGAGTTTCGTAAGACTTCCCAAGGTAATCCGACTTAGTTAAAATGCCGGAGACTTTGATTATGAAGAACAAAAAGGAAAAGGGACAGGTGGGGGGGCAGCATTGTTTCATGGTTCCCCTTCAATTAGATTTAGCTGTAATTGAACCCCTGGGGAAGCACTGATCGTCACAATAAAGTGCGGCATTACCTCAAACCGGATTTAGTGGCAACACGATCCTCCGCCGCTCTAGGTGAGACATTTAATTAAGTCCCATTGCTTTTGCAGCGCAGCCATATAACTGAATTAACAGTGCAGAGACCCAACAGGCATGCATTCACTCACTTTATACGGCATCTTCTTATAAATTACTACCTTTTCTGCCCAGCTTTAACAACAAAGGGATTTGAAGGCATCTTTCTTTAGCAGAAGGGCAAAAGCACAATGACACTGAAACTTAAAATACAAAAGAAACACAAACATAAACTTTTATTTTTCATGAACACATAAGCTCCTGGTGTGTCAGGATGTCTACCCCTTTGGGCTTTTTTTTTTTTTGCAAAACTTACTCTAAGTGAGTCTGCACCTTTTCTCCAGTGTCTAGCCTTATTGATGTTTGCTGAGATTTAGTCATGCAGTAATGAAGGCCAGCTTTGATTTGGTTGGTGGCTTTGGTCTTGTGTATGTGTGTGTGTGTGTTAGAGGCAAGCAAATCAGGGCATGCTTGATAACACCCCTAGCTTCCCTCTCCTCATTACTGCCAGACAAATAAATGCTGTGCATCTCCCTGGACCGCTGGCCGGGAAGATGGACCCCGGGACTTGAGTCTACGGGAATCTCACTGTGAGCTGCGCATTTACAGATACAGGCACCAAATTCACCACACACATTCAGTCACCAAGGAGACGAGAGAGGAACTGACAAACATGACAGCGAGGGTTGAGCAGGAGTGTAGCGTGAGGACAGAAATACGCAGAATGTGTAAAGCAGCGTCACTGTCCCAGAGTTGGCTGAACTCTTATCTAATCTTATAACAGTTGTCCAACAGTGCGATGAGCATAACAGTGTGTTCTTTGCATCAAGGTCACAGACCAAGAGGTCTTTTACTTCTACCTCTTTAAAAGCTTTACCTTCTTCTTCTTCTTTCAGGTGCTCCCGTAAGTGTACCATCCCCCTCTCACACATACCCTCTGCATGTCTTTCTTCACTATATTCATAAACCCTCTTTGTGTTTTTAGTCTTATTCAGCATTTTTTGTCCAGTAAATCTACTATCCCTCCTCTGCAAACGTCCAAAACATCTCAGCCTCTCTCACTTGATTCTGGTACTGCTGATATACGCATTTCCAATTCTGTCCATCCTGGACACTATATTAGCTTATTTCATTTACTGAGAGCATGGATTTCCAGTTTGAGATAATGATTTATTGTTTTCATGTTCAGCCATTGCAATGTTCTTCTTCAAAACTAAAACTCTTGCAGTGAAATAGTCTGCACTTTGGCACTCACGTATATTTGGCCAAACGTAGCCCTCCCTTTTGCACTCAGACTGCTTCTGCACAATCACAAAAACCATTGTTGGATTGTTTTGTTTGGATTATTGTGTTACAGCCCTATCAAAATTCCCCCAAACAACACAATGGAAGATATGGTGCTGGTCAGTGAACTCATCTTTGCCTCGCTGCGGGTATGTTTGTTCTTCTTCTTAGAGTGCTCCTTGCGGATGAGTATTGTTCTGCTTGGCAAACAAGTTGGTAGATGCTAAATTGGATCAGCAGAAGGCATGCTCTGGTCTACTGTGATTGGTTGCTTTGCTACCAGGTTGTATTTTTCTTTTCCCCATAAGGAAACTGGTGATGTTCTTGGAATCTGAAAATGCTGTTCAATATGTCAGGGTCTTCCCAACTTTGTAATAATTTATACCGAGGATAGAAGAATCACACGGGTCACTCAGAAGACGAGAACTAGGAGGAAGAGTTTGCAAAGTTAACGCACCTTCTTCTCAAAAGACATGCACCACATTCAGAGAAAGACAGATGTATAGTGATGAATATGCAACATGCATAAAAAGCCTCTTTATTTAGCTTGAATGTCACCTGTTATCAGAATGACTTTCAGCATGGATGCTTGCCTCACATCTGTCTCAACCATGAGAAAGAGACCAAAACAGATCGTTTGGTATTTTTTAACCTGTTTTTTTTTTTTTTTTTTTTTAAATCTTTGACGATACTTCTAATGAATCTCTACCACATCCAAAGCTGTATACCCATGCTGTTTTCTATTTCTGTCTATTTCTGACTAGATAACAAAACATATCTATATACAACGTTCATTTCAGTCGGCCACTAGACAACATCTGTCATAGTAGCCCTCAGGCTTCCACTGCCTGAGCATGTAGGGTCAATAGATCTAAACTGACCCAAATCTCGCTGGACAGCCTAGGCACACTGCAACAACAGGGGAGATAGAGACGAGTCAGAAATGAGATTATTCTTTTTTTCTTCCTCTTCTTCTTTTTCAGGCAAGTGTGCCTCTCGCTCACTCGTCTGTCACGGAGAGATAGACAGATGAGACATAATGTCAGTGAAGACAGAGACAGTCAGGCATGGACGCAATGCATGCGTGTGTGCATTCAAATGCAAACAAGCAGACAGAGCATGCCGCTATGGACGCTTCGACGTACAAAGTCAACCAACTGTCTAACTTTCTCTTGAATTTGGCCTGACAAAATACCCATCTAAATCTAAATTTTCCATTAAGACACTTTCACTGGCCCAGTAATCTTTAGAAAAAAAGGGTCGTGCAAGGCCGGCTGGTGAGAGGCTTTGTGGCCGCTGAGTCTCACTTTCAATCCCCTTTTAGGAAAGCCAAAGCTCCAGAGATCACCTAACCACTGGACAAATCTGGCCAGTTCCATCCAAACAGGACCTTTTGTACCCCACACCGGATTACCTGCTGAGTCCCATAAGTACCCAATGTCTCCTCTCTAAAGATTTAACAAGACCCAGGGGGGAAACCTCTAATTTTCTGGCTGTGTATTCAGTTGAGTTTCCCCTGGCATAATCCCTGGTCAGCACCGTTGGGTCCAGCTAATCAAGTGCTCTACTGTGTTTGGACTCGGTCGTGGTCTGAAGTCAGTCTTCATATGAGGTGTGCATACCAGAAAGAGAAGAGAAATAACACAATGAAAGTCAGTATCAGTATTCGCTGATGTTTAGGTCATGGGAATTGCCTGTAAATAACCCATTAGGCTTTAGAGTGTAGGAGATACACACAGGGGAAAAGAAGCCAGTGTTACTCTTCCTCAGCTTTCTTCTGGCATGTTTTCCACAGCCAGCTGAAACAACAGCTACACAGAGCAACCAAAGGATTCTTGTTCAAAGCTATACATTTATTGATTTTTGGCCACCACAAGGCAGAAGATGTCCAAAACAAGATGATAGAAGGAGGCTAACATGGTACCAAGCAACTACGTGCTTAGACACCGTGCCAAGACAGAGCAACATATCCCACTGGAGTTCTGTTTTTGGCCATCTGACAATGAAAGTCCAATATATGTCTGCTTTGTGTATGCTTTGAACTCTATAAACTAATGATTGAAAATGTTCTTTTTAGCTGCTACATGTTAGACTTTCTTAAACAACCACTTCTGGCTGTTTATTTCAGGGCAAGCTCCATATACGGTGCGGTTTTATCCTGTGGTTGTTTGTGTGGTTGTTGTCTCTCTACACAGTTTCTGTTGAAAATGGTTTGCTGCTGATGCATTTGACAAAAAATATACAGACTTTCACACTTCTTGTTATAACTCTACATTGAAATTTGTTAAGAAAATTAAGAGTACCTTAGATTGGGAGGTAAATATCTCTTTGCTAGACCAACAATGGCGTTCAATTTTTTTGTACATTGCTTAAAATTCACAAGAGATGCATGGAAACTAATAGAAAAGATGCAAATATGCACTGGAAGCACTACATTGTTAATTGAATATAAGGGGACAGCAGGCGTCATCCACAGAACTGCTAATGAAGCTAGCAGAAATAGTTCTCACCAAGAATTATTTCAGATTTGAGAGTATGCTTTTCCCACAGAAGCAGGGCTCTCAATGAGTAGCCTTTTCAGGCCTAATTATGCAAATTTATTTATGGGGAAGTTTGAACTAGTTCATGTTTATAATAATAATAATAATAATCCATACTTCTTCTTCAGCAAGTGTTGATTCAGATATTTAGATGACTTGGTTTTATATTCACTAGGACTTTAGAGGACTTTAGTGGTTTTAAGGTATACCCTGATGCTAGGTTACCTAGACTTACATTTACACCAGAGGCCACTTCTTTCTTTCTTTCTTTTTCTTTTTTTGGATCAGAACTATTACATTGAAAGGAATAACTTTTTAAATTATACGTGTTATTTTCCACGCTCCTTGAAGAAGAGTTTACCTTATAGTCAGCTCTTGCAGATAAGAAGGATTTACAGTTCTAAGGAGGAGTTAGAGAAACAAGCCAAAAAAAGACAAACACAAATCATTTTTAAATGACCGTCTCTCTAGGATCAGACAAATTGGATAGAAACGACCTTTTGGCATTTAATAATTCTTCTCGACAGGGACATTCAGTTGTTTTTTTTCACCCATTTCTCATGCCCTTGAAAATGTGATAAATATTGGCTTTTTTTGTCTAATGACCCTGCTGCGGGTAAACTTTGATAATTCTTCCTTATTCTCCACAAGGCATTCTACTATTTTGAGAGATAATCTTGTAAAGACAGATATTTATTTGTTGAACCTAAAAAACAAACTGTTATGTAGTGCCTTAATTAAAGGGCATCATTCATCACACCCACATACAGGTAAAAAAACAAAAATGAGTAATAGAATCACTTGTGTACATTTATATTTATTAAAGTGCCCTTGTAGATTTTGTTAGGTGGGGAAGACTGAGATAAAGGTTATAATGAAAATTTCTGAGCAGAAGAGTAATATCAGAAATATTGATGAAAGGTCTCCTAAAGCAAGATATTTTTTAGTCTGCTCCACAGCACCACATCATGGGTATTGAAGCAGCTGAGTGGTTGAAAAGAGGACGTGATGGGGAATGTAAACCTCCAAAGGGAGGCCTATTGGGCATATTACCTGCAAACATTGTGTCATGGAGGATTAAATGAGGAACTACAGTTTGTACCAGGAGTCCTATAATATGTATATAATTAACTGACTTATGTAAAGACATTTGTGGAGTTTTAGATGGATTCTTTAGCTTGATATCACAGAAAACTCGTCATTTAGGATTTTTGTTTTTGTTTTTCTGCCCGTTGAGGCAGATGGCTGCCCCTCCCTGAGCCTTGAGGTTTCTTCCTGTTAGAAGGGAGCTTCTCCTTCCCGCTGTCGCCAAGTCCTTGTTCATAGAGGATCGTCTGGTTGTTGGGGTTTCTCTGTTGTAGTGTCTTTACCTTACAATATAAAGTGTCTTGATGTGACTGTTGCTGGGATTTGGACCTATATAAATAAAAGTGAATTTAATGGAATTGAACTTTGCCCTTCTTTGTACATGGAATAAATACATCATTACTTTTGTTAATGCTGTTGCATCAATGATTCTGGGTTACACCCAGATATGTTTCAGAAACGTGTCTTTTTCTGTATTTTCTATTCTTTTCTTCCAGCCATATTATATTAAATTACATTCTAAATGCAATTTTGAGTGCTGGAGTTCTTATTAATAATTGCTGCAGATACAAACATATAATTGCAAATGAGGGGTCTTTAATATCCTCCCAATAAAAGAGCTGGCTCAAATGATCTGCACTGAAGAGCCAGGCAATAATTCTCTGCTTAATTGTAACAAGCAAAAACCCTTTCACATTAACAGCCATGGTTTCGCCATGTGATTCAGAAAAGATAAATGATGATGGTGATATGACAAATGATTAACAGAGATTCAAGGATGTTCTCTAAAACAGCACACGCAGTCCTCCTGTGGATGCTATCAACTTCTAAAGCACTCTCTGATAATGGCAGTCCAAGCAGGCTTCATAATGACAATCAAATGGTTTCCTGTCAAAACCTGGGTCCCAGCATTTGGAGTAGGAACTATGTTATTACCCTTATTGACATTCACGGCATTCGTTCCACAGTTTCAAGAAAGACTGCAGCAATTGCCCTTGAGTATAATACTTGAATAAAATTTATACAACTTCCTGCTATTAAGATATCTTCCCACTGGATATATGAGATGTTATCTCTCCATAATAGATGTATTATTTATGACCAGCCATGCTTTAAAGTCAGCAATAAACAAGTGACTGAACACAGGAAACAAAGGCTCAAAGGAAAACAGACGGTCTTGGCTAAGTCGCATTAAGGCATGTCAAGATGCCCTCTGTGTCACTGTGGGGTCTATAAAGGCCTGATTAATCACTTAATAACACACCGTAGAATTAAATCATCTTCACTGTTGCAGACAGTTAAAGCATGAGAAAAAGGTTTAGAGAGGAAAATGAAAAGAGAATACCTCAGCATCCAGCTCAGTCCATGCCGATTTTCCTGAAAAAACGTTACATATTGTTAATGGTCTGTTGTTATCGTATCTGCCCTGCATGGGGTGGTCATGTATGTCAAGGTACTGCTAATCACAGCATACACTGATTATTGTTTTCAAAGTGCCATTTTTCATTACCGCACATGTAAAAAATAATTGGAATTTCTTTTCAGTTGCTTTACTAATAGCTTGCCCGCAGGTTAAAATCTCAAAAAAAGGGAGAAACAATGCGATCAACACATGCAGTTCATTGGGAGTATTCTTAGTTTATGAGGTTTTAAAATAATTCATGGGTATGAGTGCATTCCTGACATGTCAGCACATTTGCACTTTGCTTGATCGAAGACGTTTGTGTCCGGACGTATTAGTAATTCATGATCTTGGATCATTTAAACCCGAGTTACTACTGCTGCATTAACTTTGGACTATGCAGTCTTAGCTGCAGGCAGGAGGCTTTTTTTTTTATTGCTGAGGTGCATACAGCTGTTGAATTCATTATTTTTATTCGGTTCACTTTATTCAAATAGTGCCAAACCTCTGTCGTCTCAAGGCGCTTTGAATAGAGAGGGAAAAAAACGCACTACAGGACCATGTGAGCATGCCAAATAAAAGCATGGAGTGAAAGAGAAGAGGGGAGGAGAGATGCTCAGTGCTTCACAAGAGGCACTCCAGCCACCTGAGCCTACACAAGAATAACCAAGGGATGGTTGAGGGTTTTCAGAGCAAGCCTTAACTCTAAGCTATGTCAAAAAGGAATGAAGATTTTTAAGAAGACTGTGCCTATATGAAAACCAAACTGGAAGCTAGTTTCACAGGTGGAGACCAAACATCTGAAGGCCTTCGAAGTTAGGGATTTCTGTTACACTGATATGTTCAGGGACGTTAGTTCAGTTGAGCTAAGGATTAAAGAGGTAGTGGTGAAGCTCCTGAGATAGCAGGTTCTACTTACGTTGGCTTTCTTTAGTCACTAAATTGTTATATATATATATATATATATATATATATATATATATATATATATATACATATATATATATGAAAGAAAGAATACCCTCATTTTAGAGTCTCCTCCTTTTCATTCTTTTTTGATATCATTATTCAAGTCACTGTCGGCTCGTAACAGGTGATGATTAGATCCCTTCCGAGCCCTCCCAGCTTTGTCAGGCCAAAAGGGTTCACCTAATTCCTTTTGGCATTCATTCCACTTAGTCTCCACTCTTTGCTTGCAACTCTCGCTCTCTCTTTCTCACTCTTAGGGGAGTTGTCAGACAAGGATAACGCCTCGCTGTGAAGAGAGAGGGGGAGCGAGTGAGTGGGAGTGAGTGAGAGATGGAGATAGCTGCTGGGATAAAGGGAAAACACACCGAGGAGACAATTTACTTAATAACAGCTTTTTTTTAATAGAGATTTTGTTTAATGCTTTTTGAGGGAAAAAATAGGTGCTGCAGGTTTTACAGCAGTAAGATAACTGCTGTTCTTAAATCTTATAATCAAAGGTCTTTAAATTGAACTGTTGGTTAATGTAGGCAAGGCGGAGGTGAAACAATGTGGATTTATTGTTAGCGGTTCAAATTTTAAGTTGACAATTTTTAAACGCACACACTTTTCTTCACCACTACGATGCAGTGAAGCAAAGGAAAGTAACACCTACATGTGGATTGGTGAAGCACACACACACACACACATTTCGCACTTTCTAAAGACTATATCAAAGAAGACAATGTGTTGTAATGTAAAGCAGAAAATTATGCCATGACGAGGAGTCCATCCATCCGCGCACAATTGCCAGAAATCACTACTCCTCTTGCAGAATGGGCCAGATTTTAGTGAAACTCACACACATCGATCACCTGATGGGTCTTCTCAAGGTCAAAGTCAAGTTTGCTTTTTTATGGGCATTTCCGCCAAATTCTTGTCCCTGACATACCGAGCAGAAAAAAATATCCTGAGTTATTAAATGATGTGATATTGTAGCTCGAAATATCATTTGGCCACACATGCTGTATGGTAATTGTATCCCATTGAACGGTGATAATCATGGAGGGAGTGGCTCCTATCGGTTGATTCCCTCATTAAGCAGGCACGGTTGGAGCCTTCTCATCACCATTAGGGCAATATCAGTAATGGAGTCATGCATATTCGTGCACATGTTTTCATGCTTTTTATGTCCATAATTGCAACTGACCATATAGCCATAATACTCTTGAACTCAAACGCTTTAATTTGGTGGTGAATGAAGCCGGCTCATCCCGGATATGACCGTTTGTGAGCCTCTTTGAGTTCTCGGTGGATTTTAATTCTGATTAATTGATGCAATGATGAGAAATATTTCCCTTTACTTGTGGTTTGATACATTACCATAATCTGTGAATTGTAATGGATCGTGAGGTGGGTAAGCCACTCCCGGTGTTTTGGTTTTAAGTGTAGGGCGGTTTCTTAATATGCATACTTGGGTGTGTACTTGTGTTCTGGTGGACATGCCCGGATGCATTCTCATTCTGCCCATTTTATTGAGCATGCACTGGTGGTGACTTGTGTTGTGTAGCCTCTGTTGCATGATGGGTCATGATCATAAACTGTAGATTTGATTATACTTTCCAAATCAGTGAATCTGCTAGAGTCTACCAGGGTCCACTTGGGTCTAAGTGGTGTAAATTTCATCATCTGACGGTAAGCACAAGGGTCGCACAGACTGACCCCCAGAATCTTTATCCAGTGCACCAAATGCTCAGCCGCCCCCAGGCAGCGGACTTTAAGCAGACTTAAAAGAAGTAAAGAAGATTCCTCAGCTGTTGTGTATCAGCTCTCTTTGTTCATGTTTTACAACATACTGAAAATGTTGACAAGTTCACCAGTTTGTTCATTCTAATGGGTGCAATAATACATTATGGGCTGCACATTAAAGCTTCGCATGAACATGATCAGATGTTAAAATTTACCTCGCAGTGATAACTTGGGCTTTGATTTGTGCAAAGCAGGGATCCTCTGACACATCATTAAGAAAAGCAAAGACCATCTGGTGGCCTAGTGCTTAAAATGCATGACATATAACAGCAATGGCCTGGTTTGATTTTGGCTGGAGACCTTGGTTGCATCCCTCCCTCTCCTGATATTTCTTGTCTTTACATTCATTATAAGCTGTCTGTTAGACGCAAAGCCCTAAAGGATTTTTTCCCCGCAAAGAAAAAAAACAAACCCACAACACACATTTGACCATGCTTTACAAGTCAAGGAAAGACAGTTTGGACCATGCATCAAATTATATGCTCTAGTTGCAGTTGTAGCCCAGCCCTATGGAAACATGCCAAACAAGCCCTGCAGCAGCGTGTCATATTTACAAGTATTTCTAACACTAATACAACCTAGTATTTCTAAAATGAGTATAACGTGGCTGCAACATGATCAAGGTGATTATATTCAGAAATGTAAAGGCCAAAATATTTTTATCATTTTATTTCTTTTTAGGTTACTTTTATATTTACTCAAAACAGGCTCTTATTTTGAAATTTAACATAATTCCAGCATTTTGTTTAAATGAAATAGCGCCTTATATTGATGAAGGTTCCCAGGAATATACCAAAGCATAAGATAATGAAAGGGCAGTATAAATGATATAATGTGATCAAATGAGATGCTACATTCACTTATCGTAACACTTACCCCTTGGCTGCCCACTCACACAGCCCCTATGGACATTGTCAGTGTATCTGTCACCAGTTGTAACCCCCCCCTAAATGTGTGTGCCTGCTTTCTCTCATGCACACACCTACACACACACACACACACACACACACACACTGTGGATGGCAGGGAAAATGCGGGGACAGTCATCCTATCCGCCATCACTGCAGGGCTTCTGGAAGAGTGGACACCAATTACAGCCAACCAGACTGAGCCAAACACTGCTTTAGTCCACCAACCGCTCCTCCACCCGGCCACCGCAGCCCCCGACACCCCCTTTCTCTCTGCCTGGCTCTGTTGCATTCCCTTTGGTCATAGCTGTACGATGGCCAGCCATGTGTTACAAATGGGATAAACTGCAGCGGTTGGGTGATGTGCGTGTGGGTGGATGTGAGTGGGTAGCCATGGCAGCCAGCGGCCAGGGCACGAAATAGAGGGAAGGTTGGGGTTGAGGGTGTGAGAGGAAAATGGGTACAATTTTATGTGTGTGTGTGAGTGAGAGAGAGAGACTGCACTGGCCTGCATGTGGAAGTCGACATTTGACAGCTTTGAAAACACGACACCAGTTCGACCAGCCCTACCTACACAAGGACAGAAAGCAAAGCAAAACTCTGAAGCGCTGGTCTCTAATGCACTTCAAGTGCTCATCAGCTGTGTTTGTTTATCCGCAAGGTTTCATTTATTCCCGTGGTCCCAGCACATTTGGCAGGTGGAGGGGCGAAAATGACTCGTGCTGGTGAGCGGTGCTGCGCGGCGCTGCCAGTCCCTGCCTTGGAAGCACATGGCAGATCGGCAGGCGCACTGGGCCACCATATTGACCTGGCACTGACTGACACATGTCGGGAGAGGGAGGTGTGAAGAAGAGGGAAGGAGAGGTCAGTGATACGCTCATCTGTGTCATCAAATCGTTTCTCACTGCCCCTCCCCACCTCCATCAGACGGACATTAAACATCTGCTGCAATGCCCGCTCCTAAACCCAGACTCCACAGCCACCACCTGCGGGCACGGCCAGCTTGATTGCCTTCCATCCACAGTTGCACACAGTGGAGCCTGTGCAAACCTGGAGAGCACTCAGTTCTGACCTAGGCACCCCTCCTGGGCAGATCATCTGCTGACAAACAAGCTTGTGTACCATTAAGCGCACCTGACCGTTCAAAGGATGGATGCACAAACAATTAGGGTTATGTATACTTTGTTAAAGCCATTGTCACCTCCACAAGACAGGGACCGCAAGCTGAACATAAACTTCAAATGCCAAGTGCAGGCAGTGAAGCGCAGGAGCTGCTTAATGGGATCTTGATCTGAATCCATTTGGCTCTTTCATCATTTTGTTGTGATTAACAATCCCTCCCCAAACACCTTTCCAGATTCATCTGGACTCCATCAAACAGTTGGATTGAAATGGAGAGCCTGATTTTGGAATATGGTAGATGGGTGGTGAGATTGATCTGCAATGCAGTGATGACAGCTTGCTCATTTTTAGAAAGGAAGAAAAAAAACTGTGGGTGCAGAGGTCTAATTAAGTCATTCATCAAGCTGTAGCCAATATATTCTGCAGGAGAACTGAGGCTAAAAAGGACCGATTGAGGCAAAAATCATAATTTCCATACGTGCTGTTTATGTCAGACGGCGCTGCTGGGAGATTTAAACCACAACAGAACATCTTGTTTTTAGCTTTCACAGCAGTACAGGTCCTCCACTAGCCATCCGAAATTTATGCTTATACTTGTGCACCCCTCTTTGTGTCCTTATATCAACCACGTACACACACATTTCAACTTGGCATGAAAATGACTGTTATCTTGCTGCGAGTGGGCAGGTAGGGGTTCAGCATCTCACTCAGTAACCATTTCGACAAGCCAAATAGGCCCTTAGTGGCTAAACATTTTAGGTTGTGAGGATCAACCATGGATTATAGGTTAGGATGAGAGCTTCAAAGCTGCAAAAAGCGCACAGGCATGCAAAGCAGGACGAGTGCATGAGGAGAAAGTTTATTAAAAGCATCGATTTAATGACTTCCTTTGAGGAACTTGTTTATGTTTTGGTGCGTTTAATCCAGGCTAGTGGTTGGCTGGCACTGTTGAACTGCTGAGCCAGTGTTTGGGCTACAGATATATATGTAGAGAGGAGGGATCCTAATGATGTTAATGAGCTCTTTCCTTTTACTTTAGGTACAATAATCCAAATTATTCATAATCAGCTTAATTGATTGGTATATGATTATTTAGTAATGAACCTCTGATGTGAATTAGTCAAATATCTCTGTTGGATTGTTAGATACTGTGACGTCCAGTGCACAAATCTGTAATGCCAGTCAAACTATGAGCGCTTCAAGCTTCAAGAGTTCAGTTTGTGTCACCATGTCTGTCTTTTGCACAATTTACTATCATCCATAGTGCGCGGGAATGTAGACGAGGTGTCTCATCTTTATTAGCATAACTTTCCTTAAGCAACATTTATTACCATTTAGGCCCTCTACCGCCTCCCCCTTGTGCCTTCTCTCCCCCATCCAAACTTGTTTCATATTTATGATGCTGATGATGACTTTTAGTGCTAATCTGTTATACTTCCCACAGTTTATGACTATGTATTTTGCTGATGTAGGTGTCTGACAATTTATGAGGGGGCACAAATGACTCTTGAAGAAAGCAGCCCCACACTGAGTTGACGCTTCCCAAAAACCTTTATTAGATGCAGATACGGCCCCATGTATCTTCTTTAGGCAGGGGGGAATAGTATTGGAGCAAAGAGCAGTGGCGGTGTTGTATGAATGTGAGTTGTTTAAGGGATATTTACAAACTTGCACCAATTACTGACATTTTTTAATGATGAAATAGTTATAGATATAAAGAAGAAATGTACTTTTGGTGAATTTATTATTAAAGAGGATTCTGTCTGACACAACTCTTGCTACAGGGTGTCTGCTTGACTGACCGGTGTGATGGCTCTTGTTCTACCTCCAACCTCTTGATCAGATCGTGGCCCACATGCTAGCCCTAGGCGAAGCTTACTGATGTGCAATGTTTTATTGAGATGGCTGCCAATGCACAGCCCTATAATTGAAAGGTTTTAGATTGAAGCAGAAAGGCATTGCATTCAAAAAATAGAAAAAAAAAGAAGAAAAAAAAAGCTCAAGGTGTTACAAAAGTACAGCTGCCTGATTTTCTTCGTCCTTCATCGGAAGAATAAATTCAGAAAAAAAAATGCAAAGAAAATCAAGGGCTGCATCTTAACTCATTTCCCATTTTGCTGTGAAATAGTGAGCCAAATCAGCCTTTACCCTAATTGGTAAATGACAAATTAGACTTTGCCAATACTTAATTGAAATGCTGGGCTAAATGCACCCATGCTGTTGCAGTCGTGCTGTTGTGAGAATAATTACCAAACCAGTCCACAAATATACAGGAGGTGGGTAAGAATTATCATTCGTCTTCATTGTCGAAGTGGTAGGGATATTGCTCTCGGGGTCAAATTAATTAATACTGACTATCCGTGTGGTTAAAGACTGAAACGCTGTAGTTGAACACTGATGGAAACCAATGTTTTATTTTCATTTATATCTTGAAACTTCTGTTTTACACAGCAAATTCAAAAGTGTTAAATGTATTGGTGTTAGTAGTCTTCTTGCAAAAGTAGAGTTAATTTTACTCTAAGTAGAGTCACATTCTTTTAATGTAACTCTGAGGTGTAAAATGATAGTAGTTAAAATCGAGTGTTATAAATGAGTGTTTCTATGTCAAATCTGGAGGTGTTACAATGGAAACATTAACTCTTGACCTCTTAACTCTGAACTCCTACAGGGGCTATGACACCAATAGAGTAAATTCACAGACTCCGCCCCCAGCACCATAGGCTCCAATCGAAGCTGAAGTGAAGCCGTTTCAGAACATTTTGCTCTACATATTTGAGTTGTTTGCCATGCTTGGTAAGTCATTTTTTCACAGATTGTTTCAATTATTATTATTAGCTTTTACTTCTGTGGCTCTTTGGAGTGGAGACAAAGCTGTGTGAAAGGCATTAGCCATGTTGCTCGGTGATAGCATAATATTCTATTTTAGCTAGCTGAAAGGTATTGTTTGCGGGCAAATACCACAGCCTTGAAAAAAGCTTGCATGTGAATTTTCAGTCAAATTTTTGGTCAGATACACCTAAAACAATGTCTAGAATGTGAAATGTTGGTATAATGGTGCTACTTGAAGCCTGAAAACGATCTCCCATAAAAACCCCCAAAAACAAGCAAACAGCAGTAGCAGATGTCCTGACTGGGTTCTGCATTAGCATTTAGATCCCTCCAGAGTTTTGTGCACACGGTTTAGGTAAAAATGAAAAAGGTTGAGGTTTTACATTTAGTTCAGTATTACCTGTTGCCTGTGTCCTTGTCTTTTGGGAAAATACTTTACACAAGTAATGGCTCAAAGAGGATTCCTTTTTTTTTTTACTGTGCTGCAATTGATTACCGGATTATTTGTGCCATTAATTAGTGTCAACTAATTTTTTTTTCAATCTCCACATAGGATATGCTTGTGAAGATGGAATATGGGGGAGCAGAAGTGCGTTGAAGTTCCACAAAGTGATGAATGAAGGACATGCATATTGTATTGAAGAAATAAGTGATGAGAATGCTGTTATTTGCATTTACCAGCTCACCTATGTCAGACCTTTTGATAAACAAAATTCTAATGAAAGTGAGAACATGTACACTGTTACATCTTTCAGAAAATGTTTTGAAATTGTGGTGCACAGTTCAGAATAAATGTTTTTCAAAAACCATTGCATCTTTTTAGTAAATGTTTATTTCCAAAAGAAATTTCTAGAAGTTCAGAACAGTAAAATTCCCGCTTTTTTGAATTAATTAGAAGATAACTCTTACGTAGTTAAACTAAAATACTCTTTGAGAGTTAATATATAAACTCTTAACACCTAGTTAGCATTAGTAAGTGTTAAATTATCAACTCCAGACAGATTTGGTGTTTAACACTAAATCAGAGTTAACGTACCAACTCTCCAAAAAGAGTTAAATTAACACTCTCTGGTGTGGACCCATATAGACACTTTAATAGTGTTGAAATCAAATCTGACAGTGTTAATTTGGACATGCTGGATTTGCTGCGTATGCTGTTATTTTTTATTATTTTTTGGGGGAAAGGGAGTTCAGAATATTATTGTATCAGTTTTGTGATCTACTATACTGAAGTTGTCAGGTACTGCCCATCTTGTTGACAACACCACCTCTATTTACAACATAATTTCATCATTTCAGTACAAAATATATTTACTTTGTATTGCGGTGGCATGGGCTTGACCATAGTCTGACAGCTAAAAAGCCTGGAGCCAATACTTCAACATTAAATATAGTTTCTGTTTAATAAAGCAAGACATGCACAAAATCTTGGATGTGCTGGTGTCAGTAGTATATGGTTTCAACGGCAGAAGCGTATATGTAATACACACTCACTCACACGCACACAATTACTTCCTATTTCCCCCATGTCTGAATGTAACTTTGAGGTCTGTGACATTGTTCCAAAGTTCCAAATGAAATTGAAATAGTCTCCTGTGCTCATAGATTATAGATGGCCTGAACTAAAAAAAAAAGCATTTGTCTTTTATTTCTCTTTGTACTTCCTAGAACATATAATAAATCTCAAGATGATAAAACCTGGCATACTAATCTAGGTCTATTTCCATCTTCCACTTGAGAACTAAAAGGATTTTGAGCCACAGATAATGTTCCTTTCTATCTCTCCTGTTCATCCCTAACCTTTTGTGTTTCTCTGGGGTAGCTATTGTCTCGAATTTGCACAGGCTATTTCAGGACAAAAAAAAGAAAAGAAAAATAAAGCTGCCTCTAAGTGCAGCCCCATGCAATACTTAGCTCAAAAAATACTGCAAAGCAAAAATCCATTTAAACTGTCGTATGAGTATATAAGAAATTATTTTGTGCCGTTATTTTTGTTGGTTTTTCTTGTTTTTTTTTTACTTCCAGCTAGCTATATTCTGATGCTTCATCAGTATTCATTGGCGTTTTACAATACCAAGCAGTGTCTCAGTGTCAATATTTACTCTGTAATAATACCAGGGATGTGGATAAGGAATTATAACAACCAGAGATGGGAACTGAGAACCAGGTCTTGTAGAGAAGAGGTTCCTAGTAGTCAAATTCTTTGGAATTGTTAGTCTGCGTTCCTCTTGAGCCCGTTTATCGATTCTTGCACTTGCGCTACATTCGGCTCATTTCAGTTGTTGGATGAGAAGAATAGCAGGGCAGTTTACAGCGTGGATATTGACATAACTTTTATTTTTATTCCACAAAAGCACAAGCGTAATGGTAACTGGATACTGCATCCAGGACAGAAACAACTGTACTATGCTGCTAAGCTCTTTGTGAGCACCTAACAGACAGCATGCTAACGCTAAGCTAGCCAAAAACCCAGAGTGACGCTAAAGCAGAGTGAATGGCGACCCCAGCCCAGCACTGCGTCTAATGAGCAGTCATTTGTGAGCTGTGGTGAAGCCAGCTGCTGCTGAACTTCATCAGGTAACAAACAGGTTTTTCTATCTGTTCTTGTTTCTATAGCAGCAACTAGCGATCAAGTGTTTTTGTGCAGGTTTTCATCTTTGTTTTGTACTGTTAAGTTTGTGCTCATACCTATATACTAAGAGAAAGACAACATATATGTCCTCATCAGGACAGGGATTTGTGTTGGTGTGGGAATATAGCCTTAGTTTACATTGTTAAATAGGTAATTATGAGACAGTGCGTTTAAGGTTATTTTACAGAGCAACATAAAAGTAATCTTATGAGTAATATAAGATTAATATAATTAACTAGTTAATATAATTAACTAAAATACTAAATACTAAAAGTATTTTGTGTCATATGTGTAATACATTACTTTTTTGAGTAATAACCCCAACACTCACGACAGGAAATAGATCCACTATGCCCAAAATTTGACCACACAGCATGCAATTAATTTGCACAAATGACTTTGATATGCTGCTTAGTGAAAGCGGAGCTAGTGACAACGCAATGAGAATCGATAAGAGAATTGATAAATAATATTGATAATGGAATCGGAATCGCTTAATTCTTATCAATTCACATGACAAAAGTCTGCCTGACTTTTGGGATAGGGCCTGCAATATTTAGACAACTTCCACTGCTATTTTCAGACAGGTTGTCTGCCATTTTCTTGTTCACTGCTGTGACAACACCAGCAGAGCACATTTAGCTGCAGTCCCATGGAGTCAGAAGTTAGGGGACTTACTGGAGTCTATCAGACTACCCTGCAGGTTGAAAACTTTATCGCAAAGGGGTTCCTATTGCGTAAAAATATGACACGGGCAGACAAGTTGGGAGCGAGAACTGTTTCCACCCCTAATTTACAGCTTAATGTCCAGATCTTTCCATGGCTGATTCCCATAACTATAACCACTGTCCCTGCTCTTTCCAAGTGGAACAAGTGGGAGTTCATCTTGTTTGGCAAGTACAGCTTAATGTGCACCCAGTTGTTAAACGAAATGAATTCAAGTCAAACTGCAGATCACAGATAGGTTTCTGTGTTCTGTGCACAGAGCAACACATTAAATCCAGTTGGTGCCTCACTCTCCTCATGCCACACAGTATAACACACACGCCCTCCTGATTTGGCGGTCTATTTAAGCTGCAGAATTTGTCATCTCCCCCTCTGACATGTCAGTGCTGCTGCAGCTGCTTTGCATCATTGCCTGCTGTTTCAAGTAGCTGTTTACTTATCATACACCAATTATATATGCAGCATATTTGCAGGGTGTGATGAGCACGGAGGCTAGAATCCAAACTCTAACTGTATTCTGTTGTAATGATTTTAAATAAAGTTACGTGATAATTTTTCAAGTTTCTCTTTTAAGACATGGAGCTTGTTTGGAAGGGTCAAGGTGCGCACCATCACCACCGTCATGGGTGTCTTGCTTATCATTTTTAGCTGATAGGGCTTAACATCATATCAGCTAATCTACATGAGCCAGTTATGTTTTCTGGTCTTTAATTCATTAACTGTTCACAAGGACAGAATTTTGAGTAAATCGCATGAAAAATAAAAAATGAAGATAAAAAATGTTTCTTTTAATTTGCTCTCTGGATAAATTTCATAAATCCTTCTGATAAGGACAGCAGGGCAATGTTTGAAAAATATCATGGTTTAGGTTAAAAGTACTATTAAATGACTTTGGTCACATATACAACAATTTCCTGCATCTGTACTCTGTAAGGCTGTATTATTTGATTGAAAAATCAGAGATTATCTGGGGCAATTCTGTGAAACAATGAACAGACAAATGTAAAGTTAAAAATCTGCAGTCTTGAACGTATGGTGCAGTAAGTGAACCTCACACCAGCTCTAGTCCGATGATTCATAACTAACTCTCTATTATTAGTCCAGCTTCTCTTGGACACAGATGATATATGCTCTTTATCGGTGAGCTGCTATTGTTGGAGAGGACCTGATGCCCCTACGAGGGCCAAAGAGTGCTTCATGTGGTTGCTAGAGATACCTAAATGCATGTCTGATGATGGATCCTCCTTTTGTTCAGTATTTTTCTGCCAGAACTGAAGCACTGCATCCAGCCATTTTTGTCCATTTACTAAGAACTACAATCTGACTGATATGCCTACTTCAAGCAATGGTTGGTGGAGTACATGAAGCTTTGATAAAAGGGCAGGTTTGAGCTTTCTTTTTTCATTAGTTATATAATCACTTTGTGTCTGAATACGCTGTGACGGTAGTTCATTAAATACTCACAGAATTTGTGGACATGAATTTTTCACCTTTTTCATGTTTGTGCACACAAATTCTGTGAAGTCTCGAACCACGTGGTTTCACGGGTTCCACCCCAATACCCCCCGTTACTATTATATCAATCTTATAGCTACACATAACTTCACTTATCTACTTCCTTCTGTTGTTTATTTAGTAGTATTTGTAGTAGTATTGAATTGAATAGAGCCCAACATATCCACATAACCGCACAATGTGTTCTTACCCCCTGAACTCTCCTTTGGTTGTGTTGCAGTAGGCTTCATGGTGGATGGCCACATCTGGTTCTGTCAGAGGTTTCTTCCTGCTTAAACTGAGTTTTTCCTCCCCACTTTTGCCAGTGATTGCTCATAAGGGGCTGTGTGATCGTTGGGGTTTCTTTCTAATACCATAGGGTCTTTACCTTACAATATAAAGCACCTTTTTAGGGAGAATATAATGTGGTGGAACAACAGCTGCAGAACTGACAAGCTAAAAACGACTAATAGCAAACATGTACGTACTGAATTATATGGATCATGTGATTAATTGTCTCTCTGTTTTGTGACCTTTTTTTTTCTACTTCCTTTGTGTGCTTATTCAACTTTTATGTTTTGTGTCCTTTTGCAGCGCTTTTCCATTTTCTGGCGTTTTCTCCAGCTATAGTGCCCGTGAGCTGTCAGGGTCACCGTAAGTTTATCTACCAGCAAGTATTTATAGGTAAATAAAAGGGCCCCAAATGGACCATCAATTTGGTCCATTTGGTCATATGAAATGAGCAGGCACAACAAATGCACATGCTGAAATGATCCTCTTTCATTAATGCCTCCATGTTATTTCAATTTCCTCCTGTGAAGAGGTTATATACTGTAGGAATAATTATTGAGGCAAATAATTCTGCCGATCTACAAGGAAATAATTGGCTTTTAGCTGCAAAGAGAGATTTCCTTGGCTGCCTGAACACAGAGACAGCTCTGGAGTCGTTTGGCGTGTGTACATTAGCAGGGGACCAGCAGTGTGCAGAGGCCCCGATGACGGGGAGAAATAATTATGAACGGAAGCAATGTTCAAGCCAAGAAGCCAATTTGTAAATGTCTCTTGGTTGCTGCTGCTGTTGTGTGCGTCTCTTTGCTCTCGTGACTATGTCTGTTTATATTTAATGCATTTTGTGCAGCTTTGCATTGTGTATGTGCGTTTAAATGCTGGCTGAGTGTCTCTTAGTGACCACTGTCTGGGCCTCTTGTCATCCCTTTTTTTGAGACCTGCCTTATACTATATATATACTGTAAACACCGAGGGCACCATGCTGAACCTTACACAGCAAACATTTACCAGACAAAAAAGCAGCTTCTATATCAGGACAATTTAATAAAAGGGCGAAATCCTCTGTGGGCGAAGGCTGTTTTCTATTGGCCATCTGATCCCCAGTAACTACGACTGAGCCAGAATTTTAGGTAAACATTAAAGGTGTTTTCACAAAGCAATATGGCATCTGTGGTGGCCTCAGCCATCTTCTATGGTGTGGTCTGCTGGGGCGGCAGCATCTCTGCTGGGGACAGGAAGAGACTGAACAGGCTGATCCGAAGGGCCAGCTCTGTTCTAGGATGCCCTCTGGACCCAGTGGAGGTGGTGAGTGACAGGAGAATGGCGGCTAAGCTGTCATCCCTGTTGGAGAACATCTCCCACCCCATGCAAGAGACTCTGACAGCACTGAACAGCTCCTTCAGTGGGAGACTGCGGCACCCACGGTGTGGGACGGAGAGATTTCGCAGGTCTTTCCTCCCCACTGCTGTCAGACTCCACAACAAAGACTTTTGCAGCTGATCAAACCCTCACACGTGCAATAAGATTGCTATATGTACAATTCTTCTTCTGACGAAGTTGTACTTTTGTATTTTCTTACTCAGTTGTATATAGCATTTGTATTTCTATTTTATTCTATTGTATATATTATTCTATTCTATTTTATTCTATTGTATATAGTATTTTATTTTTATTTTATTTTATTGCATTCCAGTGGTTTCTAATTTCTGCTACATAACTTTGCACTTTTGCAGTAACAAAACAAATTTCCCACCTGTGGGACTAATAAAGGTCATCTTATCTAATCTTATCTCAGTTCTGCTAAATAAGCGATATAATTCCATTTAAAGTGGTATGGAGTTATTATGGAAAAGCACTATGTGTAACTTAACTTGCATCTGCATTTTTCTCTCTCTCTCTGCCTCGGGGCCTGCCTTGCCAGACCTGGTGGTGTGACCTGGTATGGCAGACTGTGTGTCCCCCCCTCGTCCCCACACCTGTCAGTCCTGCCACAGTGTCCTTTCGCACTGGTCAGCAGCACCATTAGGGGGTCTTTTCTATGACAAGAAGCCTGCATGGAGGCGACCAGCCCTCAAACCTGCTCTGCAAGAGATCACACACTGATACCACCTTCATGGGTGTGCCGAGTATACTAAAACAAGAAAAAGGAGTTTGCCTTTTATCTGGTGATTTTTCTTTTTTGCTCCATGGTGTCTCAACAGAGCGTCATTTCTGTACAGATCTGCTAAAAAATATCATATATTTTATGGCGGAAGGGGATGATGGGGGTTGGGTGGGAAGTGGGGGTAAGAGCTGGGGGAGAAAATGAATATGTATGTGCATATTTATCCGGAAAATGATTACTTGCTGAAGCATTCATTAATCGGTTTTCATAATTCATTCTGTGCATATTCTCTTTTTTATTGAATTTAAACAAACCCATTAACGGGGATTAACTTCCCTGAATGAGACTTTGGTTCTCTTCCCAATTGCTTCCAAAAAGGGCCCCTTGTTCCGTCAAGTGGAATTACTTGTGAGCGTCTGCAATCTCCTCGGAAAAGAATTATAGAACACAAGGGTGTGCTACACTGTCCCTCCTTCCCATTTTTGCCACTCTCCCTAAAGTCAATTTATAATCACTTTTCAAAGGATATATCCCCTCATTGTTCATTTTTCTTTCTTTTTTTTAGCAGGAGGGTGTGTGGAAAATGTTTCTGCAGTAATGAGAGCATTATTGCGTGTTGTTTTTAATAACTGGTAATTTGTGTTTGACCATCATCACCATCTCTCCCATGGTTGTTGTCAAGTTATTTTCCTAGCCTTTGTTGCTGCTTATTACATGGCACTAATTATAGCCTGAAGAGAATTGCTTTTCTGGACCCTGACCTCTTCCATCTACTTAAGGCCACAGAGAGGATAAAAAAGGGTATGAAATGAATGAAAGAGCTAAAGGAGGTTATGGGGAGCTTTGTAGCTGATTATCCATAAGGCATACATTAATGATAATTGGATGAGAGGATATGAGTGGAGCCGTGAGCGAGAGATGCACTCCTTTATTTCTGCAATATACTCAAGGTTCTGTTCATTACTGCTCTTTTTCCTCTTTTTCTCTAAACAATTAAGGAGAGCCAACAAAGATTGCCATTAGGTTTGGGTGGAGGATTTGACTTGGACATTTTGGAGTGGGGGAAACATAGAAAGGCTGCACTATATCCCACTGTGTAATGCTGCCCCAGATCTGTAAGTACAGCACACATTGCATGTTACAGTAAACAATTCATTTGATATCTATCGTATTTTGTGTTTTCAGCGATAATACCAAAGAAAATTTAGTCTTCTCATTTTTTCTCTCTCTCTTCTAAATTCTGACCGCCACTGTAGAAAGGATGCAACGACAAAGGGTAAACATGGCTGCCGGCATTACTGTTTGGGGGAAAAGTCTCCCAAGCAGGTGTGTCCCTGGTCACAAAGCTCAAATGAGCACACCAATAAAGCAGCTCTGTGGCCGCACCGAAGCAATGCTTACTCACATGTGCAAAGGCAAACTCAAAGGAAATGTGTACACGCTTGCATAAACACATGCATGCAGAACATGCAATCATGGCTTTAACTCCAAAGTGTTCACCGATTGTGTACCAGATGAGATTTACTTGCCCTGTTGGCACAGCTTGAGAACAACATGTAAATGATGCCAGCCAAGCCAATTAGCTTTGATTCAGACATGAGACAGGAGGCCAAATATCAGACAGGATAGACTGTTTTTGCTGTGACACTTTTCAGCATTAGAGCATCAAATGTTGGCCCAGCTGAAAGCAAAACTAAATTAAGTAGCGCACTGGCTAAGTGGCAGGAGATTGAATGCAAGGCAAGTTAAAAAGAGAAAGAAAGAAATCCCAAAAATATTTATCCCTCGTGGTACATGAGCATCTCTGTGCAGTCATTTCTTCATCGCTCACTTTTGCATCTCCCTCTCACCATTTTCTCCATTCCCCCCCGAACCCTTTGGTGAAAAAATGGCAAATGATCACACTTCTGTGAGCACCATCTGGCAGCTCGTACACTCATAGCACCCATCACATCTCTCACTTTTCTGCCAACCTACAAAAATATACTAGTACACAAAGCCCTTTTCTTTCCCATTGGAAAAAAAAGTCAGTAGGAGCTAATCGCAATAGGCACTTTCTATGTTTGGCCTAATTAAGCAATCTTGCGAAAGAAACATGGAAGGTAGCGATGACATATTTTCAGCCGGTTCTTGCCTTAAAGTGGCTCCTTTGGCCACACCGATGGATGGTTACCTTTAAAACAGCTTGTTCACTTCAATATTAAAGAGCCAACATTATGTCAATGAAAAGGTGAGTTAATGTTGTGTCTCTCAAACTCAGGTCCCCAGAACCCCAGGCGTCTGCGAGCCATAGATTGGTGTTCCTCAAAAGCATGTAGTGGCAAGTCAACACATGTGCATCATCCGAGGTTAAGCTAATTAGCACAGTGGACAAAGACTGAAGTCTGTCCAATTCATCAAGTAATGCAACAGACAAACCAGGTAAAAATCCCTAAAATTTCTATCCTATTCAGTTTCACAACACCTGCGTTTTGTAGTAGTGACAGCAACGGGTAAATGGCCTTCTGTAGTCTGACTGAAGCTACAAGCCGGATTCCTCATTCACACTACACGATCACTATCACACGCACACATATGACCCACTGCACACAATTTTAGGGGTTCAGTATCACCCCAATGACACTCAACATGCAGAAGGGGGTTCAATATGCACATCAAAAAACAACAGCCTTCTGATGAGAGCCTGCTCCCCTGAACTACAGTTATCTGTGAGACAGTTTAATAAACCAGTACACTTCAAAACATTCCAGGGGCAGCGATAAAAGCTGCTGTCTTTGAAATATGTCTGTTAAGAAAATAAGGAAATGAGAGTGAAAGTCTTGATAAGCGTTAAACTTACCTACTTCCTTTCAGATTTAAAATATTTATTTATGCCACCTTGGGTGGTGGCATTGACATATCTTGGTTTTTTACATTTTTTACTTTTTTAAAATTATTTTTAGAGATAATCTTTTTATTTGATTTATATTAGAAATGCACAATTTCTCAGATTTTAATCTTGATCACGATTTTGGTCTTCCACAATTAAATGAACATTATCAAGTCGCTTTTAAACAGAACACAATAAATCAAATCAAGCGCTCCCATAAATTGCTGTCTGAAAAGGTGCCTGCGTGTGTACAGCTGTTCCCTGCAACGGGCTCTGGACTAGTCTGGAGGAGTAACGCTGCATTAAAAGACAGCTATACAACAAAATTCAAATGTCTGGCACATCAGAAAGCAAAGAGCTTGTCCCTCAAAGCAGATCATCATCTGTTGTTCGGAAATACTTTAGCTGTAGTGCAAGTGATGTTAACTAAGAACACATTATATGCAAACAGTGCTGTAGAGTTGTGTCTGTAATGCAAAGCAACGGAACTAATTTATTCATATTCATAATGAAGGCCAAGGAAAACAATACAGCGGTTGTTAATATGAATCGTCCATCGTCAGTTCAGAGATCCTGAGACGTGAGCCTATACAGCATGTCAGCGACAAGGTGAGTAAGGTTTCAGGAAAATGGTTAACATGCTGGGAAAAAAGCAATTATTTCTCTAAAGTGTTCAAATTTGTGCTGCATGTAGTAGGAATGTCACACATTTCAATAAATTAAAAGAATAATAGTGACAAATAGATAGATATTAGTAGATATTAATTTCATACAAACAAAAGAGTCCATGTTACTTCTTATTCATTTCAATATCTTTTCCATATATTTTACACAAAGGATAGCAATTTCTCCATGTATGTTTCTTTTGTTGTTAACAGGGTGTCACAGAATATTTACATCAACCCATCAAGTGACCTGCAATCTGTAAAAAGCGAAGTGACAGCACTGTTTCTCTGGTTTGGAGACTGACTTGATTTTCGCTGCATATTGTATCAGGCATAGTGTGTTGTGAACTTGATAATCTAGTTTTGCGTGGTACACCATGCCAGAAGCAATTGGAAAAAGGGTGAAATGGATTGTGTTAGCAGACATAGATAAGATAAATAATTCTGTGGCAATATGGCATCCAAATATTTATGTAACAGTGTGTATTAAACACTTCTACATTGCCCTGAATGCATTTGTGGATAACAGACAACAAAAAGCCAATGGAAAACATATGGAAATCACTCCAACAGGAGTTTGTTCGTATTGTATGCAGCTGACAGACTTTAGTGTTGTACGGGTCACATTTCATTAAAGCCATTACTATTATTATTATTAGTTGTAGTAGTAGCAGTATTATAAATACTATGTGTTTAATGAAAGTTAAAGGTACTGCATACCTCAACTTTGTGAATTATAAATCAACATTGGAAGTTACATTCTGGATTTCTTTCAGTCTCTTTGATGCAGTTTCTTTTGACCAATTTTGATTCTTCTTCCTTCACCTACTTTGTGCTTTAGTTGGTTTACATTAAACCTGAGTCCAACTACAGTCTCAGTTGCTGATAGCAAACTGTTGTGGGTAAAAGGATATGGATATGGAAATGAAAAGACACTAAGTAGACTGAAAAAAGAGAAAGCGCAAAAGTGGCAAATGAAGGGAGAATGTATGAGCATGTAAAGAGACAAAAGTAGATGTACAAAGCTTATAAAAAACTTACTGCTTCAGTGCAACAGACATTATGGACATTAACACACAGCACATACTAACTACCAAAGTTTTATAAATCATTTCTGTTGCATATTACAGCAAATTGTTAGTTTAGAATCATAAAATCTTTTGGGAAAATAGCAATTTGTTTTTTCCGTTTTCCGTGCACTTATCTAGTTATGATCCACAAGAACAGCAATGACATTTAAAATTCTAATGAATAACTAGGTATGCTAATAGCTCAGTAAGGCCACCAGCTAAATGCTAATGTCACCGAGCCAACATACTGACATAGTTCATGCTAGTTCTGTATTGTTTAACACATCAAATATTTTCTTATGTACATTTAAGTTGACATTTACAGATTAGCATGACTGATGTTGATAGTTGTCAGTGATTTTGCATGTATACCAAATCCCTCTTATGGTTTCTGACACATGTAAATTAAAAGAAATCAAAGGAAAGTCCCATTTCAGTCTCTCTACATTTTCACACTTCCCAAACTTTCAACACAAAAACTATGAGGAAGTCTCCCAAACACATTTTTCATGAAAACGTGAAACTTTCAAAACAGCTGTCTTATATATAATGCAAACTGTATTAAACTGTAAACTGTATTACCATCAAGATCTTTCTATATTTTCGAAAAACAAAACAAAACAAAATTAGGCTTAAAATTTGGAACTCTCCCCACATTTGGTCTTAGAACTGAAGAAGCTTCTCAGAGATGAGAGGTGAAACGTCTTCAAGGAAACTTAAAGAAGTCCAGACTCTTTTCTTTCCAAGCTCCTTAGATGCCCAAGGAATGTTTTCAGAACCATATATGAACTCTTTAACGAAAAAAGAAAACAAAGCAGAGACAGGTACTCTAGAACAATGGAAAAAACATGTTTCTACATAGGTTTTTGTAGTTATGCACACACACACACACACACACACACACACATATACATATATTTTTTTTTTTTACACATGGACACAATTTTAAATTGGTCCATAAACTAGTAAAAACAATTCATCCATTTTTTTCACCTTAACCGGTTCAGAGCCTGTTCCATCTGTCAGATGGGGAAAGGTGACTACACCCTGCACAGATTGCTGTTCATGTTCACATTCACACCTACCAATTCAGCCAATCACAAATGAACCTAACCCCATGGATGCCTTTGGACTGTGGGAGGAAGCTGGAGTATTTGGAGAGAATCCATGCAAGCACGGGGAGAATATACAAACTCCACACAGAGAGTTTAACTGGGTTGATAATTATTAACTATCAATATTATTGTGTTGCTTTTCAGGAATCACAGAAGTTAATTTTCATATCAAATACTGTGTGACAACTCTTTTTTCTGGCCTATTTCAATTAGTCAAGCAAATTACTAGAACCAATTATTTACTCAAAGTCTTCATTTGTAGGCTAGTAGGCATCTGTCGATCTAGCTGCACACCTACAGAACTACCACCCATCTAATTCCAACTGATATTTGAAAATTGGCAGCCCAGAAAATACTAAAAGAAAAATTCAGGAAATTAACAGAACCTGCTGGGATTCATCTTCTTTACTTTTATATTTGTACCATAATTAATATAAATAAATTTGCTTAGTTTGAATGTGACTTGATAAGTGGAAAGCATTCTTCCAAACATAATTAATGATGCATTCATAGAGTGATGTGTTCAGGATTTCAACATTTGAAATCCTGGCATTATCGCTCAGGTCAAAAATGGTTACGGTTTGATGCCAGAAAGTAAAACATTGACAGACAGATGTTAACGTGGTTTTCATATACTGTAGAATAGTAGTTTGATCAGACTGTCTCTTACAAAGTAGGGATATATACAACAAATTATTGCAAAGAATGTAAATACATCTGTTAAGAAAAGCAGCTAATTTGGTTAGTACATGGTTGTGATCAGTCTTTCCCACATACACAGGCCAGTACACAGTGGAATGGTGATGATTAAGCACCAACTCAAACCAACATCATGGTAGTCTCACTGTTATCTGTTAAATTGTTTTTCCTATGACTAAATGTTAAGACAATGCCATTCACTGTTAAAATGTTTGCTGGAAAGGGTTTGAAGCAACCTTCTTGCTTGGAAGCATCAGGGCTAAAATATCAACCTGTTGGTGTTTCTACAGGAAGTCTTGTCAGATCTGGGGTTCATGAACACCCTCCTAAAGTTTTATTGGTAATTCATCCAAAAGTTGTTGAATTCTCTAAGTCTGCTGTCTGTTGGGAAACTTTCAGAGGGCCAGATGCTCCATCTTTAGACTAATAATGTAAGCTTACATCACAACCTGCTTCAAAAGTTTTACTGTCTGCTCAAAGAACAATTTAAAGTTGGCACAAAGACACTAATTGAATTGTAAAATCAAAACATTCGCTGAAGGTCTATTTGAAAAAAGGTAATGAGCCATAGCCAACACATCTGACAATGCAAGAAGAACAACAGCAGCTCAAGGCTGCTGTTAAAACTGGCTAAAAAAAACTGACCTGTCTGAACATCCCATTATCAGGAGCATTGTGAGTCTGATGCAGGCGTGTCCGCTGATATTCTGTAAATTATTTCTTTTTAAATAGAAAATCTTTAAAATCAGTGGCTGAAAATGGAAACTATTCCGTGACCAACACCAATATAAAATGTAATTTCCTCTTCTTGTTAAGCTAAATAAAATATGCAATGGAGGCTTTGCAAAATTTGTCTTCACAAATCGGAAAAAAAAAAGAAAATCTTCTTCTCTAAGTAGCTCATAAACTTCAGGAAACTACATCATTTCCACTGAAAAGTGACAAAAAGTTAAAGTATCTTTAACACACTTTTCAACATACTTCTTGGTGAAAGTTCAGAAACGAATCACAGGAAGCTCACTGGTTCACAGGTGACTCAGGATAGCATGGAGGTGTGTCTTTTCATTTAAACATTACTGCTGTTTGACCACACTAACAAACAATATGTCATTCATGTCACTCACTATGACGTGGTGCACCTTATGATAAAAAGGGAATATTTTCCTCAAGAAAATGACTACATAGATCATATGTGCAAGCTGCTCCAGCAAAGTTGCTTTGAAGTCAAGTGATCTCTGGCCAGAGTCTAACCAGGGTTTAGAAATTAGTGAGGTGTATCACATTTAAGGTGCACCACCTGTGCCTATATGACCAGTTTTAAAGGCTACACTGCGTCCTGCAGTTGTAATAAAATGAAATATAAATTTTGAAAATCATTAGCGCAACTTCCTTTTTTTTGCAGGAGAAACTGGGTATTAACCAGTGAAATAAAATAACACAATATAAAACGTTCCTTCATTTGAAATGATAATAGTCCAAGGAAAAACGTTACTTACTAAATGGCTCTGAATCTGCTGTGCCACTGACTCACCCTAACCCAGAAACACAACGTAAAGAAAGGTAACTGAGAGCAGACCTTTACTTTGTAGAACTCTTTACCTCATAGCTGGTTGCGACCGTGCCTCCAGCAGCTGTGTGAATAAGTATATTATAACTATATAGTAACTATATAAATATTACATGCTCACATGTCTGGTGTTGTGCCTTTGTTGAATACCATGGAAGCATGATGTTGCAGCATAACGAATGTGCCTCATACATTACATAATTAATGAAAGAGTAAACCCAACTGAACCAAAACTGAAACCAAACAGTGAGTGAAAATAAAACTTAACAGTTTTTCCAACACTAGAATTGAAGCGTCCTCATGGAAAGTCAAATAAGTTTACCTCCTCAAGTGGACTTTGCCATTTTAAGTCAGAAACACTGTGTGTCTGGAACACTTGTGTGACTCTTACGAAACAGCTGGAACAAATGGCCAAAATGATCATTTAACTGAAGGACTGTTTGGTTAGAAGTCTTAAAATTGAGGGATTCTTCTTTACTTCTTTATTGAATGTGATCATGGACTGAACATTACAGATTAATGCCTCCTATTCTCACAGATAAATTACAGTCAATTCAGACTGCAAAATTATCGGTCCTCTCACAAGCACCCTTTTCCCTCCACAATCTCTTTTCTGTGTAATTGATGGGAGCCCGGCTATTGAGTATTTTACTGAAGCTGTCTTCCCTGTAATTTCAATCAAGACTTTAGTAGGGCAAATCAATAGGACAGACTCCAAATGAGAAACTATAATGCTGACTCTGTCCCATATCTGTCACATGACCAATCTATTACACCGAGCTCTTAGAAGCTTTCTAATCACTCAGATGCTTATGCTAACAAATGCACACCATATATTAAGAATAATATGAATTGATGCATTAATAGTGACAGTTATTAAATTGCCAACATTTTTATGTATTTGAGAAACATGTATGGTACAAGTGTTGGTCATATAAAGATATAAATTGGATGGATTAAATTATGTAGAACCATAGTTAAGCTTTTGTTTCCATTAATTTATGACCAACCATAGATTGATCTGTATAAAAACAAAACACAAACTAAAAAACAAAAGCAGGCCATATCGTTTGAGGATCGCATTTTAATCATTTTATCAGCATGCCGACTTTCTTTGGCAGTCCACTTTATGATATCAGCACAGTAGTCGGCTCTTGGACCTGCGCAGATACGTCATGAGAATTCCCATGTTGTCGACTGTGTTTGCAGTTTGTCTTAGCCGTTTGTGGATCGACGACTCCAATAAGCCCGCATGAGCCAGACCCAAGATTTTCTAGCAGTTGAAGCCAAGTGGAACGTTGTTTGTCTGGGCCTGCAGCCAAGTCTTCCATTAGGCCTTTGGCCCAGGTGAACAGTAATTAAACAAGGCTGCGCTGAGTCGGCAGTCCGCATCGCCAATGCCTCTGCATTCACATGATTTTTGTTTATGTTGCTCTCCGGTGTATCCCCCCCCCACCCACAACCTCTCTCAGTGGGGACGTGAGCCATATGTCTGTGTTTGTATCTCTCCGTGTGTGGACAAATTTGCTCTAAAGCAGAAGTTTCCTGTAAAGATGCGCCTCTCGGTGGAGGGGATAATGGTTCAGGTGAAAAAAAGGTGCACAATGTAGGTCTGAAGACACACACACACACACGTAGCAGTTTGTTGATTTTGACAGCAAATTTTGATGTAGTTGTAGTCGTAGTCTTTTGACCATAATGTCATTTAGTTTTAGTCATAACTAAACATTTAAATCTTTTTTTTGTTTGTTTTAGTCTAGTAGTGGTCAACTAAACATCATAACATTATTGTAGACTTTATTTTAAGTTGAAAGTTAAACTTCAAAGTGTAAATGTTTACCGGTGGGCGCTGCTCCACATGGTTTATAAAGGATCTTATTTTCCTTGGCATCAAATGCAAAATATGCCCATATGACTGCTCTTCACTTTCCCCCTGCCTACATCTCCTTTTTTGTTGTTGTATTTATTTGTTGATGAAAGTTTCGATACATTTCATCACGGTCTCTGCCATCATGTTTTGAATTTTAATTTAGTTATCACCTTGTTTTCATCAGAAAAAAAGGTAATCAAAATTGGTCAGCTAAATTAACACTGGCAAACACACAAAGAACTGCAATTTCCCTGAAAATCATGTTTTTTAAACCTCCTTGTTTGTCTATGTGAGGCGGTCTTTGGTGGTCTGTACACCCATGGGTACACTGCAAACAAGATAGTATTACTGTGCTAATTTTCCAAAATCTGAAGGACATAAGGTCATAGGAAATCCCTCTAAAATCCCCATAACAGGAGGATTAATAATAAAAATGTTGAAAGTAGTAACCGATAATGCATCAAGGACAGTACCGAGGAACAGCAGCACTATCTGTCAAGTCATCCATGTTTGATACCCTCAAATATTTCCACTTTGAGAAGAAAAAAAGAAAGAAAAGTAGAAAAGAATGAGTAAGTCCAAGCAGGGGTGGATGAAGACATTATGGTGTAAGTGTAGACATTTTTGCTTTTGTTAGACTCCAGGAGTGACAGGAGTGGAGGAAAACAAAATAAGAGAAAATAGGAGAGGAGGTGCTAAGGCTTGAAGATGATATTGAGGGAAGAAGCATGGAGGAAGGAGTATTTTGATGGGAGAAAGAGCAATAACAACCTAGGAAGCACATAAACAAACAATAAAGAGATGACAGATGGACACTGCAAAGAAAGAGGAAGGAGGCAGTGGTGGTGGGAGTGACGGCAGAAGACACCCACCCCCCACCGCACATCCTCACTTTTCACTTATCCTGCTCTGCTCGTGTTGGTTAGAAAGTAACCCCGGGAGGGAACAGGAAAAACACACAGAAAGAGACTTGGAGAGTGGGACAGTGCTGAGGCTGCATTCACAGAAGATTACAGTGCAGGCCGATCAGGCCCTCCACCATTTTCTCTTACTGTGTGCAAAGATGCGTCCGCCTCCCTTTGATCACGCCCGCAGCTGTAAGATCACACAGGTGGGGTAAGATAATGCAGACCCTTCTGCTACATATGTACACACAACCATGCTGGGAAATCAGATTGCATGTGCTGGGGACAATATTCATACCTCATCAAAGGCTAGCATGCAAGTGAGCGCGAGAGGAAGGGACGCAACAATTAAAGCTAGAAGAAGTGTGTTTGTAAATGTGTGTGTGTGTGAGTCACATGGGTGGGTGCGTGGTTGGGGGTTCATGAGGAAAAAGAGCAATATTCAAATCTCCTAATTCATTCCCAGCAGGGATGAGGATCGATAGCTCTTTATGAAGGGACTTAGCGAACTAATTAGGTAGCTGAATGGCTGTGAATTCCAAATGAGCTGACCGTGTGCGCAATGAGAATTAAGTTGTGGATGTGCGACAGCAAACTGAAGGCGACTTAATTCACGAAAGTCCCCCGAATCCATCACTTGAACAAGATTACTCAGATACACACACACAGAGACACACACACACGAGCTCAGGTGTATGTGCACAAAGCCATGTACATTTTTGCTCTCATCATCGCAGCACGGTTACTGTTGCGTGCAGATGTCGTGCTTGTTAGGCTGTTGATTTCTATCAGAATGGATTATTTTGTGTTTGGTGTTGTGAGTAACAAGTTAAGCATGAAACATCAAAAACTAAAGGCTGGAAAATGGAAACTAGGAGGTTATGAGACAGGAATAACAATTAAGGCTAATCTCAGCTTTACTTTCTGCACTCCAGGCAAAAATGTTCCAGAGCAAGTACATTGTGTGTTTTGATATTGAGAGCAGAGAAGAATATTAGCTTTGGAGCATTTCATTTGTAAGCAATATTACAGATTAACCTCCTATCCTTGAGTCTGAGATGTATTTTGAGATTGTATTTGTTCTGTGTGTCACACTAGGTCAGAGGATGGTGCAGGATTGTGGTCTCACAGCTGGAAACTTTTGGATTTGAATCTGCTGGTCGGCTCAGGTCCATCTGTGTGGAGTTTTTATGTTCTCGCTGTGCTTGTACGGGTTCCCTCTGGGGCCACTGTTTTCCCTCTACAGCCTGAAGACATGTGTGCTAGGTGAGTCTAAATTGGCTGGAGGTGTGAATGGCTTGTCTCTCTGTGATGGAGTGGCAAGCTGTCCAGGGTGTACTTCGCTTTTCATCAAGGTCAGCTGGGATAGGCTTGCTTTATGCTTGTTTTTTGGGTGGACTGACCTTTTTGCTCTTATTGTAAAGTGGTCTGTCTGTACAAACTGAAGGCAACTTAATTCAGTGGTCCCCAACCTTTTCCCTTTTCTTGATCTTTTAAACTATTAACCCTCATCCAGCTGGGGCCTGTGCACACCACCATTTTTGTCATATTTTTACAGATGTATCATTCCAGCTGTGTATGACTTTGCCAATCATTTTGTTCCCAATAATATCGCACGTATTGTTTCTTTTTCTGCTTTGAGTTGGGGCGTTTAAAAATACAAATATGACCCAAGTGAAAGCACAAATTTTTGCATATGTGGGTTTACCCCTCATCCCTTAAAAGGCTGATGGGAAAGCCTGCCAGATGAGCATCCAGCATGAACATCCAAATTTGTGAATATAATATTTCAAATTATATTAATACCATTGGTGCATGTACTTATTTAAGCTTCTGAATCTGTAGCACCGATGACATAACCTGCATTAGTGGCCGACGTTGCATTCCTGGTACATTTATGTTAATTACGTTGTGGTTAAGTCCCAGTGTTTTATATGAGGTGCTAGGACTTTTTTCCCTCCTGGGTCCTTTCAGCAATCTCCCTATAGGAATGTGCTGATATTAGTGAGCTTAAATTGATGCTATGATTATTATTCCTTATATTTTGTAGTGGTTGGGATGTGAATTAGCATGTCCAACTCTAAAGCTGTGGTTCTCAGAAAACGGTGGGATGCTCAACAAGTTGCTGCTCCAAGTGGAGGATTTTAAGTATCTTGGAATCTTGTTCGAGAGTGAGCAAGATTCCAGGGAATAAAACGGAAGATTGTCAGACAGACTGGTGCAGCGTCTGCAATGGATGCTATACCACTCTGCTGTGGTGAAAAGAGAGAGAGATGAGGGTGAAAACGGAGCTGGTTGTTTACTGGGTAATCTAAGTTCCTACCCTCACCTATGATCGTGGTCTGGTTTGTGAGGGAAAAAAAAGCTTGCAGATACAAGAAGAAGAAACAAGCTTCCTTCATAAGGTGTCTGGACTCTTAGAAAGAGAGAGAGAAGTTTGGTCATATGGGAGAGCTCAATTAGTGATGTGTTTTGGGTAAGTCCTCAGAGGCCGTGTCTTAGACCCAGGGCACGCTGGAGAGATGACAGATTTGGGATGGCTGATTGTTGGGTGATTTGAAAGAAATAAGTTTTCCCTTTATTATTTTGCTGATGTGATTCATTCTTAGAGTATGTTAATCTTTGCCTCCTCTGGGATCCCAGTGGGTAGTCCATGTATGTTAAATATGTTGGTTGGATAACGGTTGTAGAAGAGTAAAATCCCTTATAAATTCCCTTTATATTCTTTTTTTAGTAGGTTAGTTACAGCTTGTTTTATCCTATAACTCTGGTCCAACCAACTTTAGCTACCATATTTAATTTCACTTCAGCTCACTTGCTGACTCACGCTATTAATAACAGCAGGAGATTAGAAAATTATAGTTGAATTACTTGGAAGGCATGTTTTAACCAGGCTTTGTTACTGTAACACTTGGGTAAGTGTGTGTGTGTGTGTTTCTCATGCCTATCAAGATAAATATGAACAGATTTTATTGGAATTTCTTCTTCTCAGTTTCTTTCAGTTGAGACAGTTGGCAAAAATAAAAAACATTCTGTCGAAAGATCATTTTGAAACAGTAATCCACGCCTTCATCACAACTCGGTTGGATTGCTGTAACTCTTTAGATGTTGGTGTTAGCCAGTCCTGCCTGCCATGACTTCAGCTGGTGCCGCACAACTTTTAACTGGAACAGCACATTACTTCTCCGTCATACTCACTGCACTGGCTGCCTGACAATTTTAAAGTTCATTTTAAGTCTTTTATTTGTTTTTAAGCTCTTAAATGGCCTTGCCCCGCCCTACCTCTCTGAACTGCTGCACTTGCGTGACCTTTATTTTAGTGTATCTCCATCCCTATGTTCAGCACTTTGGTCAGTGGTTGCTGTTTTTAAAGTGCTTTATAAATAAAGTTGGCTTTCCACATACTCTTGCCGGTGTTCTGGGAATCCATCCTACCTGACAAACCAACCCGTTGATTCTACGCATGCGCACAACACGAAATTCAATGGCGAACCGTCCTACCTTTGTGAATATAAGCTACAAACATACTCTGATGGGTAAAATTAAGTGCCAAAGCGTCCTACCTTTGTAAATGTGACATACACGCATACTTTAACAGCTATAATTAAGTGGCAAATCGTCCTACCTTTGTGAATATGAGCTAGAAACATACTCTGACGGGTAAAATCACGTGCCAAACCATGCTACCTTTGTGAATGTGACCTACAAGCATACTTTAACGGGTAAAATGAAGTGGCAAACCGTCCTGGCTTTATGAATGTGAGCTACAAGCATACTCTGATGGGCAACGTTAAATGGCCATCCGCCATACCTACTTAGATTTGTGCTGGAATTACTCTGTGACAGCAGAAATGTGCATAAACTACTTACGGTAGGACGTTTTGCCAAAGTAGGACGTTTTGTCAGAACACCGGATTCTACCCCCAATGGTAAATGTATAGCTTCTTTGCAATCAATGATCATATTACTGGAAGTTGAAAAGCACGTAATCATGGTTTGATATCCACCACAATAATACATATAAAGCGCCTTGAGGCGACTGATGTTGTGATTTGGCGCTATATAAATAAAACTGAATTGAATTGAATTGAATTTGAACAAAGGCAAATCCAAAAAAACCAATGCAGATGGCATTCTTCAAAGATCTGTTGCCAAACTTCTGACGTTAGTTGCAAAATTATACCATTTTATATGTACTGTAAAACTCTTCCAGTGGACTTTGCAGTGTAAGGAAATGGAGCTGCTCTAAAAAAAACTTAAATAGTACTCAATTTGTAGCCTGTAAATCCCTGTTATTTGATCCTCCGCACAAATAAAAAACTCTTAAGACGTTGACCGTGAGAATCATTTTAGCCGTTTTCCTGAGAGATGCAACAAATGAACGCCAATTTGCATCTGAGGTAGCAAATTGTCAGACTGGATGGGGTGTTGCTGGGGATGAATAACACAATTTGTCAGTGAAAATGACCATTCTGCTGCCCAACTGTCATTTTTATTAAAGAAGGTAGAGGCATGCATTCATCAGTGTCAGTTAGGGCTGCTCATGGCAACACTCACAAACTCTCCAGATACACAGCTTACATTTAATTCCATCTGCCTGCCTGCTGCATTACATTTCCATGATGAGCTCTCCACCAAAGGGAGGCTGCAATTAGCTCCATACCTTGTGGCGGGCACACAGTTAACGCACTGCTCTCTCTCCTCCACGGCTTAAGAAATGACCAGCAATTATTATGAAGGAGGATATTAGAAGGACTTTAGATGTGGTCAATTTGCATGCAACAGTGTGGGCCTTATGGATCATGTATGCACAATTAAACAAGAATTAGTCATCATGTTGCTTGCAGCCTGTTAGCAGAGACCTCTTGCATCAGTGAAGTGCAACTGGATTTGACTAATTGTCAACTGAAGTTTGGTTTCTTTCCACCAGTGAAGGGGGTGGGGGTGGGGGGACAGTTCAGTTCAAAGATTGACACAAAGGAAAACATGTTTGCTTGGATGGATCAGAGAATGACACAGTCAGTCCTGCTCTTTGGTCCAGATTTCTGTGTCTTGGTAACTACTGTGGAGACTGACATTACATTATTACATTACATTTTGTTCAAACATTCATGGGTTTGAGTTGGAGGGGGGGTTCCTGACTTTTTCTTTAGTGCCCCCATGAGGTTTCCACTTTCTTTTTTCCCCAGATTGCTGTAAATTTGTCCCGGGGTTCTGTTGTGCTGTGAACATGATTTACATATTCATCTCCGACTGGTGAGTATTATGTTTTCTCAGCACCCTGAGATGGCTAAGGTTGTTGCTGGTTTATTGTATTCGAGAACTGAAAAGCTGTGGACACAGCAGCAGTGCGCTAACCCCATTTTATTCCTTCTTGTAATGTTGTGGTTAAAAGAAAAAACAAACAAACAAACAAACAAACAAAAAACCTGAGCATTTGTTTCTGCTGGAAACTAGATGATTATGATTGGCTCACACCTGGCTGTTGCTACAACATGACAATGATATTTTCCCAACTTCACCTTGTGGTGAAGCTGAGGAGGAACTGGATTTATTCAGCTTTTGCTATTCAAGCCTTTTTTTTTCAGTCTTTACAATATATGTGAAATGTGGCATGGGGTAGGTGGGTGGTTAGGGAACTACCTGTTGACAAAAAAATCCTCATAAGTGAAAGACAAAAGTGGTCTACCTCCTCTCTGAACAAATAATCGAGTGCATTCCAAATCCACACTGCTAAGAATAAATGTTCAACGCTACTCTGTGGCGTTACATAATTAAAATGATTCCAACTTGCTAATATAACATTAAAGCTTGAAATAAAAGTCTCTCAACACAAATAACAAGCTTCCTGCAAAACAGAAATCCCTCTCAGCCAACTCCTATCATCAGGCTGTTGCAGGGAGATTGTGCAGTGATTGAAGGGTTCCAGTCACTTGGCCGGATTACTGGTTTTGAGATGATAGCCAGATTTAATAGACTTCTGAAGGCATCAAAAAGCAATTCACATACAGAGACAGCGAGCCTTTGTCCCTCCCATTGACCTGCTCCTGCCCTCCTATTGACTCTTTAACCTTCATCTTGGATCAGCAGCATCTCTTTTTTAAGCCCTCCAGCTCATTTCTTCCTTTCTCACATCGCTGAAATGTTTTGAATCTTTAAAAGTTCTCAACCCTTCTGTCCCTAGAAGCCTTTGCTCCATCAAGATTGAATAGCCTCTTCATTTTAGGATTCAACCTTTGAAACCATTTTGAAGCCCCTCTTCTTCGAAAACAAACATAAAAGCACATTTTCTATGTTGAATTTGTATGAATTCATAGTAATGCACACATACAGGGTGCATACCAGCTCTCATTCTTTAAATTCTTTTTCCAGTTTACTCAGTGAACAAAGTCCTTAATTCAAGCAATTAATGTGAGATTAATCTTCCCCTCTGACCTAATCCCTTTAACATTACCTGACTGGTCTTCAATCTTCTCATTTGTGCTCTCCTTTTTAGCCTCTATAGGTGGTCTATATACCTAGACTGCTGGGAAACTCCTCACCTGACAAATATTTGGAATCTGCCTCTCAAGTCTGGTGTCATTAGCCATTTCCAGGTCCAAAACTCTTCTTCTGTTCCCAAACTGAAACAAACAATGTGACGTCACCAAGAGTTAGAAATGTCTGAAATGTCTCAAAGTCTTTCATCTTCAATAAAATGATTAGTGTGGGTGCTCTCCCAGCTGTTACAGTAGTTGAACATTAAGGCATCTATCAAAAAGAGGATTTACAAGGTTTAATGGCGTTAGAGGTTAGCAGGAACCTTGCTAGCTTCGATCTAAAGTTGATGTACCAAGTTCTGACCAAGAGATTTCTAAAAAACTAAAACAGTTCTGCTATCACTTCGGACATAAATGAAGACAGAAAACTGAACACCAACAATGTTTGTAGGGTTTTTGAACTTGGGCTAAGTGGCACATAATGGTCTGCCGCTTAGTGGCTAGCTACAAAGCTATGGTTAGGATAATATGAACACATTAATACATTTAAGACAGAGGATGAATGTTAAGTTTTTTGCTCTCAATACATTATTATTTGCAATTATATTTAATTATACGGCACGAAAAAGACACTGAAAATAGATCAAACTACAGCCAAGACAACACCTGAGATGATCCATTCACAATATGAGGTTAGTGATTAATACGCTGCTGCATGGTTTGGATGACTTGCTATGAAAACACAGTGAAAACACTTGCTTTGAAGAGTTATTCCATTCTAACTCTGGTTCCTTTTCCCTTTGTTGCAGGTCATTTGTTCAAAAATAGTGTGTGAAAAGAGTAATCGGACTTTGGTGTGAACCAAAACAACCAGACTGAGACCCTTTGGAGGAGCTGGTCTCAGTGGAGTTTCGAATGAAATGGTCTGCATTTGTATAGCGCTTTTCTAGTCCCTAAGGACCCCAAAGCGCTTCACACTACATTCAGTCATTCACACTCACACACTGGCGATGGCAAGCTACATTGTAGCCACAGCTGCCCTGGGGCGCACTGACAGAAGCGAGGCTGCCGGACACTGGCGCCACCGGGCCCTCTGACCACCACCAGTAGGCAAACATGGGGTTAGTATCGTGCCCAAGGATATTTGGCATGCAGCCAGGATGCAGCCTGGGATCGAACCACTGACCTTCTGATTAGTGGCTGACCTGCTCTGCCACCTGAGCTACAGCCACCCTGCTCCAGAGAATGAACTCCAGAGATGTCCGTTAATAGTGCAAACTTGATCCAAACCCCTTTGTTGGTCACGCCCCAGACACATATGGCCAATAAGCAGACTGAACATTGTCACATATTTTGTAGTGATGCATTTGGTTTACTTGGAGTTCACTTGGACTTTTCTCTGTGTGAAAAGAAACCAAATCACAGGGGAAAAGCTTAAAGCTAAATTTTACAAACTCATCAACTGATTCGGACCAGAGTAAATGAACTCTAGTTGTGAAAACACCCAAAGTTAGCCTCAGAGTGATTCTTTTCTGAAGTTTTCAAATATTTTGTGTCTATCAAACTGTGAGCTGTGATACTGTAGTTACATTTTAAGGTCTTAAAAACTGTGCTTAAGAATGTGCTGCAAGGGAACACTGGTAATAAACAATACAAGACAACAGCCTTTAATTGGCTTGAATATAGAAGCAAGGTTGATTCGTCATCACTTTACAAAGTCTTAGGCATAGATGATTGACTGCAGCTCTCCAAAAAGTGACAGTGAATGAAAGCTTGTTTCAAATAATTCCCTTATCTTCATTATGCTGAATCTTTTTTGCTTTTATGATAAATGTTGTCTCGTTCTAAAAGTAAAAGTCAAAGAATACTAAGTAAATTATACATCTACATAGCTAAATCACCATTTTAGGGTGGCAAGAAACTCTCTAGTATGGAATTACAGCTAGAAAATGAAATTTATATTTGAGCATGATAAAGGTGAAGGTAGAAGACTAGATTAAAAAAAGAACTGTCAGAAGCAATATCTGAAGCAACCACAGTTCAAATTGTAGTTTAGAAAGAATCATCCATCAAGTACAGCATGAGTTATCAGCAAAAGCAAAATCAAACAGGGATGTGGTGAATAATTCACTGTGGCATACTTTGAGATTCATTTCTAATCTGCCACGATGTTGATTTTCCAGAGTTTTGGCATGTTTCATGGCCATCTCTCTGTACCCTCCTGATTTTTCCTGTGAAACCCCAACAATATTTATGAAACCTTATTTTAAGCAAATGCCATTAATTTTGAATTAATGACATTGCCTAGGTTGCCATTTCATTTATGATAAACTATGTTCACACATGTCTGTGAAGGTTCTCAGTCATCCAGGTCATCGTAGTCTAAGGAGCTTGGAAAGAAAAGCGTCTGGACTTCTTTAAATTGCTTGAAGACTATTCACCTCTCATCCGAGAAGCTTCTTCAGTTCTAAGGTCAAATGGTGGAGAGTCCCAGATTTAAACCTAGTGGGAGTATCCCCCCACAGAGGGACAAAGGACCCCCTGATGATCCTCTACCTAATCACATGAGCCAAGGTGTGAAAACGGGTGTGGGTTACAATCAGTCAGGGTTTCGGGTGAGCTCATTGTGAAACCTGGCCCCACCCTATCATGTGATTTCCTGAGATCAGACACCAGCGAGGGAGGATAAGAAAGACAGATGCAACAACATTGTCATCCCCTATGTAGCCGGTGTATCAGAGAAACTGAGGAGAGTTTTCTCCAAGCACGACATCCCAGTGCATTTCAGACCCAGCAACACACTCAGACAAAAACTGGTTCACCCGAAAGACAAAACTGCAAAACACAAACTTAACAATGTGGTGTATGCTGTACAGTGCAGCGAGGAATGCCCAGACCTCTACATTGGAGAGACCAAACAGCCACTTCACAAGCGCATGGCACAACATAGAAGAGCCACCTCCACAGGACAAGACTCAGCAGTCCATCTGCATCTAAAGGACAAAGGTCACTCTTTTGAGGATGCCAATGTTCACATTTTGGACAGAGAGGACAGATGGTTTGAAAGAGGAGTGAAAGAAGCCATCTATGTCCACTGTGAGCGACCATCTTTGAACAGAGGCGGTGTTTTACGACACCAACTGTCTGCCATCTATAATCCAGTTTTGAGTTCCCTTCCCAGAGGCCTTAACGTCCACTCACACCCTGGGCCATCTGACCTCAGGAAATCACATGATAGAGTGGGGCCAGGTTTCACAATGAGTTCACCCGAAACCCTGGCTGATTGTGACCCACACCCGTTTTCACACCTTGGCTCATGTGATTAGGTAGAGGATCACCAGGGGGTCCTTTGTCCCTCTTTGGGGTGAAACTCCCACTGGGTTTAAATCTGGGACTCTCCACCATTTGACTCTTGGAACTGAAGAAGCTTCTCAGATGAGAGGTGAAACGTCTTCAAGCAACTTAAAGAAGTCCAGACGCTTTTCTTTCCAAGCTCCTTAGATTATGTTCACACATAATCCTCACACCACATGCAATTCAGCGGATCTGTCATTGGAACCTCGTATTCTGATACAAGTGTCGTGCCTGCTGCTTTCTATGAAGGCACATAGATCTCTTTAATGTTGGATAAATTAGCTTTCCTATCCTAACCACTGTTGTTGACGCACCACTTCTGTTCTCTTAGTTAAGAGGACACAGTTGATTCTGATGCTTTGAAACCAAAACAATAATCGCCCATCACACCATGTCCAATTCCTTAGGTATGAATGAGAGAGATGAAGTCTTTGTAAAAGCAGGAAATATTCAGATTCTTCCCCTGTTGTTAACTAATAACACAAACTATGTTGCTATCCAACTGCAGTAAGGTTCACTATGAGCTACAATCCAGTTTTCATCCGCCAAATTGGAAAAAATATATTAGTCTTATTAGCCAGCTGTGAGCATGTGTGCAGTGACTGTTCATCATTGAGATACTTCACTCTGACAAAGTGCAATTTTACCAACATTTCTCCACAAATCACTGATCTCTTCATGGTTATACCACAATATTTAGTAACCGGAAAAAAAGTGTTAGGGGGGATTTTTCCGATAGGAAAAGCCATAATATTAGAATTACTAACTCCTTTGCTCTTGGATGCCTCCTATGCCTACCTTTGTTTCTCTTTTCTAAACTGAACAGTTTCTGTCATATTTCAGGCCTCCTTTCAGAATAAAATAATGGAGTGTGCATCAGAAGTTAGTGATGGTGATCTCTGCCTACTCTTAGAAAAACCTGGAACCTATTCTAATGGTCATCAAACCACATTTTTATTGATATATATTGAGCTGTTAAAACTCATCATTAAGGGCACAGGGTGGTCAAATGAAGGAAAGAGTTGAAAGGAAAGAGCTCAATTCAAAAATGCTGGGATGTTGCATTGGAGCAAATTGGCATTCAGTTAGCCTAGTGCAAATACAAAAACACTCAGAGAATACCCAACTCTACAGATGAACATACTACTCAATAAACCACCACACAGACCTGAAAGGACAACGTGTCAGGAACAGATGGATGAGGAAAGTAGGTTAGGGTGATAGAAGGTAAAAGACAAAACGTATAAAGAAGTTGAGGTAGAAGAGAGGGAATAGAGGAAATGGGAAGAGGAAACTTTATGGTGTGGAAAGAATGTGGTGAGAGTGCTGGATGGAAGATAGAAACATGAGGTTAAAAGAAACTGGAGGATGGGGTATGGAAAAAAGGAAGCACTAAGCAAGAGGTGAGGGAGATACAGAAAAAGCAGGGATGCATTAGATGGAGTATCAAGAGATGATTGCAGATATCCTTTAGATGCTTAACTGAATTGCTGCCCTGGTATAGAACAGCAGTTAGGTAGGTGCTGCATGTCAAATTAAGATCCACATGAAAGAGGATATCTGATATCTGTAACACAGACAGTGGAAGAGGATGACAAGCCTTTGTCTTGCTGATTTAGACTAAATATTCTATGATGTTTGGTTTTGGTTTTGAATTTATTGTTACTCCTTCCTGTGGTTCTTAGTATACATTTCGTCTCTTTTTGAGCTCTTTTGTGATTGCACATTATAGAATCATCACAAACAACCTATGTACCTGCTGTTCAATATTAGCTATAGCTGGTTAACAATGAACTTACCATATGTACGAATGGCATAAGGCTTATTTCCGACTTATTTGACAGAACTTAAATAAGATGGATCATAGACAGCATAGTTTGTCCAAATGGTAGCAATAAAGGACTATACCAACAGGATGTAGCCATCACAATTTAATTGCAGTAGTACAGTAAGAAAAACAAAAGGGGCAAAAAAATTGACCAAATGTCATCCTTAAGATATGTTATAGAGATTTTAATTTGGATAAATTTGTAGATGATGTTCAGAAAACATGTTGGTGAGAAATTTTATCTGAAATGCACCCAGAAAATGCACTGGCAAAGTTTGAAGTGTTATTTATGCCAGTGGTGAAAAAGCATGCACCATTAAGAATGTTTACTGTTAAAAATGTTAGAACACCGTGGTTGGACAGGGAATTGAAGGAGCATATGGCAGAGCGCAATCAGGCAAAATTAATAGCCAGCAAGTCTGGTTATAAATATACCTGCCAGATTGGCAGGTATATTGTAAATGAAGGAATTTTGTTACTGGGTTAACTAGAGAGAAAAAGAAAAAGAAATTATATTATGAAAAGAAGATTAAAAATGCAAAAAAATGTCAAAAAAGTTATAGAATTTATTAAAAAGAAAAAAAAGACATGCCTTTCTATATAGAGACAGAAGGTCAATTTTTAAGCCAGTTGATATCGCAAATCATTTCAATAAATGTTTTATAAATTTTATGTGCAGACACAACAGTGGTTCATCCATTGAGTACCTTTAATTCTTCATTTAAAACTTGATTTGTTACCTTATAGAAAAGGGTATTCTACAGCTACTGCTTTAACTCAAATGCCAGATGATTGGTTAAGAAAGATAAATCATGAAATACTATCAAAGGAATTATAACGTTATGTTTTTATAAGTTTGCCTGATTGTCGATGAGGAATTATTTGAGTGAAAGGAAACAAAAAGTATTTTTAAATAGAACATTTTCAGACATAAGTGTTGTAAAATGTGGAGTGCCCCAAGGAACCTGTCTTGGACCACTGTTGTATGATATGGTTACAGCATGCCATTTGTCCTCAATGAGGCAACTATGTCTATGTATGTAGATGATTTAACTTTATATATAACAGCTAACACTGAAAAAGAGTTAAGGCTAGATCTAAATGTGGAATTACAATTAATAGTTAGGTTTCTACTAATGTTGCACCTGTTAACCAGGTCTATGAGACCAGGCTCCTGGGTTTAACTTTGGACAGTGAATTTGTTGTGGATATAGAACAAAGATTGTAAGAATGCATGCATTTATTAATTGGTTAATTATTAAAGATAGATAGCTTTATTCTTGTACTTATTAGAAATATTATTGTTACAAATACAAAAATTTTTGTAAAAAAAATTGTATTTCAGTATGGATAGACATGTACTAGACAAGCTAGAGGAAGAAGATTTTTATCATCCAAAGCAAGAACCAATTCAATCAAAAGAACAGTTTTGTACATGGCAATGGAAGAATGTATTTATTTATTTTTTTACCAATACAGATAATACAAGAAACCATAAAAACTGGATTAAAAAAACATCTAAAACAATATTCATTTGGTCTGACTTTTGATCATTGTTAAAAGTGGTAACATGAATTTGAAATATTGTGTGTGTGCTGTCATAATGATGGTAAATTAATCTCGCGTTGTGCAAATGTTATATTATCAACGCTTACCCTGATACAAGGCCTAAATTGTGTATATGTTTGGTTTGTCTTTTCCAAATGTTACATTGTATATATGTGTCTGTCTTATAATACATTGCTAAAATCTAAAGATTTGCGACCCCAGGAAGAATAGCTGATGCATTACTTCAGCTAATGGGGATCTTAATAAACATAAACAGATGCCTACAGTCATTCTTTTGATTAATAAATCAATAGACGGTGCCTGCGAACCGATGAAAAAATAATCTTCCCATTGAAATGTTTTTGTGATTTCCTGCCTCTTTGGAGCTAAAAGAAGCCACTCAAATACATGAGATTTCAATTGAAAGCCAAGGATGTCCTCCATTCAGTACATCATGACTTAGTAGGGTATCTCAAATAAGTCAAAAGATATAAACCAACAACTAATGTCAACAGAGGACATAAATGAATTATATGTGCATTAGTCTCGTAGTGCAACAGTCTTGAGCCACCTCTCATTTTTTTATATTTAGCTCCCAAGCAGCGAAAAAGGTAGAAGAGAGGGAATTGCTCCAGACCAGTAGTTCCTCAGGCTTGCTTTAGGACTTCCAGTTTTTCTTGGGACATTGCCTCCTTTTTCACTTATTTTCAGTCCAGTCCTTGTACCTGACCATTTTCAGTGTTTTTTTTTTTTTTTTTTCCTGAAAACTACTTAAAGATGTGACAAGAAAGCTGCCTAGAGAGTTCAGACTGTGTTGAAGAATATAGGTAATCATATCAAATACTGACTTTCAAACACAGTAGAATTACACAATCTGCACTCAAAAAAGTCAACTAAGGCAGTTGTTTGATTAATTCAATAGACATTTGTCTATTTAACATGAACATATTGAGTTTAGGTTTTTAAATCATTATCAGTTGTTGGTTTAACATAAAATAACAAAAAGTTTAATGAACTAGATTTGCATTCTTTAGTTCAATTAAATGTAATTATTTTAAATCAACAACTCTAAAACCGATGCCTAGTGCGCATGCTCAAACTTCCCAGAAGTGAAGAGGCGGGAACTCGGAGAAAGTTATATGTGTTCAGTGAACTGCAGTTTCCCTCTGCAGAATCTTCCACAATACAGGTAAGTAATAAATAACTGAAAATATCAAACGAAGTTCTTCCGTTGGTTAATTGTTTAACAATGTTTTTAATTCCAAATGTGTAAGTTGTCATTAGACAGCGGGAGTGGAGCAAATACAGTGAAAATCGGGTATTAGACGGTACCAATCGGTACCGTCTAATACCTGATTTCTAATCCATTCGGTTATATTTATATTATTATTAGCATTTCCACTTCATTCCTTTCTTTTTTTTTTTGTTACCCGTTTTTGCAGTTAGTCTTATAGTGTTTTTAGCGGTTATTGATATGTTTCGTTCAATATTTAACACGTTTGTAATTCACTTTCAAAGTAAATGAAGTTAGCTAAAGCTAGTATGGTTGTCTCATTGAACTTTTACCTAGCTTTGTTAGCATTCACTTTGGTTTTAAATGACGGTTATTGCAAGACATGGTCTTTCTTCACTTTTTTTTAATTATCATTTGCATTTTTTCTTTCTTTCTTTCTCTCTCCTTTTTTTTTAAGCATTCGGCCTCTCTTGGTAATGCAAGTTAAACTAGCGTGCGCAAGTTGCTAAATATTAGCTGTGTCCAAATTCAGGGGCTGCATCCTTCGAATTGACTTGAACCCTAGGGCATGGGAAAAAGAGCATGAACATGAGGTCAGAGGAAAAGGCAATGGCGGATAGTTATAAAAATTGCCTGTCGGACCTTTACCGCAACTACCAGCATCTTTATTGCATAGTGTGAAACACTGCTATTACATTTGGCAACAGATTGGATATTTATCTGTGAATTTTATATTGCAAGAGGTATTTATATGTATTTGTATTTTTTTATACATTTGCAACAAAGTAAAAAAATCCACTGTGGAATTTTTATAAAATAATTTTGTCTGTTTTCTTTACCATAGTAACACCACAAAGAAAGCTGCCCCCTTTTTCTGATTGTTTGTGCCTCCTCTTTAATACATGGTAAGTTTTACCATCATACATTTTTATGATAGTTTTATGATTTAATCAAAGTGAAAAAAAGGTGCCAATAAAACCATCCTTAAAACTGCTTCTCTTTTTTTCTTTCAGTGACTTGTATGTGGCAGTGCAAGCGTTGTTCCATCAGGGAGAGTAGTAGGTACAAATTATTGAAACACTGTAGATTACATCATCATTATGGACCCAGCCAGCGTTATCTTTGTATATATGTAAATTGTCCATGCACATTTAAGACTTGGTGTGGACTAAAAACACATGTTTACAGATGTCATTCTTCTCATTTTAAACAGACAGCTGTCAGTTCAGTCACTTTTAGGTGTGAGTTATGTGACTGCAGTGACCTTACCACAGAGAGAGATTATTTTGGACATATTGGATCACATTTAGGAAATAGTGAGACAGTAACTTGTGTATTTTCAGGCTGCTCTTTCAAGACAAATATCTTTGGTACATTTTATTCACACAAAAAGAGGAAGCATCATTCAGATTCACTTAAAGATTTCAAGGTAGGTTTAGTGGTGTGTTTTGACCCAGCTCAACGTTCTGATGACCCTGAAGGTGTAGGTGCTAGTTGCTCTGATTTTATAGATCCTGAAGTTGGAACTGAGTTGGTGTCAGGAAGTAATCATTCCACTGAAAATTTGACAGATCTTGTTGAACAGAAAATAGCTGGGATATTGTTAAAATTGGAACATATATTTCAAATTCCAGCTACAGCAGTAGCTTGGTGGAGGAGTTGAGTTTTTTGTTAAGTTCTGCTTGTACTTCAATCACAAAACGAACTGTTGAAGAGGTATTCAAGAGCCATAACCTTCATATTGGTCAGGCTGTTGTTGAGGAGCTTGCCAATACAGTGTGCATTTCTAACCCTGTATCAAAAATTTTAGCTAAGTGTGGTCCTCTTGGAACTTCATTTAAAAGAAAACAATACTATAAGCATAACTTAAGGCTCATAGAGCCTGTTGAGTACATTTTATCTGTTGATCAATGAAAGTCATTTCAGTACATTCCTTTATTAAAGTTACTGCAAGAATTATTGAGTCATAATCACATACTTGATAGAGTGATTGAGCAACATATAGGACAAGAAAAAAGTGAGGATTTGGCTAATGGTCTGAGTGTTTACAGGTCTTTCCGAGATGGCAAGCACTTTAGAACCAATAGCTTTTTAGTTGTTGACGTGTTGAGAATCTCCATTACACTTTACATTGATGATTTTGAGGTTTGCAATCCTCTTGGAACCTCACGCAAAAAACACAAGCTTTGTGGTATTTATTGGGTCTTGGATAATTTGCCTCCAGGCTCTCATTCAGCACTCTCCTCCATTTACCTAGCTGTTCTTTGTAAAAGTGACGATTTAAAGACATTTGGGTTTGAAAAGGTGTTGGAACCCCTGTTAAAAGATCTTGGAACAACACGGTGTGTTTATTGCTCAGTAGAGGTGGGAATCACCATACATCCCACGATACGATATTATCACAATACTTAACGCACGATACGATATTATTGCAATTTTTTAAAATATTTTGCGATATTCAGATTCTGTACATAAAGGTAAACTTTATCAATATTCATTTTATCTAATATCAAAGTCTCACACTCAGTTTTTCTCTCATTTCAGTCAGTTTTATTGTTGACAAACTGAACGGTTTGTATTACAGTCTAGTCCAACTTAACTGAACGCAACCATCTGGTACAATTATAGCTATTCTGAACTATGCAATTTGTGAAAACTATGCAGCCCCTTCAGCAACTGAAGAATTTGAAAGTATATTAAAACAAAATATAATTTTACATTAAATAAAAAAGTTTTAAACTTAATTAAAATAAAACATGTCTTAAATTAAAATAAGTAAACTGTCATGTTTATTGGTGCCAAAAAAAAGTTAAACACATTTGGACAGTGTCAGGATTCTTGCTCAGAAAAAGGATCAACATGCTCTGAAGTCAGAGCACAAAAACCTTTTTTGTAACAAAATATCGATTTCTGCTGTCCCTGTATCGATACATTATTAGCAAACAAAATATCACGATACTACACAGTATCGATTTTTTCCCCCACCCCTATTGCTCAGTTGAATGAGTTTGTTAAAGGCACTGTAAATTGTGTAATAGCTGATAACCTAGCTGCTCACGGGCTTGCAGGTTTTGTTGAAAATTTTTCTGGGGAACACATATGTAGATTCTGTGTCGCAAAGAAAAATGAAATTCAGTTTTTGACTGCAGACGTTTTTGAGTGTAGAACACGTGAACTCCATTTGGCTCACTTAAAATCTGCATTGGAAACCTCAAGCTTGTGTTGTGGGGTTAAGCCTGACTGTGTTTTGACTAAAAGTCTCTCTCATTTTGATGTTATTGCAGGCTTTCCCCTGGATATAGTACACGATTTCTTTGAGGGCATTATACCTGTAGAACTAGCAGAATGCTTGGCTGTTTTGATCTCCAAAAAGTATTTCACCTTAGAAAAACTTAACAGTTCAATCCAAAGTTTTGACTACAAATGGGGAGATAAGACAAATCGTCCTCACGTCATACCACATACCTACTCAAGGAAAAAACATATAGGGGGGGAATGCACACGAAAATTGGGCTCTGCTTCGCTTGTTGCCTTTTATTATTGGTCCCCTTGTTCCTGAAGATGAACAGGCCTGGCATGTTCTTTTGGATCTCAAGGATATAGTTGAACTTGTTGTTGCCCCTATCCACTGTGATGAGTCAATATCATATCTTGAGTTCAAAATCAGAGAGCATCGGCAGAGATACAAAGAACTTTTTCCAAACAGCCGTATTCTTCTTAAACACCATTTTGTAGAGCACTATCCTGTCATGATACGTCTCTTTGGACCTCTCGTTCATAAGTGGACAATGAGGTTTGAGGCCAAGCATAGTTTTTTTAAACAGGTTGCTCGCCACACCAACTGTTTTAAAAACATACCTCTCACACTTGCCAGGAAACACCAGCTTGTCATTGCTCACCATTTGCATATGTCTGATGAGAAAAAACAGTTGATGGTAACTAATGTTTCATCAGTGCCTATTGATGTGCTCCAAAGTGACATTGCAGCTGCTTTTAACCAAAGGCTTCCAGATGAAACTGATGTTCACATTGCGAAGAATGTGTCATACAATGGTATGAACTACAGCAAAGGAATGATTGTTATCCATGGAGAGTCATTTGGTCTGCCTGAGTTTGCTGAAATTTTGCAGCTCTGTGTTTTGGAAGGGAAGTTGCATTTTTTTGTGAGAAAGATATCTGCTTGGTATAGGGAGCACTTTAGAGCTTTTGAACTGAGCACGTCACATGTGAGGGAGGTGGCTGTCATTGCACATGAGGAACTGGTTGATGAATATCCCTTAGCTGCCTACTCTGTTGGAGGACTGCGTCTGGTTACTCTAAAGAGATCTGTGAGTTTTCTTGGAAAACAAAATTAATACTTGTAAGTATTTTTATTATTTTTCTTACCCTATAGCATTTGTGAAATTGTCATGATTTGGTCTGTTAGCTGTTGAAAATAAAACTATTTAAAAATGAATTGTTTATGTATGCATTAGAAAACTAATATTTTTATTTCAAAACACAACAAATCAAACAAAACTAAAGATTTGTTGAAAATTACATTTTCTGAGTGAAACCTGTTGTGATTTGGTTGATTAAAGTATTATAGAATTTCTAATTCCACCATATTGTTTTCACTGTGAACATTTTCATAAACACAAGGTAGTCTTCAGCAAATAATTCCTTCCCTACAACTTTGTTTGAGCCACCCAAATTTTACCAAATGATTTGTGCCCTTGCCTCACCTTGTCACCAGACTTAAGACAGGTCCATATAATTATGAAAGTGTATAATGTTTACACATAGCATGCGTCATCTCTCATTTGTACTTTACTGCAGGATGATGATATTAAGGATAACCGGAATATATAATGGATGGATGGATGATGATGATATCCCTGTTGTTTCAAAAAATCTGCTTTTGAAGTACAGTGAATTTTTCAATATATTAAGTAAGTACTTGCCAGCATCTGTCATCCTCTACAGTATTGCAGCAGCATCGTCATAACTTCCTTTGCTGTGTGTTTTTTTTTTATTTTTTATTTTTAGTTAGAATTAAAGTATTCATTCTACTGCTTATGTCTCTGGGCTGATGTAGCCTCAGAAAGCTCTTTTTACATTCTAGTCTAAACGGATAAGAGAAATTGTATTTTAACCTTTAATGTATTTCTGCTTTGTTTTCACAACAAAAAAACTTGTATTTTTAAAGTTGCACAGAAGTGCACAAAGGTCCCTAATTGTTGCTTGTTGATATGCCAAATGGTGTCTTTTTCTAAAAGAATTGCTGATATTTTTCAGATCTTCAAAATGACGTCACCCCTAAGACTGCGGATAATCCTGGGTGAAGATGATGCCAGGAAGTTGATTCTTCCTGCAGGGACACCGGTCTCAATTGAAGATTTGTGCCACACAGTAAAGACAAGTTTTGGATTGCAGCAAGATATTCGACTTCAATATCAAGATGAGGACTTTGGAAATGAGTTCATGAATATGTCAGATGTCTCAGAAGTAAAGGACAAAGGCACCCTTAAGGTGATATTTTTGCAAAGCCCACAGGAGGAAGATGCAAGAACTTCTCAAAGCCAAGCAACAGAGTCTGTATCCATCTCCTCTGCTGACACAGATGATACAGAGCCTATTTCATCTTCAGGTTCTTCACCATCCTCAAGGCACTGGGTTTGGCCAAGTGTCTTCACTGTACCACAATTTAGCTATGAGGCAGAATTTGAACTCGAGAAGGCCAATACTGCCTGCGCCAATGGGGGAACTCTATTGAACCCTTCACCAAAACTGAAATCCCAAATTCTGGAATGACTGGCTGAAGAAATATACAAATTCAAAGCCTACCCAACAGACAATGATCTGACTGATGTTGCAGAAGCTCTTGTGAAAAAGCATCATTGCCTTAGAGAGCAGGGGTCTTTCAATGGCTGTTATGGGTGGAAGATTAGCCTAAAATAGAAAATGGCTAACCTCCGCACCAAACTGAGAGGCCTTGGATGTAAAGAGGTGACCATAAACTCCATCAAAAACAATGTGAAGAAACCCAAAAGAGCTGAAGTTAACTATTGTCCACAGCATCCAAAAGGAGAGACATCAGAAAGTCTGGAACAGGAGAGAGTTGCAATTCTTTCTGAGTTGACTAAAAGAAATCATGACTCTGTTGTGAGTGCGAAAATGGAGAAGACTTTCTCATACAGAAGGCAAGAAGTTCTTCAGGGTCAGCCGATGGTTGCAGACTTCAAAAGCAGATGGCCAGCTCTGTTCACTGCGAGAGAGGCAAGTGTGGTTAAAGTGCATTTGGATGTTGCATGTAATTTGTTTTGTAGTCCAAAACTAAAAGTACTATCTGTTGTTGGTTCCTGTATCACTGAAAATAGTAATGTAAGTACTGTTTAATTTAGTAGGTTTTATGTATCAGGACATAAGAATCATCCGGATCTTACCTCGTCATAAAATGTTGTAAATACAGCCTCAGATGGCATTCTGTTAACACTTAAACCAAAACCTCTACTGTTATACAGGTACTCTGGTCTGCTTTTTTACAGGTCTACATTGAAGAGACATTTGTGCATTTGTTTTTTAAGCCTCTTTTAGAAGAAGCAATGTAGCGGCATATCAGAGTAATATTCCCGCAATGGTGTGTCTTCTAAATGTGCCACTATGCCTTGGCGAAACGAGATATTGCTGCATTCTGTGCCTGCAAGCTTCATAGTAATATTTCTTCAATGCTGTACTTGTGAATGAAGTCTTTGCGCTACAGAGGGAGGTCTCCTGATGACATTTGGAATGTGTGCTGGACTCGGCTGACCAGGACATTCTCAGCTTTACCCACAAACGTTTATCAACCCGTGATTTTTTATTTTTATTTTATTTGTTTTTTACCCAGAAGGGATCAGTCTAATTGAGTGCTATGACTTTTCCTGGGTTCAGTGAATGCAACAGAGGCATGACTGTATGACCGATCTGACAGGCGTTGTGCTAAAACGGAGAATCCTCCACACTTTATTGTCAGACAGTTAGAGTTTAATCTAAGCTGCCATTATTTAGAGTGGTCCCGAAAGAAAAGAGGGACTATTCTCCGTCGTGTTTTAAAGCAGGCGCTGCGTCCGTCTGCCTCTTGCCTTCCTAACTGCAGCTCCTCGCCACAGACAGCTCATTGCACATTTTCTCCAGCTCGTAACTAACGGGTTAATTTGAGCAGCAGCATAAATCTCGAAAACACGCTCGATGGTTAAACATATGCGCAGCAGTATCGCAAACATGTGGATCGCTTTCCTCTGAGGGTTTCTTAATATCTGTATTTATTGAAGTTTTTTAAACCTAAAGTGATTTTAATTTAGTGCGTCATATTAGAAATGATTATAGGTTATTGCTTGAATGTTTATAGACCTGTTTACCGGTCTCTTCCGTCTGACGCTGTATACGCAACCCTGGACGTCACAGCCCGGGCGCCGCCCCTAGACCCCTCTTTATCCCGTCATGGCTTAATCTTTTGTGAAAAGCATCTGATGGCAGCATATTGCAGCCACAGCTAAGATCTTATAATTGACCAAAAGCTTCTCAGAAGCCGTCATCAATGACAGCACTGATGTCTGCATGGTCTTCTAAAAGCAGCTTTAGTCAGCTTGGATGTGAAGTGAGTGAAATATACAGTTGAGTTTTTAATCAATGTATTTGTTCTCTATTGCAGATTGACAAGGAGTTTCTGTGAATCACCACAAAGCCTCTGCTATCTACTTTCTTTGCCGAGCTTGACAAATACGCACCACGCTTAATGGAAATCTTTCTGAGCAATTAGGATTAGGATTGAGTAGACTTTGTCATAGGCAGCAAAAATAACTTTTATTTAGAGATGAAGTTGTCGATTTTGTTTCGGCTTAACAAATGGTACATGCCAGGTTCTAACCTAAAGAATAATTATGCAAGTTAACTGATTACCCTAGCTTTAAGAAAAACAGCCTGGTTTTGGCTCATATTATCTCCTCCTCCTCTCCAGCATGACAACATCCATACCAGACGAGCATGCATCTTGAAGTCCTTGTGCATCTACCTAAACGAAGACTATGAGAAGTTAATAAAGGAGTACTTGGTGAGTCATTGTGACAGGATGTTGACTCTAACATTCTCATACAAATTGTGACGTTGCCTCAAATGCAAATCGTTAAAATTAAAATTTTGAGATTAGCAACAAGACACCTGGTATTGGGGAAAGGATGTCTTGAATACCAAACAGTATTAAGCGTTGTAATAAAGAATTTCTGGAATTTGGTATTGGAAGGAAAGAAATTTTTGCATACCGTAGTTAAACTTGATACACAAACATACAATGCATTTAACATGCATCAAGACAATATTGCTTTTGAATCTGTACTTGGATTAAAACAAGTCCTGTTGTTTTTTCATTGCTATGGTCATCAGTATTTGTAAATAGAAATGTCTATGAACTTTGAGCTGTTTAGTACTAACACTTCGATACCTGTTTTATTTTAGCAGCTGAGTTAGCCTTTTCTCGAGTCCTGTCCCCCTAAGTTACTCTTGCTACGTCCGACAAACAAATGGTTTCCTCTGCGCACCAACGGGTACCCAAATGTGCGAGCAGACATGCTTCATAATGTTCGGTACATTTACCTGGGGTGGGGCCATCCACACTGTTTAATCCATTCACGTTGTTTTTGACTTTGTGAATGGAAAGAACACAACTCCTCCAGACACAATCTCTCGGGGTATCGGTGGGCACACCGCTTCTCCATCTTGCTTGAGGTTAATGTTTGTCAGGCACAGTAGCGGTTGCTATAATGTGTAATTGGACAATGGCCCTTTCGGGGGAGGGGCCGGTGAGAGGTCAATTATGCCACCTCTTTTGACATGAGAGGTGTATTTTATAATTTATGTATTGGAGTAATTACTAACAACTACTTTAGTGGTGTAATTTTCTGTTTATTACTTTGACTACTTGGATTTTATGAACAGCATAGAAACAGTTGTTTAAACAATCTCTTAAATTTTACTTTGTTGTCTTATATTTTTTCACGTAGGATACGGACAGCGAGGCAAAAAGCTGCATGGAGCAAACTGTGATGGGGGTGTACGTCATCCAGAAGGAGGGTGCTGAACCTGAAGATGACCCAGAGAACATTGGTGTCCTGATTGAGGGTGTGGAGGCTCTCACTGATTTGGGTAACATTGCACAAGCATGTGCTCTGTTGTTTGGACTCATATACTGTTTGAACCTGAGCTACCCACCAGAACTTAAATGCACCTTTGAAGTCCTCCAGAAGATACTTTTAAATCTTGATGGACAAAAGCTCTCATCAAAGGCACAGTTTCTGAAAAACAAGCTTATGGGGTGAGAGCACTTGAAAATGACTGATAGGTCTTGAATGGTTCATTGGTGCAATGGTGATTTCCAATATATAATGTTAATATTTGAGTTGTTTATATTTTTTTCTTTCCTTTTAAAAATTTTTTTTTTAAGTTTTTGGATTCTCTCTGTTGGGCAATTCACCTTTTATACAGCACTGCAGATGATTTTTGTTTGTCCTTATATAGATGGCTCAAAATGGATCAGAAGTACTGACAGAAGTACTGTTCTGTTAATTATTTTTCATTTAATTTTGAGTTTGTAGTATAGGTACTAATTCACACATACCATAATGCTGTCATGTGTTGAATGAAGATATCACTGGAGTGCTTTAGTGCCCCCCTCTTTTTTTTTTTTTTTTTTCCTTTGTAGAACAAAGTCAACATTTTACAGAAACTGCATTGAGGGGTTTTCCCCAAGAAATGTTCATTGTTGTTTTTAGCTGCACTGTTACTATGTTGTGTTTATGTGTCAAGGGCCTGTAAAGTTTAAGACCACTGCACTTGTTAAGTTCACTGTGTTATTTTAATGTGTCCATTTTTCTTGCTAGCATGTTTTTAAAACACAGCAAAACTATATTGCTAGCTGTGGAGGACTGCAACCAAAATTAAAAAATAAATACAGAAATATAAAAATTGGTCAAACTAATAATTATTACAATGAGATAAACCAAACAAATGTAGATTTTCATTTCAAGTAATTAATTGTATTTGAAAGAATCTGTCATTTCATTTGATGTTAAGCCTTCTGTTTCTATTTTAGTTTTACTTCCTAAATTTTTTTTAATCCATATATATATATATATACATATATGGCCAAGCTTGAAACCTGGATCCCCCGTAGCCGGTTACCAAGATTACGTGAAGTACCCTCAGAAGGTCTGCTAGATGATGTTAATGCAGCACTACGGACGATACCTACAACCACGATTACCGACACTAACAAACTGATCTACAATACGGCAGCAGTGATCAGTGAGATGCTTGGCTACAAGTTGAACAGCCACAAGGGGCAGTACCCTCCATGGAGAAGGAGGCTAGAGAGCAAGATCAAAGCAGCACGGAGGGAGGTTAGCCAACTAACGGAGTTGCAGAAAGGTGCGGCAAAGAAGGTGCATAAGAAATACAGCAAACTGTCCATACCTGAGGCCTTGGAAACTGCCAAGCAAAGACTCACAGCCTTGGCCAGCCGCTTGAGGAGGTACACCAGAGAGATAGAAGGCAGGAGAATAAACCAGCTGTTCTCCACAGAACCAGCAAAGGTGTACTCTCAGTGGCAAGGGAACAATAAGAGAACAGCACCACCAAGGCTGGAGACGGAGCAATACTGGAAGAGCATATGGGAGAAGGACGCAACCCATAACGGCAATGCTCAGTGGCTAGTGGATCTGAGGGCAGACCATAGCAACCTCCCTGAACAGGGACCAGTAACCATCACAGTGGCAGATATCCAAGAAAGGGTCTCCAGTATGAAGAGTTGGACAGCACCAGGGCCCGACATGGTTCACGCCTACTGGCTGAAGAAGCTGACTGCACTCCACGAGCGTCTGGCAGCACAAATGAACCAGCTGCTAGTTAACGAGAGACACCCGGAATGGCTAACTGAAGGTCGAACGGTCCTGATCCCCAAGGACCCCAAGAAGGGACCGGTCCCATCCAACTACCGACCAATAACCTGCCTCAGTACTACATGGAAGCTCCTGTCAGGCACCATATCGGCTAAGATGAACAGGCACATGGGTCAATACATGAGTGGGGCACAGAAAGGGATTGGCAAGAATACCAGAGGTGCAAAACACCAGCTACTGGTAGACAGAACAGTCAGCCGAGACTGCAAGACCAGACTGACCAACCTGTGCACTGCCTGGATTGATTACAAGAAGGCCTATGACTCAATGCCCCACAGCTGGATCCTGGAATGCTTAGAATTGTACGAGATCAACAGGACCCTAAGAGCCTTCATCAGGAACTCAATGGGGATGTGGCGTACAACACTAGAGGCCAACTCCAAGCCCATAGCACAAGTCACCATCAAGTGCGGGATCTACCAAGGAGATGCTCTGTCCCCACTGCTGTTCTGCATAGGCCTGAACCCCCTCAGTGAGATCATTACGGATACCGACTACGGAACATGGATGACATCAAGCTGTATGCCAAGAGTGAACGAGACATCGATTCACTGATCCACACTACCAGGCTATACAGCAATGACATTGGAATGTCGTTCGGACTGGAGAAGTGTAGTCGAATGGTAACGAAGAGAGGGAAGGTAGTCAGAACTGAGGGGATTGAACTACCAGAAGGCAACATTGCAGACATAGAGGACAGTTACAAGTACCTGGGGATCCCGCAGGCGAATGGGAACCATGAAGAGGCCGCTAGAAAGGCTGCAACCACCAAGTACCTGCAGAGGGTCAGGCAAGTCCTGAGGAGTCAGCTGAACGGTAAGAACAAGATCCGGGCCATCAACACCTACGCCCTGCCCGTGATCAGGTACCCTGCTGGGGTAATAGGCTGGCCAAAGGAGGAGATAGAAGCCACTGACATAAAGACAAGAAAGCTCCTTACCATGCATGGAGGGTTTCACCCCAAGTCCAGCACCCTGAGGCTGTACGCTAAGCGGAAGGAAGGGGGCCGGGGACTGGTGAGTGTCAGCACCACAGTCCAGGATGAGACAACGAACATCCAAGAATACATTGGGAAGATGGCCCCAACTGACCGAGTGCTCAGTGAATACCTCAGGCAGCAGAAACCCAAGAAAGAGGAGGGAGACGAGGAACCATCATGGAAGGACAGGGCCCTGCACGGTATGTACCACCGGCAGATAGAGGAGGTGGCTGACATCCAGAAATCCTACCAGTGGCTGGACAAAGCTGGACTGAAAGACAGCACAGAGGCACTAATCATGGCAGCACAAGAACAAGCTCTGAGTACAAGATCCATAGAGGCTGGGGTCTATCACACCAGGCAAGACCCCAGGTGCAGGCTGTGTAAAGATGCTCCAGAGACAATCCAGCACATAACAGCAGGGTGCAAGATGCTAGCAGGCAAGGCATACATGGAACGCCATAACCAAGTGGCCGGCATAGTGTACAGGAACATCTGTGCCGAGTATAACCTGGAAGTCCCGAGGTCAAAATGGGAGATGCCCCCAAGGGTGGTGGAGAATGACCGAGCTAAGATCCTGTGGGACTTCCAGATACAGACGGACAAAATGGTGGTGGCTAACCAACCGGACATAGTGGTGGTAGACAAACAGAAGAAGACGGCCGTAGTGATCGATGTAGCGGTTCCGAATGACAGCAATATCAGGAAGAAGGAACACGAGAAGCTGGGGAAATACCAAGGGCTCAGAGAAGAGCTCGAGAGGATGTGGAGGGTGAAGGTGACGGTGGTCCCCGTGGTAATCGGAGCACTAGGTGCGGTGACTCCCAAGCTAGGCGAGTGGCTCCAGCAGATCCCGGGAACAACATCGGAGATCTCTGTCCAGAAGAGCGCAGTCCTAGGAACAGCTAAGATACTGCGCAGGACCCTCAAGCTCCCAGGCCTCTGGTAGAGGACCCGAGCTTGAAGGATAAACCGCCCGCAGGGGCGAGATGGGTGTTTTTTATATATATATATATATATATATATATATATATATATATATATATATATATATATATATATATTATTTTTTAACCTATGGATTTCTTGTTGTATTGCCCCCAAATTATTTCTAATTATTATTATTTTTTCCAAATTCACACAGTAGTAATTCTATTTTGTCACATGTTTTAACTTGCCAAGTGGGAGATGTATTTTTATCTTTTAGTTTAATTTTTTAAAATACAGTTGATATATTGAGCAAATTTTGCATCTGTTTTTAGTTGTGGAAGCTTTGGTTCCAACATATTACCTATGTAAATAATTATTCTAACGTTTTACCTTTTGAAGTGGCATAATGCTTGCAGGTGTACAAAAATGGTAAGCTTTTATATTGTCCACTAAATCCAGTTAATAAAGTTAATGTTATCATAATCTGTTTGTGACTTTTTTTGTAAAGTAGTGGGTTTCTAAATGTGTAACAAATGAAAACAAATCTAATTGAAATTATTTGATTGAAATGAGTGAAATCATCAGCCCCCATATTGGTTTATTAAGCAAGACTTGCAGTAATTGCCTTGATTAACAAAGTAGTTGTTCAAACAACAAGATTTAATTGTGTTTTCCTAAAGTTTTTAACTTGTGTAGAATAAATTAAAACAAATTTCACTCTACATACTTAAATAAATCACTTCAAATCAATGTGAGTATACTATGTTGATCCAACGTAATCTGATTACATTAAACTACCAAATGCCAAATGTGTTGGTTTGACATGATCGAAAATGGTTTATTGTACTTGGTTAAATTGTGTGTAAAAAGGGTGCCATGATTAAATTGTGTTCATCCAACAACAAATTTTTTGAGTGTGTGTATTATGTATAAAGATTACGGTGTTTTCTGCCTTCATTTGTAATATATTAACATTTGTATAGATCCTTCATAAAAGCTACTTTCAGCTGCTAACTTTGTCACAAGGGGGCAGCCTCAAAAGGTCCTGGCACAACTCCAAAGGGATTAACATCTTCCCTTGGGACCAGACATCTTTTACTTGTTTGGTGAAAGTGAAACACTCACCACTAGGTACATCATTAATACAAAGTGTCATTAAAATTGGCAAGTACGGAACTAATTAGCAAGGCACTAATATGGTATCTCCAAGTCTACATATTCTATAGAGGACTTCTGTCACATCTTTCTTGGTTTTTTTGTAACTATTTTTTAGTAAACATGCAAAATAAGTTTTGTTTGCTGATTTGTAAAGTCTGACTATTCTTTTATAGTTATTTTACTATTTGCCAAGCTCTTTTATCATGAAAAACTAAAGTCTTTGAGTAGCGTTATCACATTTTTCATCCATAACTTTGTTGAATATGTACAAATTAATTATAAGTAACTGCTACTTGCACATTAGTATTTTCCTTTAGATTTTTTCTTTTCCAACGATGACTGTATTGCTTAGAAAAGCGAGTTCTCACCAATCCACCAAGAAAAAAAACCCAAAAAACAAAAAAATAATCTAACTGTTTTTGATTACTAATCCATTTTTAACACTGTTTAACTGCAATTAGTGTGAAACTATGACAGCCAATTTCCAGTGGTGTTAAGAAACACAGCTTGAAATTCATTTTCTTAATCAGATAAAACTTCAAAACATTAGAAGCCTGCCATATCCTCTGGGAGAGGCAGACATGGGGATCCAGCAAAGGTTTCACATATCTCTCCTGGGAGGAAAATATGTGCACAGCTAAATAAATAAATAAGAACGGAAACAAATAAGTTTGCACTGCTGGGCAAAACATGACACAGCCACAATGTGGTGTATGCTATCATCTCAGTTAATTAGAAGGCTCATTAAATATAAGAGCAGGCTGATGTTGAATTCATAGCAGTTGTTAAATTGTCTAAAATGATAAGGTTGTGATATCTTATTAATTAATCTTCTGCTCACAATTACTAAATACCTTCAAGTTAAATGGATCCAAGTCAAAATGAATAGGCTGTGCAGTAGATCAATTAAGTTGTAAGACAAATATTTTTTGATTAGTGGTTTGATGCTATTTCTCACATATTCATAGACACCAGTAGACCAAAGTGACTGTGAAAGTCCACACACACACACACACACACACACACACACACACACACACACACAGTCGTTCTGGGGCTTTAAAAGTCTTCTTTGATTTCAGACATGTTTAGTATTAGCCCACACTGCAAGAGAATCTTGACTTGAAGCAGCTCAGCCGCTGAGTCCCTTTTGTTCAATTTTCCATTTAAACCATTTCAGTCTCTTTCAAAAGCAACAGAAACCATCTCCCAGTGAGGCCAGGGCAAAACTGTAATTAGTTCAATCTTTTTGCCTGAAGCTCTTGTAAACAAGCGACTTCCAGTCTGGCGGTGACCTCGTGAAACTTCAATTAACGGCATGAAATACATGTAGCTTTTAAAGAAACATGCTTTAAAATTTTGGAATACACACTGAGTAATCTTTAGAGGAATGTGCAGCATTCTGCAGATAAATGATCTTCATGTGCATTTCTTGTTATGCTGTAACTTAGAGAGAAATGAAAGCTATCGCTAAGCCATCACTTACAGAGACAGTGGCACAAGTGTCATCACTGACCAGAATATACTTAAACTACCCATTTCTGTGCGGAGCAGGCAGTAATGAAGAAAATCAAAAGTTATTCATGAAACAGAAAAGCTTAAAAAAGGAGATTAAATAAAGCTTTAACAGTGTTAATGACTATGGATTTGCATGAACCCAGCAGTGTCTTTGAAAAGGCAGTACTCGTCCAAATTAAAGTATTTTCTGTCAGTGGAAATGAATTGTGAGCATTTTTGATTAATAAGCCTCTAAGCAGACTAGTTATCTCATTTGTGGGACAGTCCCTGCATTTAAATTCAAACAAATTTTCAATGTAAAAAGCATTAAAAGGCTTTTGTGAAACGCATTCTCCATCTGACCCCGTCCTTGCCCTAACAAAGCTGTTACGTGCAATGAATTGCAGCAAACCATCTGAGAATGTGTGAAAATATGTTGGTTTTGAATGAAAACAAATTGTAGTTCGATCAAAAGGAGAGATCCAGCTATCTTAGGTTGACACAAAGGAAGGTGGGGAAAAAAGACGATTAAAAAAAATCTGGCTATGTTGCAAGAATCAGTAACCGTATACTAAAATAGTAATCAGTTCACGCTCCCCAAGCAAGGCATTTTATGCCGAATTGCATCATCATGAGCAAATACTGCAGGTTTGCCTTCCGCTGTCACTCTCTGAAAGCTGTCTGCTGCTTCAATTTTCCCTGGTTGATTTGTCACTTTGTTGTTGCCATTCTTCAATAACCTTTAGAGGTACTGTATCTCCAATCCACCCACACGCTTGCAGTCTGTCTTGCTGTTTTGTGAGGCCACAAGTAAACATTCAGCAGACCGTCAGGTATACTGGCAACTCTGGTAAGACAATGTACTGTTGACATTTAATGGTCACAGCTAGAAGAAATACATTTGTGCCCAACCAATCTCAGACATCATAACTTTTTTTTTGTTGTTCATGTCTAAGAGTACCCTTAAGCTGATGGCATGCCCATTTTGCTGACAAATAACCCACATGAAGTCAGTGTCTGCATAACACTGAGTCAGAGTGCCTGCGTCTGAAAATGTCAGGGATAGGTCAAAATCGAGCCTAGATAGATTGTGCAGCGTTTTTGTTGACAGCTACCTGGTGAATTGAGCAGTCAGCAGTTAAATGTTGCTCATTTCAGTCCACAGCTTCATCATAAAAGAAGACTTTTGCAGCAAGTGAACATGACCCATCGTGGACAGATTTCCAATATATCGTACTCCCAGAGAACCAGTTTAGTGGAATCCAGGAACTCCCTGCTACAAATCCAGAACCAGTTTACATTTTAAATCATTTTCTTGAAAAAGTTAACCCACATCAAACTTTAGTCTATTTAAATACTCTTTTCCTAATTTAGACCATCAACTGCATGTCCCATCTCTGGTCTGATGAATGGGCGGAGCAGTGAGGTAATTATTCTCATCGTGAGATATAATATGAACAAGCAAACTGTATCACTTGGTGGACTTGGCCTTCATCACTTGTCCTCATTCACCTAGGATAAATTAATAAAGTCGAATTCAAGCACTGAGCCAAATTAGCTTTTTTTTGTCTGAAGTTATATCATCCGGGGCACCTTCAGTTAATATTAAAAGAAGCTCTGGACCATGCAGTTTCAATTACCTAAGAGAATCAAAACAGTGAAAAGGCCTCAAATTGATTTTCTTTTATAGAGCCCCCCCCCGCCTTAAAAATAACAGAGCAGGAAACCTTAAAACCTCTAAAGATAGGCACACATTACTGTTCTGTTTGCTTCACTGTTCTGTTTAAATATGTATTTTAGCTGCCAAGTTTCATTTTAGGATTTCTTGTTAAGTTTGTAAAAGCTTTCACTAACACCGTTTCTTCAGATATTTCTGTATTCAGCAGTTGGGAAGATGATGGGCATAATTCTGGGCATAATATTTAGGCCAACGGTATCAAGACTCCATAACAGGCAGCAAGATTCACATAGTAAGGATCAACACTCCCAAATTCGGTTCAGTTCGAGGCCTCCATAGAGGCCAAACGGATGGCCACTGGCCAAACAGGTTGTACAAACAACGGTGCTTTAAGACATTCCCAAAATAGTTATCCCTACCTAAAAACAGGGAACATTAAAAAAAATAAAAATCCCCACCCACCACTTTACAGCTCAGTCACAAAGGCTTGGAGACAAGTTAGTGACCCCTTGGCAAGCTCTGGTCACTAGGGAAACATGGACTCCCCAACTGGTTGCTTGGGTCAAATTGGCTGCAAAGAAAGGTGCACCAACTTGTATTCACACCCTTGTATTCAAACCCATGACCACTTGGTAGTGAAACTTTCAAAAGGGTAATGCAAACCAGAAATGGAGAATGTTCACCTTCAACATAAAAGTTGTGCTTTAACCGCTAAAACCAAGATATTTGAATAGGTGCTTTAACTTTTACTCTTCAGAGGATCGCAGTCCTCACACTTTCACCACTGCACAGTGGGTAGTTGGTGAGATGGTGAGTATTTGCAGACAATTGGGTGTCTTCCATACAAACTACTGGCAACTGTGGCAACCTACCCAGGGCTCTAGACTAACTTTTTGCCATGGGCGTACCGGTACGCCTAACTTTAAAAAGTTAGGCGTACCGGCACAAAAGTTAGGCGCACACAAATTTTATAATAATTTATATAATATAATGTGTTTTTCTGGATACACTGTGCTTTTTCAGCATTCAAAGATTGATGACACCGTGTCAGAGCACTGGCTATGAATTTCAGAAGGATCAGGCCTTAACTTAACAGAAAAGTTAGCAATAGTTCTTTTCCTATTACAGCTACATCCACTTCTGTCGTGCCTAGGCTGCTCACTAGGGCTGGGTATCATCACTGATTTCTATAATCCATTCGATTCCGGTTTTCAAAGTCCCGATTCGATTCAACTTAGCCTCAGACAGTCAGAAATATTATAATTCTGATCATTTATCAGTACTGACTTCATCAGAATTGTGAACATCACAGCAGATGCCTTTGAGTGAAAGTAACAGAGAATAAAACAGAAAAACATGAAGGAGATTTTCCTGGTCTGGCTTTTTATAGCAGATAACCTTAAAAATATTCTACAATGTTCTGCATATAAAGTTTAAATTTCTTCAGTATTGAACAACAGAAAAAATAGGCTTTCTTGTCCGAGGTCATTTAAGTGAAAAAAAGAAAAAGAAAAGAAAAAGACAGCAGCCGACAGCGCTGTAAACAACGGTAGACTGGTGGGTAATAAGCGAATGAATAATACGGAAAACAGAGATTGGAGACGGGAAACTGTTCTTGAAGTACAGAGAGAGATAGAGAGAGAGCTAGCTGTGCATGAAGTGTGATTTTAATTGTCGTGGAAGCAAAACAGCAAAATTCATGACGACATTGATCAAATGTGAAGCGCAGTTTGCTGCTTCTTTTGCTGCTGGCTCGGTGAATTTTGGTTGGAGAGAGACAAAACCTGCAGCTCAGAATCAGCGCAAGAAGACGTAATCACAGCGCGGACCGGACGCATCAGAATCGCTAAGCTCCGACAGGCCGTCGGGTGAGAAAGCCGAGAAAGACAAAGTTGATTCTGATGCGTCGGGTCCGTTCTGTGTTTACGTCTTTGTGTGGAATCCGTGTACCTGCTCTCATTTGCTGTTTGGTTGTTGTTGAAATGGTTTTGTGAGCTTTAATCTGAGAATCTGGCATTTCTGGCAAAACACAGTTATATTTAAAAGTCGATTCAGGATTTAATGAATTGATATCGCTTTATTCAAGCTACTCACCTCCCACTTCCACCTGCACTTTCAACTGGACCACGGCCAATCAGAGAGGTCCCGCCCCTTACTATCTCTGATTGGTTTAGTCCACGATAGGGGCATAACGTGTGTCTGTTGTTGACCACAGGGAAGGTTGCAGATTTTTTTTTTTTTTTTTTTTTTAGTCGCACCACTGAAAAATTTGGTCGCATTTGCGACCAAATTGGTCGCACTCTAGAGCCCTGCTACCAGTGAACAAATCAATTGCAAGGAGGTTTATGGTACAGCTCTGTATGCCTCTTTGTTTCAGCAGACAACCCCTAGCCAATCATTGGTGTCCAAGGTAACAGTTTGAAAGAGATCCAACAAAAATCATACAAACATAGAACAGGTTTCAAACCACACCTCACTACCATCAATTTTTATAAACCTTGGCTTGGCAGTACTTAAGTAAACTTGCTGACAAACATACAAATGACCCTAAAAACACACAAAAGTGAGAATTGAGTCAGATTCAAGTTCATAAGCAGGTTTAATCGGAGTAGGTGGAAAACCAGAACTTATTAACTTTATTTGTGTATTTAAATGCTTTACAGTCTATACTGTAGAAAGGCTGGGTATCCCTGGTGCACATCATTGAAATTCAATTGACAGCCAGCCCATTTAAAGTTAGTCTTGGAGATATCAAGTTTTTAAAGAATAAAGGGTTGTTTCATAGTTAATAATTTATAAAATAGTTTTTTCTTCTTTTTTTGTAAATGTCACAATTCAGTGACAGCATTTCAACTTGACATGCACATAAATAGACTCTTCTTGTGTTCCTTGACTTCTCAAAGTGTTCGACAGTACAATCCTAATTCATTCATCCTGACAGGGCTTTCTTGTTGTACAAACACAATGGTTGTGCTTTCACACACTCACCAATTACATACTAGGGGCGCTATGGGTGACAGCATCTTACTCAAGGACACTTTGATTTTTGAATTGGAGGACCTCTAGATTGAACAACAACCTTCTGATGAATGAACGACTTGATTTAGATTTTAGCTTTCTTATTGAAAGACCTGATGATGTCCTAAATAGGCCACAAAAGTACATCCTTATCTAACCACACTGAGTAGGACATGGCTTCAGTATGCACTTAGTTTAAAAATATTGATATGACCACCAGATAATAAGTAGGACCAAGTGTTTTTTAAACTGTTTCACAAGTTCAAAGAAACTTTTCTTTTTATTACCTTTTTTTAAATTTTTTTTTACCCTTTTATTACAGCAGCAGTGTAATCTGTAATCACAGGATTTGACTTTCACAGTGATGCATACAGTGTGGAATAAAATTCATCCAATATTAAATTAAAAACTGAATGTCATGAAGGTTTTTCCATTTACTGTAAATCTGCTAAATGAAAAAAAAAATCATGGCGATCATCTGTATAAGACCTTGTGCTTCTCTTTTTCTGTGCTTTCACTGTTTCCCTACAAATAAAGTGCATTCACTCTCTTGTGAAAAAGCAAATCTTGGGTGAACATCCCTTTATTCTGTACTGTTAACCTCAGATGTGCATAACAATACTCACGCATCATGGCGGCACACACGCGCCCCCATTTGCCTTTACTCACAAATACACTCAAACACACACACACATTAGACACTGAGCCAGTGAGTTGCCATAAGGTGGAGCGCAGATAATAGATTTAGGCAACTGTAAGCAGATTTGGGCGTGCACCTTACTTAAAGGCAGATCATTCTGTGGCTGTAAACAGGTTTTGGAGAAATCAAACCGTTAAATGGAAAATACATTTATTAATTCAATCCGCTTAGTTCAGGTTCAGCTCCTTTCCCTCAAATTAAGTTTGCTGGATTTCACAGGATATTAGCAGGCAAGAAGAAAAGAGGGGCATCGGGATGGCTGCCGTGTCATTGCAGTCATGTAGGCGCCTTGATGTCACACTAACCTCGACTCAGATATCCCTCAGACTGAGAAACCAGCAGTGATGACATAAAGAAAATAAAGCGAGATTGAATAGCCTGTATATATTGGATGTAGCAGGTATGAGAGAAAAAGCTAGGGGTTGTTTTTCCATCATATTAGATTATGGTAGACGGCATGTCAAAAGCTAACAATTATCAACTTGCTTAAGTGCTTCTTTTACACAATATTAAATGGAATAAAATCACTTTTACTCTACGTCTGCAGTGAATACATGCTGTATGTGTTCATTCTCTTCTCTGTTGTACCTGTATGATGCCTGCTTTCACTGGATTGTTGCTGAATATCATGCTGTTATTGTAAGACTTCCTATTTTATCCTTTACTCAGGTTATGTACATGTTTTTATGGACATTTTTGAAGGAGTTGAGAGGTTGAAAGATGCATTTAACATTTCAATCTAATTAGATTTTTATTATTTCTGAACTCAAAAGAACCAGAGAATTTTCTTTATGTCAGTGAATGAAATGGTCAAATGGGTACAGGTTTGTAATTTCCTCTCAGAGTGAGTATATTTCTCCAATACAAAGAGAACCTGCACTCTAGAAACATGCACAACTACATTTACCTCAATAGCGACACGTTCGACCAGCCAGTTATCTCGGAATAAATGGATTCTAATTCATTTATTTTTACATTATTTCTTGCATAGCAGATAGTTGTGCTTGCAGGTGCAGATCTCGTGTCTGTGTCAAGACACCGGCTGACCTCTGTGTGACCTCTGTTCCTTTTGTGCACCACTTATAGTCATTCCTATTATTTTACTGTTTCACGTTTGGAGATTTCCCACTGATCCTTCAAAGACTAGCAGATGCACGTCTCTGAGGGGAACCTCGACATATGTAGTCGGAGCACAGGCAGTTTTCATGACTGAATCAAGGCCCTTCCTGAACTCTGAAGGACAGTATGGATGGTTTCATGGTTTCAACATCCCCTAAATTCATCGTTCTCCCTGACTTTACCCACAGTGATGGTTCTAACCTGGAACAGCCCCAATCTACCTAAATATGTAGCACCTGTACACCCGTAATACATTTAAAAATGGTTTCATTTTAGTGTTTTTGAATCATTTTAGGAAAAGTCATCAGATTTCATGCTAAAAGATTTAGACATTTAGGATAGGTTTACTGCTGAGAAATTTCGTAATATGTCAAATTTAACAGTACATAAGGGTTAACAAATTGTATACTGTACATAGTTGACAGTATTACTTGGATGTTCTTATTTAATTTTGGAAAACCTTGGAATGATGAAGACTACTGGGGAGACTTAAGTCCCTGATTTGTATACTACCTGAAATATATTTGGTAGCACATACAATTATCACTTGTGGTGTCTATTTTGTCAAGGCGAGAAATAAAAATAAAAACATGAATTGCCTTTTACGGTCATCTGCTAGCACAGACTCACACACTTCTAAACATTCACATTTTTGCTGGACAGACTACGTTTTTTTCCCCTCTGTTTTACCTCGTTTGACAGCTTTATTTGAACAAGTACCCTCGTGGTTCCAGTCTCACCTGTCACAGGGTTGTCTTTAGTATTAATAATATTGTTCCTGGTTTGAAAACTACTTCTTTTTTCTGTCAACTGCAATCACATTTCTTATTCCAGAGAGTTAAAAAAACAAGAAGAAAGTGGAGTGAGTCTTACCAGCTGGTGATTTCAGTTAACTCACACCTGGTCAGGTTGATGGACAATGGTGAAAGCTCGTTTTTGACAAAAACTGAGGGCATGTCAAATTTCCTCAGCTGCTCCTGAAAGTTTTACGGCAGATCTTTGGAGCTTGCTGTCAATGTGCGGAGGTCAAGCCTAGAGGCTGAACTCAAAACAGGTGAGGGCTTCATGAAACATGAAGTCTCACTGTGCCTTGCCATTTCTATTTCTCATTTCAGTTCTCTGGCTGGTGTTGAATTACCAACTTAATAAAATTCAGCTCAGGGAAAAAAAATTTAAGCTAGCCTCTTTCAACTGACTAGACAGTGAAAATATTCTGTAAGGCTGGTTTTCTATTAAAGATGTTGTTAAAGATATGATAGAAAATTGAAGCTTGCCAAAATGATATATGTTGTTGGGTCAGCGAAATCAACCTAAACAATACATTACTTGGACATTATTGCAGCTAATCACTAGCCTAATGGAATGTGTGGCTGGCATATTGATCTGGAGTACACCAGTCATCCATAAACATTTCTTGAATGATCCCCTGTAACAAATGATCAGCCATGTGCACCTGCTCATGTCTCTCAATCAATATTGAGGAAAAAAGTCCCAGATGTCCCAAATCAGATCCTAGGAATGTTTCCACAAGGTCAGAGTTGTGTTTGGAGGATACTGAACTTTTTTTCTTTAAACAAGTAAAAAAAGACATTTTGTAATAACTATACACTATAGATAAAAGATGCAATATCACATATCATGTAAAGTCTTACTTTAAAGCTTTAAAATATTGGATTCGTGCTTTTCTTATTGTTAGCTTAGTTGTTAGCTAACGCTAGCTAGCTCAGTTTATCTATAACTGCACTGCATAAAGAAAGAAAGACTTTAAGAGCTTTAACAGTGAGTTATAAAGAAAAAAAACCCTGTACAGTACAGTCATTTTACAGAGATTTAAATAGTTTTTGAACCTCACTCTTTATTTCAAATAAATTTCGGATTCTGTGGAGATTGACTTTGTTCTGAACCCAGCCTCAAATGGTTATCTGAGGAACTTCAATTTTATGGCGCATTTCTTGGTTTCATGTTTCATCCCTTGCTCTACGTCTTTTTTTTTTTTTAATGAGGGAAACTACCACCTTAATTGCTGATGACTCTTAATCTGGTAGGAAATAAATATCTTAAATCCAGGAATAATACTGGTTGGGTACAAATGAGTAGGAACTTATGGCCCATAGAGGTTAATCTTCTTCTAAATATATTCTCCAGCAGATTGCATACCTGGAAGTTTAAATGCCCTGTGATTTTGTAAATGACAACATTCATACTCACATTAGGAAGTGATATCATTTTCTTCTGTTTGCTCTAATTAAAACCCTATTAGATTTAAACGGCAATGAAAACCGGGGGTGAGGAAAAGGAAAATAAAAACATTATTTCTCAAAGACTGAACCCTGTGTGCCCTCCTAATAGAATTAAAACAGTTTCATGTGCATCTCTTTAATTGGGACAGAAGCTTGCATTTGAGAATATTAATTACTTCTCATTTCATTTCAGTATGTCCCCTTAAAAAATATCAGCCTGTTCCTATTAAGCTATCAAAGTCAAACGTAAAGATGAGATCATGAAAATTTGAAACATTGCTGAGGAGATGTGAAAATGTGTGAACCTTAAAAAACCGAAAATGGTCATATAATGCTTATTTAGTTAATGAAAATTTGCATCGATGTAAGCCGCAGTCTCAGTCTAATGCCGCTTTAAAATCAAGGAAACACAGCAGCGGATTGCGAAAGCAAATCTCCACTTTAGCAAAGCCAATTTAACCTTTTTCAGACTTGCTTACAGCAATTTGGAACTCAATTAGCACAAAGCATGTGTTAGTTTATTACAGAAATAAGTGGTTATCATTGTCTGCCTAAGTCTTCACAAAGCCCCCCCAAGAGTTCTTCAACCATAATGATGAGATAACAGCATGAATCAACTAGCAAAGCAAAGTGTGGAGTTGTAGTGGCCTATCCACTGGTGTTTCTCGTGCACCCCTAGAGGATCCGATTAAAGCCCTTCTCAATACACAAAACAGTGCCAGAGGTAATGGCGTCCTCCCACAGCAACACACCACTTCATTAGCACCAGCAGTTCTGTGCAGCTTCATTTGCATGTATTTAGATTACCACATATATAAAACAGCTCTCTGAGTTCACTGGCTGTTAAGAAGTCCTTATTTTACCTCTACTGCGGGAAAAGAACCTAAAGCAGTGGTAAAAGCAGTATAGTTATTTATTTTAACTGTGTTAATTATAGTAAACTCTACTATTTTTACTCTTTATCATGCTCGTGCAACACAACAATTTTCCTTGCGGGATCAGTAAAGTATCTATCAATCAATAAATTGTGAAATTGTTTGTTTGTTTGTTTTCAGATCCCCACATAGGTTGGCTTTTATTCTTAGAAAAGAAACTGTAAGGCATTTCTGGGCTATAATAAATCCCACACAGGTTGATTAACTTGCAGAGTATTAGCTAATACGACTATCCCCTTGAACACTGGCTTAATGTTTGCTGAAAAAAGGGCCTCTGGATGCTTACATAGATAATCCATAAACATTTCAGATAATTTATAATAGCATTGTATAACAGATGACTGCATAAATTCTCTTTTATTCAGTCTCATATTGTTTTAGATAACGAAAAGTTATTTATTTTAAAAAACAAGGACATTTTTAAGTAAATGCCAAACCTTTGAGAGGCAGTGTACTATAATCTCATCAGTACATGTATATCAATCTTCTTTTCGTGTTATGATATAAACTACATCCATTTTAACGTGTTTGGCACAATGTTTTTTAGGGATCAAATTGGCAAAAGAAAAAGAAATACATTCTACTCACTCTATTGTGTGCTAAAGCATGACTTTCTACTTTTGATTCAACTTTTGATTATTTTGCTCGTGTTCTTTTTTTAGGCTCCGCCGTGAAACGAGAACTGCGTTGAGTTATCCTGAGAAAAGCAGCGGTGCAGGTTAAGGCTTACCCCGCGTGTGGCATACCTAATTAAAACTCATTCAACTTGTTCCATCGTCTGCATCACAGATGACAAATGATCAGAAGAACTCGAACATGCTTATCATCCAGCTTTGAGTTGTTTTTCCCGCTCGTCGTCTCGTCTCTCTTCGTACTGCTCGTTGGGATTTAGCTCCTAATTGTCTTTTCACGCTTTTGACATCTCTCTCTTGAGTTTTCCCTTGCTCTCGTTTGACCCAGAGAGGTTACGATTGTTGATCTTCAAATCTGTCAGGTTAACTCGCGCCTCCACTTTTTAAATGATATTAGATTGTCCTTAGGTGTTGCTTTAGCTTTTATTCACACACTTCAGCGTTCCCTGCTCAGATATTCCACTGGAAATTCTCTTCAATCTTTGTATTCTACCCTCCACCATTTCACTTCCTGTCAACCTCATCCATCTGCTTCTCCCACTTTTTCCAGATACTGCTGGAAGGCTTTACCAAAACAGCAATCTGTCAAGGCCATAGGTTACATTTTACCATCTGCTCTAAGATTAAATTAGGGGAGGTTGTGTATCTCTCATTGTTTGGGCTGCCTCTGCCCTCTACAATATTTCCTCTCACATCAGGCCGGACATGCCGAGACAATATAAAAGATGGAGGGAGGAAAGAAGGAGAGGAAGAGATGACCTGGATGCCAACCAAAGTCAAGATGAGCTTTTGTGCTGTGAGTGTCGGGTAGTGAGATTAGTTGGCATTTCTTTCTTTCTGGCTTTGTAATTTTTTTTTGCAGCATCAAGAATGCTCTGGCAAACACACACCTGAGCACTACCCTATGACTGCTTCTTTATCCCCCCCCCCGCCAATATACGTCCTTGGATAGTAAGTGCAGTTGTTGCATTGAAGTGTGAGGTATCATTTGTTACTGGGAATCCTCAGCCATCTCTGCGAGGGACTTGGCTAAATATAAGCTCCAGGCTGAATCTGTACTCTGCAGCTGAATGCTTCCCCAAAGTCTTCAGTCAAAGAGTGAGAGAGGAGAGAGCAAGTATGAACGAGAGAGCGGGAGATTTCAATGCCCCAGGGCTCTGTCTGAGAGAAGGGCAGGCCCATTGCCCATACACACATACTTATTCCATTCAAATGTCCTTACATGAGCAGCTCACACAAACATATTTCAGGCAACAAGAAATGCTAACAAGCGTCTCCAAAGAAGCCACTCAAGTCTACTTTTATCCTGGAATAGAGGCCTGAAATGTACAAAAACAAATATGAAACACCGCGACTTTCACGTTTGAATCTGCGTTGCACGATGCAAGGAAATGCAGCTCTCAAATGACAATATTAAAGTAAGATGTTGTTTTTTTAGTTGTAAACTTATTTTCTTCTTATCTTCAACATTTCTTCCAAACAAACAGTCAGAATACTGACATTCAGAATTTTTTAAGTTTTGAAAAACCTAGGTGCTCAACCCTGTACAAAAACGAAAACCTGCTGCTGCTGGTCGAAAACATGACCATGTGTCTTTAAACGTTTATTTTTTTTAAAAGTGTTGGGGAGAAAATTGCCCAAACTGAAACAGAGATAAAGATTCAAAAGCATAAAAAAGCATCACCTCCCACAATGCAATTTGATATTATTATTCCCGTCGTCTTTGTTAAAGTTCTGTCTGCCAAAGATTGCAAGCCTTTTGTTATAAATGTTTTTCCTCAATACCTGGAACATGTAACTTTAGTACTATAATTATGCCACACTTGACAAAGCTTGTAATAGCAGAGCATATATAAAAGCACAGAAGCTCACACCTACTGTACAGCACAAAGTAAGCTTCTGAATTTTAAGGTAAATGAAACAACGGGAACTTTTTTTACCTTGTGAAAAGAACATTTACTGAATGCCTTATCCTGGCCTTAAATCACTGATCAAACAGACTTTAACATTTCTGGAGGTAAGTTATGAAGCTGTAATAAACAATTCTTTGTCTTTGGAGGCAACACCAATAATAGAAATGAACTTTCAGAAATGAATTTTCAGTCACTCCCCAGGTTTCAAACACCTAGTGAGTGCAACAACAACCAACGGGTGTCTAATGGCGGCACTCCCTGGTCTGAAGGGAAATTCAAAGGGAAGGGAAATGTATAACACACTTTTTGACTACTTTCTCTAACCAGCTTGTAAAAGCTGAAACGTACTGCGCAGCATCCATATCAGAGATTGTGTTGAATCTTTTAAAAGCAGGTTTTTACAAAAACGGTGTTTGAAGAGCATGCAGATAGATAACATTACAGGTCATCCAATGGAGACAAAATCAATGTTTACTTCCTATCATGTTGACATACACACAAGCCCCTTATTCCCTCTGAACACTGATACAAATGGCAGCTGCAGAAAAACGGTTCCCATGTAAAATTTTTCACAACAAGGTTTTTGGATTTTTTTTCCAGTAACCAGGTTATCATTTCTGGATTTCTGGAAGAGGCATTGCTCCTGATTAGATGTTTTTTTACTGTAAACACTGCCAGGTGGGTGTGGTCTAGCTCTATAATGAAAATATATAAAGCCAATATCGTAACTGGGCGCTTCACACCAAGATATTCTAGAAGAAATACACTGATCAGGCATAACATTATGACCACTGACAACTGGTGTGAATAATACTGATTATCTCTTCATTATGGCACCTGCTAGTAGTTGGGATGTATTAGGGAGCAAGTGAACATTTTGTCCTTAAACTTGACGCAACAGAAACAGGAAAAATGCTCAATTCTAAGGACTTGAGGGAGTTTGGCAAGGGCTGAATCGTAATACACATCTTCAACAGTCTGTTTCTGATACCGTAAATGTTCATTATACAAATTTGTATTTTTCAGCCACTCTCCTAATGCCACTACTCGTATGGACCCTTTCCTGATCTAACATCCTCCTCTCATTTTAGCAGATGTGTAATGTGCTTCACCTGCTAAATGATGGGGAAACAGGCCTGTGTGAAATGGACTGGCCAAATGGAGCTTGGACCTCTCTCTGTCTGTCCAGGCAATTAGGGAACAGATTAGCCAAACCACTGGGAACAATACAGTATCTGCTAATAGACCAACATCACAGCTGCATATAAAGATGATGATAAAGTCATATGAACAAGCAGATGAAATATATGTATATAACTATATATGCATGTATTTGCACAAAAAGTCCACACACAATTGTTTTTAATACATAAGGACTTTAAAGTTTCTGGGACACAATAAAGAAAGGGAAGTCTCCAAAAGCCCAAATTTGCACTTCCATGAGCACAATGGGGAGTAGAGATAAAGCCAAATAAATGGATGCTGTGACATTGTGTGAAATTAGTTAAAATTATAGGAACTCTCTAAGGATACTTTTCATCACATTGGAAGAGGAACATAAATGCGAGGCTGGGATTGTAGAGGTGGACTGGGAGAGAAAAAGCGAGAGGGCCTGAAAGAGGGACCAAGGTTGTAAAACCAGAAACACACTCTCACACATGCATACGCGCAGCCCAGCCAACCCTTCCAGTGACATCTGGACAGCGGTAATAACACGGTGCAAAATGCCATCCCAGAGAAACTGCATATTAACACCCAAATAGAGACATGCTAATGGCAGTTATCATCGGCTCTGCTCAGCTGTCTCTCTAACAGACCAACAGAAAGGGTGAAATAAAGTGCGAATAAGAGACGGAACTAAATCCATTAAAGCTTGAATAGGAATAGGAAAAAAAATGTAACCAGAACTGAAATGGGCAGGTCTCCTTTTGCTGTTCGAAACCCCACCCATCAGCATCAGAGGTTCTAAAAGGTAGTCAGCATTGACTTTAGATGCCATATGAAATCCACATCACAAGTAAAGACATTTTTTTATAATACTCACCTCTGATGTGTTATGTGCTGCCTCACTTTAATTACGGTTCAAATTTAACATAATACACATTTCCTCCTGGTTTAAGGACTTGGTGTACTTTGTGTCTTGTGTGATTCTACCCTCCACAGACCTCGAGAGACCTGTAATTTTAGAAAGTGGGAACTTTCACAAAGGTATTCAAAAAGGTAATCAGTGAAACCTTAGTGCAAAACCATGGCAACAAGATAATGTTAAAAAAAAAGCTCACAGCAGCTTTTCAGAAATCCATCACCTAGTCTGCTGACTTGGCATCTGGGGATAATAGTAGGTTTTCAGGGCTTCTGGTGTCAAAACCTTGTTGTTTCATCCCACCAGTCACTGTATGTTATGTTGTGCATGTGAGGCCCGACTGATTTTTGAACAATAAAAGCTTTTTATCTCTTTGATCCCACAACTTTTGGCAAAATGGCAGTATTTGACAATCTGGGATTAGAATAAATTGGTTGATCCAGTCTCCAAACTCCCCAAATCCCAGGACAGTTGAGCCTGATCCACTGCGGTTCTTCCCACACAACAAACCAAAGAATATGCTACCAGTTTCCCAACGCCAGACACCACCCGCAGAAGTCTGGTGAACACATCCTGATCCATTTGTCAGCACAGGGATGGGAGTATACAGCAGTAGGCGAGTGGTTCGTGTAATCTTATACTGAAGAACTGAAAATAGCACTGTTAAAGGGACAGAGTCAAAGAGGAATGTATGCAAAATAAATCTGCAGTTTGGATAAAATTATTAAATAAAGAAATAGACTGATGGTAGTGGAAAAAAAAATCTGTACAGGCTTTATCTGAGCAAAACAGGGAATGTTAACTTTGTCATTTTTGCTCTTTGAAATCAGCTTTTGAAATCCTGCTTATTTGTATTTTAGGAAATTAGCCTTTGAACAGTATGGTTTTTTGAACTTCAACAGCTCCCTGACTACTTTAACAGATCAGGAACAGGGAGGAGGAAACAGACAAGGAACAAAGTCTCCACAGAAATGAAAAAAAAATCCCTTAATGCACAACAAAGTCCATATTGGATTAGATACATTTGAGGTTTTATATTGAAATGGAGGCACTGTGTGTTTTTGTCTCCATTTTCTTTAGTGTTCAAATGTGTGAATCTGCTTTTTTATTTGTTTTAAGCCCAAATTGTTTGTGTATCGATGTGTGTGTGTTTTGAAAATTAGTGTGTGTGAGAGACTGAGGGGGTTGGGGGGTTCTCACGCTACTGGCTGTTTTAATCTTCCAGGCAAACAGCAGCAGGCCTCAATATCAGCATGAGGTAAATAATTTTAAATCTAAACGTGCTCATACAGACACAACAACTTGCAGCTGCACATTATACAGTACACACTAATATAGCCTGAATTTGTATGCACTCATAATTCACAATTCACACACGTAACTGTCACGGCGAGTGAGATGAGCCGTGTGGAAATAATAAAGGAGGATCCAATCGCAGGCAGTAGTGGAGGAGTGAAGGTGGTTTATTGAACACACTGCACCAGTGGAAAAACGGAAACAGAGATCACACTAAACTATACTTCAGACAACTAAACTATTGAATACGAACCGGAATTCAAACATGAAGCAAGGTGGACGACGGTACAAGATGGTGACAGCAGGGAAACACACAGATGAAGCAGGGTGGATACACAGACGGACCAGCAACTACAAAGACAGAAGACGCGACTTAAATGCACACAGAGAAACACAGGGAGATTACACACAGGTGGGGGACACAGCTGGGAGTAATCAAACTGACCCAGAACCGTGACAGTAACAGCGATGGGCCTCGCCGGGAAATAGTGACCAAGGATTGCAAGGTAGTGATCTCATCAAGCTGAAATGGACCCAAAGTGTAGAAGAGCAGTAGTTTATCATGAGACAGGAGTGGAAAGAAACTGAGCTAGAGCCTGGATACTACTAAAGGATTTCCTAAATGCCTAAACACAAAACCAAAACCACTAACTCAAATTTATCGTAGTTGGGGCTACTTAAGTACAAAAAGAGTCAAATGTCAAAATATAACAATTATCACCAGATAAAACCAGCTTGTCAACAAAGCTGAAGTTACAAACAAAGCCATTATGAAAATACATCAAATAATATATTACTTATTAAATGTGAAATATTTTTGCAATTTTGGTCATTCTTCTTAAGAAAACACTGTACTAACCAATGCCAAAGCCCACACAAACAAAGTAAGAAGGAGCAAGAAACATGCACCTTCAGCTGGTTAGGCAGGTTAACAAGCCAGAAGCTTAGCAACATTATCTGTACTACTCTATTTAGAGAAAATGCTGAAAGCAAGTTTACCTAAAAATCTTTGGAATAAATCTAAACCTTATGGCTTGCTCTTCCTTGTTTCTTCTTTCTTTTAATTTGTTGGGTGGAGTCAAAGGTGCTGCTGCTACCATGCTAGGCAGGCAACTGTCCTGTGGCCTGAAACTTTCCACTGCAAGTGGTGAGAATGAGTTTGTTCAAAGCAACCCAATGAGAACAACCCAAGTTATCTTTCTGGAGGTGAAAAAAGAGGGGAAAAGGGAAAGAGAAGAAAAAGCGGTATGGTGTTGAATGGAGCCGAAATTATTAAATGCTAATGCTAATGCTAAATAGCTAAATGATGCTAGCCTAGCCTGAAATGAGGGGGAGAAACCCTTGAACGATGTAAATTCCACTAGCGTCACATTATTTATTGTGCTTAATTTAACATTTAACATTAGTTAACTTAGCTAGCAAAGCAACCTGATGTGTCCCGCTGGCCGTGAATGAAGTTGAGACTGAGTGCACGAATCAGGACATGTAGTTACACTAGTTACACTATTAACACTGTCTGACCAATCATCTTGCTTGCTTGTCTTGCACATTCTTTTCCGGAATAATCTTTTAAATGTCATTTTACTGGACTGCTGTGCTTGTTATCAGATTACTTATAACATGAAGAATGCTGTTTGAAGGGCCTCCTGTGAATTTTTGCTTAGGGTACCAACAGACTATAGACTCACCACTGGGCAGAATTTATTACAGACAGGCATGACAGCCAAAGTAGTTAAAATCCACATTTCCTTGTAACAAATGCATGCAGTACCTATATGTAGCCTTGTACGTTAACCATACTGATACACCTATTGGTCAGGTTCCTTCCACCTATCTCCTTGCAAATGAGGTTCATATTCATTCAGATTCACATCATCTTAGACACTCCATCCCCCAAAAGTCCACATGGAGATTACAATCAGAGGCTTGTCATATTCAATTTTAGAAGCGATTTGTCCCAATTGCCATATCTCCATTTCCTGCTCATTCCATTCACTTATGTCACTGTGATCAAAAGCGCTCACCTGAGCTTCCTTGTTTTAGAGGACAGGATGGATATTTGCAACTGGCGCTTTCCATAAGGCTCCTTGACATGCTCATATCATCATAAACTGTGAGAAGAAACAAGATGTGGGATTGCAGTATTGGATAATACTTCTGGATACGGAATCCTAATAATAGTAGATGGTTTGAGAGTGTTTATGAGGCCAAGCCAAAACACTGAAAGAATATTTCATGATATTGGATGTATGAAATTATGAGAAAACAGTTCTACGGACAACAAAACAAGACAAGAATCGCTATTTGATATGTTTAGTGATCATACAGTATCAGTGCAGATGAAAGGTCAGCACATATAAACAATTCAGGGGCCCACAGGCCAAACCTTTGGCTTCATTCAAAACTGATGTCATGTGAAAGGGCATGAACTGTGATTAGAGACTTCTAGTTGAAACATGTCTCTTAAGGCACAGCTGAAAGGGCAGCAGGGCTGTCATCTCTTCTGGTCAGTAGTTGTGGAAGCTTCCGGAACAAATGGAAACTTTGAATCTACTGTTAAACCACACAGCTGTTAGGGATGCTGCCGGAATAAAATCTCCAAAGCACACACTCTACTGCAAATTGGAAAACCGAAAGGTCTAAGGAGGTCTCCTAGTACAAAGACAAAAAGAAATAAAGCAGAAGCGAAAGGCAGATCAAGAAAAAAACTATCTCAACAAAAAAGTAGAGATGCTGCTGAACAAATTTATAAAGTCATTCCAGACTCATTGCTTGGTGACCTTGTTACTGACATGTCTCTCTATTCTGCAGGACACGCTCACACTCTCCCAAATATGAAGCATGACAAGCGGAACTGCACCAACTGCAGTTTTACTTTGCCGCATGCTGTCTAAACATTAGCAAAACTGACATGGTCACGATCATCGCTGTGCCCTCCCTAACTGACCTTCTTAGGAGATTCACATCAAATTACATTTATTATAGTTTGACCTCCATTTATTTCATCACTGTGCAGCTTCAACGGGAATTTCATTTATGCCTGCCTATATTTGTAGCATTTACCTACATTCCATTTATCCATATAAAACTTATGGAAATTACATCAGAACTGTAGCTACACATTAAATGACATCCAGCCTTTGACTACTTTTCTGATTTTATTTTAAAACGTGTATATTTTGTGTATTTTTCTACGATATCCAGCAAAGTTTTGCCAGTTAGCCCATTTGACCGCACACATTATGTTTTCCCCTCACTACTTATGAAGGTTTATGCAGTACTGTGCCAAAGTCACCCCTCATTTCTTTATATGTTGCTTCCTAGGAAGTAAACCTACTTGGGAATTTCAAAGTGGTCTTCAGCATTAGCACGGGCGACCGTGGTTCAGGTGGTTTCGAAGCTCATCTGTAACCGGAAGGTTGCCGGTTCGATCCCCCAGCTCTCTCTGGACAGCTGTGGCTACAACTGTGGTTTGCCTCCACCAGTGTGTGAATGAACAGTGGAATTGTAAAGAGCTTTGGGTGCCTAGAAAAGCGCTATCCGGTCGTTAAGTGATGATGTGACGAATCCTACTTCCGGGCCTAAAGTAGTCTGCCTTTAATATGGCTTTTGTGTTGTTAACATGTTTAATGTTTTGTATTTTCTTCTATTTAATCCCAAAAAGCTCCTAAAACCGTCAGTGATCACAGTTGACCTCCCTCGGCTTTTATTACCGCTAATCATTTATTTAAGCTCAGTTTTTAAAACCTTAGGATGTAACTACAGCCCAGCCCATGCAGCAGTATATGAATGACTAACCTCATATTGTGGATGGATTATCTCAGTTGTTCTCCTGGCTGAAGTTTGGTCCTTTTACAGCATCCTGCCATGCGATTACATTTGTTCCTGACTACCGAGAACACTCAGGTTAACTTTTATCGAGTGGAAAAAAAGTTAGCTGGTTTATATTATGCTAACATAGCTGTGTCGCTAGCGGTCACGTAGCACATCATTATATACCAGCTAGCCAAACTTCAGTAACCCTACAAACGTCACTGCTGTTTAGTTTTCTGTCTTCATTTATGTTGGAAGTGATAACAGAGCTGTACGTTTTAATTTGTTTCCAAAACCCCGCAGTCAGGACATGCCATATTGTATTTAGATAGAAGCTAGCGAGCTAACTTCCTGCTAACTTCTAACTCCGTTAAATGTCATAAATTCCGTTTTCATGGATGGCTGGATGTTAAACTCAATTGTTACACCTGGTAGAGCAGAACGCTGATCATTTTATTAAAGATGAAAGACTTTAGACAGTTTTTCAACTCTCAGTAATGCCATAGTGATCGTTTGATATATGGACCTGCAGCGGAGTTTAGGCCCAGACACGGCTAGTGACGTCAGACTTAACGACCGGATACATAAATGCAATCCATTATTAGCTCTTCAGACTTTCAGACTGTATCCCTGGAAATTGGCTGCATTTTCAATCCTGATTATTTTCTTAAAATTGTATTTCTGCACCAGCAAGGTGATTCTTAAAGATAAATGGGCATATCTCGCTGTGATGTGTGATGTTTACTTAAAAGAAAATAAGGAAACTTGATAAGTGGCAAACAAAAGAAGAAGGGGCAGGCCTAAAAACTATCTACAGCAAATGAATGTTCTTAAGAAAAAGGAAAAAAAAAATCCAACTATGAAAACAAAAACAGTACGGTCAGGTTTTGATCCACCATGCAATGCAATGATTGGAAAGACCTTTAGTATGACAGTGATCCCAGATGCATTGGAGTAAAAGCATACCTGGATAGAAAAACACAGTGGACCACTATCAATCATGGATTGGCCCCTCTAGTTGCCGTACCTCAACATTACAAACAAAACAAGGCCAACATCCAAAGAGGAGTTTTGAATGTTCTTTATGCCTGGAGACTAAGTTAAAGAAAAGGTGTTCATACCAAATACTGACTTTCAAGCTGGTCAGAATTGTGTCTTTTAAACTAAATTCCAAGGAGTGTTTCTGCATGCATCAATATAAAATAGAAAGGAAAAATAAATGAATGAGAGGTGCTCAACACTTTTCCACAGTAGTCTGTATTTATTCTATAAATTTAGTTTTAAACAGGCATCCATATCCACATGTTGAACTCTTTCTACAACCAGTGTGTAACTGCACATCTAAGAAGCAATCAGATTTGACAAAATGTGCCATATTCTGCTCCCTGGGAGCGATAACCTTGTTTGTGTCATGTGTTTTCTATTGTAATTTCTAAATCCAGTCATAAACTGCTGGAGAAATCATTAAGTTATTATTACAGCTGCATAAATTTCCTTCTGTTAGTTTTTCCTTTTCGTTCTAATTATTTGAATGCATTTTAATTTTCTCTGAAAAGTACTTTTGCCAAATTATATTGACTTTAAATGTGCTCTATAAATTAACTTGACCTCATAACAATAAAAAAAATAAACAGCGAGGTTTTCCTTTTTAACACATTTTTTCACAAATACTCGACAATCATGTAGGGAAAGGTCTCTCTTAGAACAGAGAGGGACACCAAATCAGTATCTTAATGGTCATAGCTTCAACAGATCCTGATGCACAATAGCCATAAGACATGTTTTGATTGAAGGAAACTTGTGCACTTTCTTGGCAGAAAACCTCTCACTCTACTGCTTGTGTTATCCTTATTGTAGTCTTTGCCTGCAGCGGAGGATAACAAGGTCTCCCTTTCTACAACCACAGTTAGCTGATGTATAAATAGCACCAAAAGGGTATATGACGTTGGGATTTTCCTTCAAGTCATATAATGACTTGTTTACAGCCATTGTTGACCATTAAGTCAAGAAGAATGTTAGCAGGATGAATAAGCCTGCCTGTCCTCTCTTTTTTGGTATTATTCACACATATTCTTCCATAAAGGACTTCTTTCTTTAGTCAGTCTTATTTTTGGTTAACTGATAGATTAGGCCTTTGTTCTTCATAAATCTTCACTGATGAAGGGCTTTATTTATCATATTCCTATTAGGCAGATGGGCTTGTCTCAGTGCCAAATATGGATATACAGTACTGTATCTGATTCTAGGGAAAAAACAAGAAAAAGCAATATGCAGCTCAATATTCTGATCATCACCTCATGAAGCCAGAAACCTAGTGTTTGCTGCATGATTTAAGTGTGAAAAACATCCTTAGAGACTCGACTGTGTGGGACCGATCAGCAAACAATGAGCAATGTTTTGATGCTGACATGATTCTCCTTTCATAACTGCCAATACTTATCAACATCTGTTGAAGCTGGTTGTTACAGATATGAAACGAAGCGCGATCTGTTGCTGCGTAGCCTCTTTTAAACCTCGGCTGATTCAAAAACAGGTTCTGGCACAAAGCTGGGGGGGAGAAAAAAAGAAAAAATGTTAACGTTTTTAGAACTGCCAAAATTATTTTTCAATTGGAAAGTCACTGAAAGCAAAGACTGGTCCATTAATGAGTTGGAATTGTCACGCACACGCCTAAAGGAAGCAAAACATTTGGCTCTATTGGTGTGCCCACTTGAAAATATCAAAGATTAGTTTCACCCTGCTGCTGTGGCACCGCGACAGTATACAAATCAGATGTCTATTGGGCTTTACATTTGATTCCAAGTTGCTGCTATAACTAAGAAATTGAAAGCACAATAACAACTGTGATGATATTGCAATGGCAGCCTGTTTGCCTCATCGTCCCTCGCTTTGTGCAGTCCCCTTTGAAAGTCTGGCAAAAGCTTGCGTGCAGCAACAAGTTTTTTTTGTCGCTGACCAGTACTGATGTGGAGCTGGGTGTATTAATGAGTACTAAGGGATAAATGCGCATCCTCAGGCTGGCTCGCATTCGTTTACCTACGCTGATAATAATTGGACGATAAACACAGTGAAAAGCAAATATTGGCTAGAGAGATGGTAAACAATAAGGCATGCAAGGAATGAATCACTAATATGACTACATCTGTAAACAGAGTGTGCGTGTTGCGTGGAGGGGTGGGGGGTTTACATTTAACAAGGCCTTGTGGAATAGTTTTGCATATTTGTTATTTTTCTTACTTTACCTTACTAATAATCACAACAATGGTTTTTTTTTTTCATGAAAGCTAAACCGGGGGTCCAAAAGTATGACCACCAGTAAAGATCTCCTTTTCCATTTTCCCTGAATTTCATACAAGCGTTTTCACGACTGTATCAGCTTAACAATTTGACTGGAATTTTGAAGCTCTGAATTTCACATATCTTTGTGTTTGGCGTTCCTATTTTTGCTTTAATGACAACGTGACCTTGAGCTGGCATAGACTCCAAAAGTCCACGCTGCAAAACCCGATAACCCGCAGTATCTCTGATCAGTCTTCCGAAGAGCTCCTAGTGAGAAATGCTTGGCTTTCTCAGTCTTCAAATACCTCCACAAATGTTGAAGCGAGCACCTCCTGTTCTTCTTTGGCGTTCATATAATTCTTGCAGTGCTTTGATGTGTGCTTGGGTTCATTGTCCTTCTGCAGTATCAATACTTCTGCACAAAGATACGAACCAGAAAGTGCAGGGAATATCTGAAGTCAATATTAGGTGTCCAGGAAGGGAAGTCAAACCCCAGACATGAATATTCACTGTCAGGATGAAGCACTGTGGTGCAGATTTTCTCTACTGCCAAACTCCTTACATAGTGTATACCCCTCTGTAGACTTCATCAATAAATAGGACATTTTTCCAGTCATGCACTTGTGAAATGCTGGCATGTCTGGTATATCAAACTTGTAGCGTTTGGCACTGTTTCTCTTTTTGACATGTGGTTTGCAGGCTGACACGTGTCTTCTGAGACCAATCAGCCTTTTTTTTTTTGACAGGACTTTCAGTGTTTCACTTGTTATTTTGCAGATTTTATATCTGTGATGAAGTTGCTTTTTTAAATAAAAATCTGTATATGTGAGCAAAGCGTTATCTAGGATAGTACGGTAACCCGGCACGATAGCAGTTTAAATACAGCCCCGCGCTTTTGCACAAAGTCTTTTGGAAACCTTGAGTGTAAGCATGATTAGACACAGTTTTTCTTGGGATAACACTTTGACTCCTGACATTTTTACTTATCTTTGATGGCATGTTTCTCACTATCTCAGTGCTGCTTAGTCAGCGTGGCTCTGCTGGAAACTTGGGGCACAGCCATTTTTATAACAACTGAACAATACCTTCCGGTCGAATGAAATGAAAAAGCGTCTGGGGAAGTAAAGGATATAATGCATGAGTTAACATGGTCAGTGTTTGCTGAATAAGTTTGTTGAACTACAAATAGCCCATAAACTTATAGAAAATAAGTCCTGTGTTTTTAGAACACTCAGGTTTTCAGCATATACATCCTCAGTGAGTTTGGATTAAATAGTACCTACAACGTACAGATGTTAGAAAGCAGAAAATTTAAAGCACAAGTAATAGAGTGACTCAGTTACTGCTATATCTGTTATTTCTAAATATCATATATAATACATATGAAAAACAAAAAATATATCCAGTGTGTAGCAGTTCTCTGGGTGAACGTGGCTTGTTGATGTCAGTGGTATGCGAAAAAATGTGTCTGAAGGCAAAACATGCCTACTAGGACATGAGGAAACTGTGACTGCCATTCACACTGGCTCATCAACATTGGACAACAGAAGACTAAAAAAATGTTGCTTGGTCTGATGAATCTCGATTTCTGCTGCAACATTTAGATAGTAGGGTTTAGCTTAAACGACATGGATCCCTGCTGGTATCAGTAATTTAGGTTGGTGTAATTGTGTGGGGGATATTTTCATAGCACACTTTGGGCCCCTTAGTACCAAGTGAGCATCATTTAAAGACCACAGCCTACCCGAGTATTGTTGATGACCGTGTCCATCCCTTTATAGCCGCAGTGATGGCTGCTTCCAGCAGGATAACACACCGTGGCTTAAAGCTCAAATCAACTCGAAGGGGTTTCTTTAACATGACAATGAGTTCACTGAAAGTTCACAAATGGCCTCCACAGTCACATTTATCGCAATCCAACAGAGCACCTTTGGGGTGTGGTGCAACAGGAGAGTGACATTATGGATATGCAGCTGCTGTGTGATGCTGTCAAGTCAATATGAAGCAAAATCTCAGAGGAATGTTTCCAGAACCTTGTTGAATTTGTAACATAAAAACATTTTGAAGGCAAATGAGGGTCCAACATGGTGTACTTTACCATTTTATCCATTGTTTAAATACTTGGAAAAAAAAAAAATATATATATATATATATATATGTATATATATATATATATGTATATATATATTTTTTTTTTTCACTAAACTATGCTAAATTTGGAGATGTAATGTTTGTCATTGTGTTGCATGTTATATGTATTCAAGCAGACAGAAAGAGTGATGATTGACATTTGTTGACAATTCAGAAAACTCAAAAGTTGAATGTGTTTATCTTAAATAATGTGCTTCCTTGACAGTTTTTTTTTTATTTCTCTGCATAAACACTTGAGCTAGATGATAATAAGATGACTTCCATTTCCTATTACATATTTTTGTAAATTATGTCTATTGGGTAAACCTGTCTATTTGAATAACTCTGAGGTTTGCCTTTTAAAAAAGCCTCTACTGTATGACAGTTCTCATTAGTGACCATATGAACTTATATTAACCACATGTGGGAAGCAATTAGGGCCTTGTCATGACAAAAACAAGTCCTGAAAACCAGCTGGTTGCATTGATAAGCAAGAAATCAGGTAAAAAATTTCCAATTATAACTGCAGAATGCAGAAATATGTTTCCAAACTAATAATTAGTCTTTCATGAGTTTTTCTTCTGCTATAGGAGTAAGCATTCAATGTGGAGGAAACAAACTGTTTAAAGAGCCATGGTTGCATTCAGTAGTGTTTTTGTAGTTTTAGTTACAAGGACATTAAAACAGTATATAATTGGCAGGGTTATCTGTGGGTTTTGTCTCATTGTTGTCTGAAATGCCCAGAGAAGAAAATGGTTTTGGCACAGAGCTGTGATGCAGTGACGCGTGTCTTGGCAAATATATTAGTTGCACCTTTGCCTAATTTATTGTTTGTTTGCTTCACTTTTGTCCACTGAGGCTACTACCTAATTGGAAATAGAAACCTAATGAAAAACTGATGAGAAAAGCTCCAGCCCAAGACATGACAAAAACACTGAAGAACCAGGCTTACTTCTTGGCCGCAAGCAAATGTGCCACATTTGAAAAATTTTGATTAATTTGGTGATATTTCTTGGCCTTATTAACATTGAAAGAGGAGATAGATTAAAAAAATGTATTAACTTTGTTTTTCCAGAGTTACAACTGAGAAACAACTATTTTCTCATATCTTAAAAATCCCAACATCAGCATTTAGTTACCTACATTAGCATAAAGAGTATAAAGTAGTAGTTCACAAGCGCATGGCACAACACAGAAGAGCCACCTCCACAGGACAAGACTCAGCAGTCCATCTGCATCTTAAGGATAAAGGACACTCTTTCGAGGATGCCAATGTTCACATTTTGGACAGAGAGGACAGATGGTTTGAAAGAGGAGTGAAAGAAGCCATCTATGTCCACTGTGAGCGACCATCTTTGAACAGAGGCGGGGGTTTACGACACCAACTCTCTGCCATCTATAATCCAGTTTTGAGATCCCTTCCCAGACGCCTTAACGCCCACTCACATCCTGGGCCATTCGCATGATAAGGTGGGGCCAGGTTTCACAATGAACACACCCGAAACTCTGGCTGATTGGGACCCACACCCAGTTTCACACCTTGGCTCAGGCGATTAGAGGATCATCAGGGGGTCCTTTTGTCCCTCTGTGGGGGGATACTCCCACTAGGTTTATATCTGGGACTCTCCACCATTTGACCTTAGAACTGAAGAAGCTTCTCGGTTTAGAGGTGAAACAACTTCAAGTAACTTAAAGAAGTCCAGACGCTTTTCTTTGCAAGCTCCTTTGACTACGATGACCTGGATGACTGAGAACCTTCACAGACATATAAAGTAGAAAGATACATGTCTCTGTTCAAAGACAATCCAAAGGCAAGGCAAGGCAAGGCAAGTTTATTTGTATAGCACAATTCAACAACAAGGTGATTCAAAGTGCTTTACAGAGACATTAGAAACAAAAACAAATAAAAAGCATGATTTAAAATTGATTAAAACAAGCAGACAAACAAGCTAACTAATTAACAAACAAACAAACAAAACAGTATATAAAATCAAAACAGATAAAATCAGAACAATAGATAAAATCAGTAGTTAAAATGTACGTTTTGAAATTTAAGCTTAAAAGTGTGGATTTGGTGCTTTATTCAAATGCAGCTGAGAACAGGTGAGTCTTCAACCTGGATTTAAATAAACTGAGTGTTTCAGCTGATCTGAGGCTTTCTGGGAGTTTGTTCCAGATATATGGAGCATAAAAGCTGAATGCAGCTTCTCCGTGTCTGGTTCTGACTCTGGGAACTGATAAAAGACCGGATCCAGATGACCTGAGGGACCTGGAAGGTTCATACTGGGTCAGGAGGTCACTGATGTATTTTGGTCCTAAACCATTCAGAGCTTTATAGACCAGCATCAGAACTTTAAAGTCTATCCTCTGACGGACAGGCAGCCAGTGTAAAGACCTCAGAGCTGGACTGATGTGGTCCACTTTTTTGGTCTTAGTGAGGACTCGAGCAGCAGAGTTCTGAATGAGCTGTAGTTGTCTGACTGATTTTTTAGGTAGACCTGTAAAGATGCTGTTACAGTAATCAAGCCTGCTAAAGATGAATGCATGGACTAGTTTTTCCAGGTCCCGTTGAGACATCAGATCTTTTATCCTTGATATATTCTTGAGGTGATAGTAAGCTGATTTTGTTATTGGCTTAATGTGTTTTTCTAAGTTTAGGTCTGCATCCATCACTACACCCAAATTTCTCGCCTGGTTTGTGGTTTTTAGGTGTATAGATTGAAGTTCTCTGGTGACCTGTAATCGTTTTTCCTTGGCGCCAAAGACTATTACTTCAGTTTTGTTTTTGTTTAGCTGGAGAAAATTGTGGCACAACCAATCATTAATTTCCTCAATGCATTTACCAAGAGCCTGTACAGGGCCTCGGTCTCCTGGTGACATTGTGATATATATTTGTGTGTCATCTGCATAGCTGTGATAGTTCATTTTGTTGTTCTTTATAATCTGTGCCAGTGGGAGCATGTGAATGTTAAACAGAAGGGGTCCCAAGATGGAACCTTGGGGAACTCCACATGTGATACTTGTCTGCTCAGATGTGAAGTTACCTATTGATACAAAGTATTTCCTGTTTTCTAAGTATGTTTTGAACCAGTTTAGTACAGTTCCTGAAAGACCTGTCCAGTTCTCCAGTCGTTTGAGTAATATGTTGTGGTCAACTGTATCAAATGCTGCACTGAGATCCAGTAAAACTAAGACTGACATTTTTCCACTGTCTGTGTTCAGACATATGTCATTGAACACTTTGGTCAGAGCAGTTTCAGTGCTGTGGTTCTGTCTAAAACCTGACTGGAAGGCATCATAGCAGTTATTCTGTTTTAAAAAGTAATTGAGCTGTTGAGAAACTGCTTTTTCAATGATCTTACTTAAAAATGGGAGATTTGAGATCGGCCTGTAGTTGTTCATTTGTGTCTTGTCAAGATTGTCCTTTTTCAGTATAGGTTTAATTACAGCAGTTTTTAGTGGTTCCGGAAACACACCTGACATTAAAGAAAAGTTGACGATCTGTAACAGGTCTGACTCTAAAGTCTTTGAGACCTTTTTGAAGAAACTTGTTGGCAGGACATCTAAACAGCAAGAGGAGGAGTTCAGTTGACCTAAGATGTCCTCCAGGTCTTTGCTGTTAATAGGGTGAAACTGTTTTATGGTGTTTAAACAGTTTTTCGGTGGACACAGTACATAGTCTGGATCTGCTGTTGATGTACCAATTGCTTGTCTAATCTTTTGGATTTTTTCTGTGAAGAATTTGGCAAAGTCATTGCAGGCCATGGTTGAATGAAGTTCAGCTGCCACTGGCACAGGAGGGTTTGTTAGCCTGTCAACTGTAGAAAATAAGACCCGAGCATTATGGCTGTTTTTAGTGATGATGTCAGAGAAGTAGGACCTTCTTGCACTCCTCAGTTGTAAATTATAATTGTGAAGTTTCTCTTTATAGATGTCACCTGGAGGTTTGTTTTTCTCCATCTGCGCTCAGCTTTCCTACACTCTCTTTTTTCATTTTTCACTAGTGTGGAGTTTCTCCATGGAGACTTTTTCCTTCCAGAGATAACCTTCACCTTAATGGGAGCAATTGTATCCATTACATTTAACATTTTTGCATTGAAGCTATTGGCAAGCTCATTGACTGAACCTCTGGACAGGTCAGGTGTTAATGGGAAGACCTGGTTAAAGATCTCACTGCTGTATTCAGTTATACACCGTTTTGTGATCACTGCTGTTGAAATATTTGTGTGGGCTGAGATTTTACTTTCAAAGAAAACACAGTAATGATCAGACAGGCCCACATCAGACACAGTAATGTTTGAAATGCTCAGGCCCTTGGAGATCAGTAGGTCAAGAGTGTGTCCTCTATTATGTGTGGCCTCTGTTACATGCTGAGTCAGCCCAAAGTTGCCCAGAGTGTTACTCAGGTCTTTAGTCCCTTTGTCCTGAGGGTTGTCCACATGGATGTTAAAATCCCCAACAATAATTACACAGTCGAAATCAACACAGATCACAGACAGCAGTTCACTGAGGTCATTAACAAAGTCTGTGCAGTATTTGGGAGGCCTGTAAACACTAAGAAACACAACTTTGGATGGGGCCTTCAGCTGTAAAGCCACATATTCAAAAGACTGAAAACTTCCAGGAGATAGCTGCTTACATTGAAATGATTCATTAAATAAGACAGCAACCCCTCCTCCTCTCCTGCTCACCCTGGCCTCACTGATAAAACTGTAGTTAGGAGGGGTCGTCTCGATGAGAACAGCTCCACTATTAATTTGGTCCAACCAAGTTTCAGTTAAAAACATAAAATCAAGGCTGTGCTCAATGATTAAATCATTAATTAAAAATGTTTTCCCAGCTAAAGATCTAACATTTAATAAAGCCAACTTAAGTGTTTTAGAGGCATTACTTGTCCCCTCGTGTTTGGGAGCAGTCTGTGGCACACAAGGTATGTTTACTATGTTTAAAGATCTTTTAGAGTGCAGCTCTCTGTGTTTTGACCAGGCCACATGTCTCCTTCTGTCACCTGAAAGTACAGAGATTTTAAAACCTTCTAGTAAACAGGGTCCCAGCTTCTTCTGGGAAAAGTCACCACTGCCATAATCCTCGCAGCCCGGACCCTCCACACATCACACATCAGACTGCGGAGACAGAGCATGAAGGTGGTAAGGAGGAACTAAGGGGGGCGAGGCTGGGCAATGTGACCTCGATTGCTCTGTTGAGGGTGGGGCTCGATGGCGAACCTTTGGCTGCTCTGGTGGGGGGTTTATGGGGGACAAAAAGGGATTGGGCCGGGGGGTAGATCTGAGCCCAGCATTGACCCGCTCCATCATCTCCTCAGTGAATTTCAGGTGTGGGGAGGAGGGAGAAAGGGAGGGGGAGGAGGGTGATGGGGGTGATGGCCTGTCAGGGGTTTGGGGGACTGGGGAAGATCGTGGTCCCTGGTCCTGGTCCTGGTCGTTGGTGTTGTTGAGAGAGTTAGAGGCAAATAGGGACCCCTCTTCTTGCCTCAGATGTCTCTCCTTTCTGAGGCTTTTCCCGGGTGGGGGCAGATGGAGCTCCTCCTCAAGGTTTCTGCTGGGCTTTGTCTGTTCTTGGAGTACTGTTTGTTCCTCTTTATGAGATAACTCCTCGTTTATCTCAGCCTTGGCACCAAGCACAGATGGATGGCGTATGGAATAAAACAAGTTGGAGGTGAACAGTTTCATCCCTGACTTGTTAAAATTAAATCCATTTGCTTTAAACAGATGCCTGCATCCCCAAAAAATATTAAAGTTGTTGATAAAATGCACTGAGTGGTCAGCACATGCTGATACAAGCCATTTATTCAGTGTAAACAACCTGCTGAATCTCTCGTCTCCTCCTCTGACCGGCGGTACAGGTCCACTGATGAATACAGCTGCATTCAGAGAGTTTACAGTATTTAATAATCCAGTAAAGTCCCGTTTCAGAACCTCCGACTGTTGTTTGGACACATCGTTTGACCCTGTATGCAGAACAATGTTTGTCACAGTTGGATATTCATCTGCAATTTGAAGAATTCTCTCCTTCAGGTTGTTGACCATATCGTTAGGAAAGCAGAGGACTTTAGTGTTCTTACTGCACATCCTTTGTACATCCTTTACGGCAGAGTCACCCACAATCAGAGTTTCAGGCCTAGCCTTTAGCTTTCCCTGTGGCCTTTTACTTTTCAAAAGATTTTCGGACCTTACTTCGCTACTTTTAGATGGATGGTTGTCCGATATAGATCCAGGGTCCTTTGATAGTGGAGCAAATCTGTTGTGCAGTTTCACATTCAGTTGTTTTGGAGGTTTGTTGTTAACCTTCCTATTCACGGTTGTCCAGTCCTGTTTCCTCTCGTATACAGGGGTAGAAGAGCTTCTCTGTCTCGTAGGAAGTGAAGGCCAGTCGGTTTCAGAGATTTCAGCTCGCTGTGCCCTGCCTGTGATATGTCCTCCCTCTTCTAGGAGACATGATTTATGTCTTGGTTTTGCACCACAAAACAACATCCCAGAGATGTGACGAATGACCAAACATCCATAGAAAAATATTCTCGAAAACAGACCCGGACAACCGCCTCCCCCATTTCCCACACATACACAAACAAACATACACACACTGACCTGTAACCAATATTCAAAAACATGTTCCCATTTCCCACCTCTCAGCGCTTTCTTTCCAACGCCCCCAAAAGGAAAGAAACAAAGAGGTAGAATGTGTAACATGAGTTGACACTCCATTCCTTCCAGCCACTCATGGCTAGTTTTTCCACTTTCACCAGACTGCACTAATGAGTTGAAAACAAGCATTTGTTTGTTGACGTGGCTGCTCTGTGGCTGTCTGAAGAATCTTGACCGGGCTGTTGTGAAGGAAACACCAGTGACTCAAGGGGCCTTGTCTCCACCAGTGAGCTGGGCATCTTGACACCTCCCGAATCCGCCTTACACTACAGCCATTATTCCCCCACTGCCACAACTGCTTGAGTAGAAACACTGTGACACACTCTTGACCCAGTTTCAAGTTCTAATTCTGTAATGGGTTTCAGCCTAATTTAAGCAAGCTGGTACATATAATTACAAGGAAACAGATTGTTACTTAATTGGAGTTCTTTCTTGAGGCATAGAGGCAACCAGTGTTTTTTAAACTGGCGCGGGAGATGAATATGTTATAGATGAAACTTGTAGAATTCACTCTGAGTTGAAGATTTAATTAAATAAGGAAAGTGTTCCGGGCTATACTTTCAGACTCTTAAGCAATGATGTACGCATGTATAGCTCACATGCACAGCAGTATATAAGACTTTGAGATCCAATTTATTGGAAATGTTTTTATTAAATGAAAAATAGATAAATAAATAAACTGTAGTGGGAGCAAATTAGTTCTAAGGTATATATATCAGGAAAATCTGGTCCTTAATAGGACTTAGCATTAGGTTAATGCAACCTCAAATGACATATTACACACTGTCATTATTTATTTAACAAATTAAACCCAAATGCATAAGCAGCGTGTGGAAAAAAGACATCTTTACTGCTTCCATAGCAATTAAGGAGGTAAGCAGCAGCCAGGTGCTGCTAATCAAATGCACTCGATTAAGTGACCATCAGCAGGTGTGAGAACCTCTATGAAAGCAGTTTGCTGGTCTGGAGCATTCAGCTGTGTGTTCACATAATGCCAAGGAGGAAGGATATCAGCAACTGCATCAGCAACTGTTGCTGCCCACCAATCTGGGAAGGGTTAATAGGCCATATGGGTTGTTTTAATGGTTTTCAGGGAAGTCTTTTCTCCATAAGAAGAACATGGCAGCGCAGATTAGGTTTGCAAAGTTGCATCTGAAAAAGGTCACAAGATTTATAGAGCCATGTCCTTTGGACAAGGTTTTCTAGAGTCAGATGTGAGGCCACCTGTCTAGCAGGTACAGTTTGACTGAAACTGAGTTATGCAATAGGACAATGTTCCCAAGCACAGCAGCAAATTTACACGAGATTGACTGAAAAGGGAAAGAATCAAGGCGTTGTAATAGGCAAAGTCCAGACGTCAACTTGATCGAAATCCTTGTCTTCTCTCTTTATGATTGTCTGTCCCGTCCTGATTAGACTGACACATGCCCTGTTTCTACCTGTGGCTTGTTGTGTAATTACCTTGTCAGACTGTCTGGTTTGGCCCTTGTGTGTTTCCAGTGTAACTCAAAGTCTTAGTGTTCATTTTGGCTTCATAGGTGGACATCTTTTAAGGGTCAATAAGTTCAAACTCACCCAAACACTCTAAGACAGTATCTAATAACTGTGATCGTATTACCTTTTATGGCTGCCATTAAATATTTCCTTTAATTGTTTGCAGACTTTTTTGACCTCCTTTTTTTTTTAATGCTTGTTCCATATGATCAAAAACTCCAACCACTGTAATCGTCTTTTTGAATTTTGAGCTGGTGCTGCTGCTTTTTTTTTTTTTTAAATGCCTTTTTCAGATTTTCAGCAAGCATAACTGTTTGATAGTATTTGTGTATGCCTTGTCCTCCTTAGCTTAGATGTACTGTTTGTAGATTGATCCAAACTGTTCCAGTGAGGTGTCATTTTGCCTTAAAACAGACCAGTCTCCAGATATACTTACACATTCAACTGTTGTGTGCTTTTTGCTTCAAAAAGTACTGCAAAGTTTCCTGCACGAGGTCTGTTTATTTTATGTTTTTCTTGAAACTTTTGTGTCTTGGAAAGTGACTTTTTCTTGTGCAACTTGGTTTTAGCTTATCAGCAAACTTTTTGGTTTTAGGTTTGCTTCTTAGTGAAGCACATGTATATTACTGATTCATAGATTGACTAATTTATTTATTACATTTAGTCTATCAAAATTTTATTTATAAAGCAAAAATCAAATCCACAGATATAGTTACCCCGAAAGTAGTTTCATAATTTCAGTTTCAAAAACAATTTTTTTTTTTTCAGTTATTTTTAGTTTATGTAAGAATCTCTAAATGTACAATGATAAGCATTTTATACAGGCTGAGACAAACAAAATTGAACATCCATCCACTTAGTCATATTTAACTATCTTAATATTTCTATCAAAGTCACATAATTCGACTGTAATCCTCCAAACAAACCCCCATCAATTAATTGGCCTCCTGCAGTTGTAAATCATTGTGGAAGCCATGAGGGAGGGAGTGTGCACATACTAAGATGAAAATAACTGATAAATATGAAATTTAAAAAAAGAAATGATAGGAAAGAGAAATTCTTAAAACAAGGGTTAGTGCATTTAAAACAGAAGTGCCTTAGATCCATTTTCAGATTGCAACAAATTTTTTGTAATTTTGTTTCAGCATGCCATCAGGATTTAAAATCTAGCAAAGAAGACAATGTTGAAGTACAGAGTTTAGTCTTCAATTCAAGGGCTTTAACAAAAGTATTGTAATGACTGTTTATGAATTACACACACTTTTATGTACAGTGTCCCATTTTCAGAAGTTCAAAAGTATCATTACTCCAACATTCCAGACTGAAACAAAGAGCAAAGGGATGAACCCCATTTGTAATAAGCTTCAAACACACCATTAGATTAAATGCAAAATGGTGTATAAACACAGAGTGAAAAGAGGTGAGTGAAGAAGAAATGCTCAGTGCATCGAGGGACGTCCTTAGGAGCCTAGGCTTATAACTATTAACTAAGGGAGGGTTCAGGGCCACCTGATCCAGCCCCAACTATAAGCTGATAGAAGCAGCAGGATGAATTGTGAAGTGTGCAAGGCTATACTCTGTGCTCAGATTCAGTCAAATGCTGTGAAACGGATGGGACAGTGCTTCACAGTGCAAATGGATAATAACCTAAAGCATATTGCAAAAGCAACCCAAGACTTTCTCAAGGTAAAGAAATGGGATATTCTTCAATGGCCAAGTCAGTCACATTCATCCAAACATAGCATGCTTTACTGAATACAAACCTGAAGGCAGAGAGACCCACAAGCTAGAGCAACTGAACATGTTTGCAGTAAAGGCCTGGCATGATTTTTTGTGACACTTAACTTCGGGCCATCACTGACTCCAAATGATCTTCATCTAAATATTAAAAAAAAATCCTCTTATTTCAATTCATATTAGTTCATCCAGTTTCTTTTGAGCCTCTGAAAACGAGTCTTATGCATACAAATGGCTGCAATTTCTAAATATTTGATACCATACTAAAAGTCTGCACTCAAAGTTCATCATGACTATTGGATTTCAAATCACTATGTTGGTGAACAGAAGCAAAAATACAAAAATATTGTTACTGTCCAAATACTATAATAACTACTGTATTCAACTGTAACCAGCAAAAGCATAAAAATATGCCTCTTTTACTGTACACGCTGTATACACAAACTCTACACGCAGTCATTACTCGAAGCATAGTGTACAGCGTCCCCATTTCTGCCACCATACAGGCTTTGGATCAGAGGCTTTCTGGAGCTAACATGCCTCATATACTGACAGAAAGTAGATGTCTACCGCTTGACCCAAGACGTCACGGTGGCACACCAATCTGTCAAAACAGTGTCCTCTTCCCCAATCACACAAACACCATCCTCCCCCCCCCCTCCTTCCCCCTCCAGAACTCCCCCCAGAACTCCACATGGGCTGTCAGCTTTCGTGGAGGAGAAGCTGAAAATGAGACACACTTTGAACAGCATGAGAGAAAAGGAATGGGCTCAATAAAGGCAGGAAATTGGCTATGTGTGGCAAAATGAGCAACGCTTTATTCAAGAGAACTTGACGCAGCAGGCTTTTAAGTCGCGTGTATCTGTGAGGGTAAAATGGGGTCGTACCGTACAAGCCATGTTGACTAGAGTTTTGCCAAAATGTTATGAGTTTTAAAATCAGTCAAAGACATTATATTGAAAAACATGGGAAGTGCGGCGGGTAGACAATCTCAGCTTTTATTCCGATGTACACTGCTTGCTCATTCACCGAGAGACACCACAGAGAAGAGCAATACAGAAATTACATGGTGTAAATTATTCACGGGCAGAAAAAAAATTATCTGCTTTGTTTTTTATGATAATACATTTAACAGTAAGGAAGCTGAACAAAGAAAGTAAGCATGTGCTTATTCAGTATTTATTGCATCTGGAGGTGGAAATACACTGGATGATACGTTTCACAAAACTAACAGCTATAACTATTAGACGAATGCACAGAAGTGCAGCACGGACACAAATACACAATCTCTCCATCAATCCATTTCCCATGTGAGCACTTTCCAGCAGTTCCTCTACAATCACTGCCAATTTGCATACTATCACACTCTCCTGGCTTGTATCATCATAATCATCAAAATGGAATAACAAAAACAACAACTGCTATAGGGCATTTTAACTTCCGTAAAATAATTGAAAAACAGTGTGGTGCATTTGTCTATGTTATGTCTGCAGCTGGGCCGTAACACAGCGTTTCTTTTGTTACATCATTAATGGCATGTTTTCTGAGTCAGCGCTGACTAATTTGAATAACAAGAGGCCTTACTTAATCTTTTTCCTGCTTTTCGGAAAATAGCGTCTGAACTTCGTTTGAATGTTTTATGCAGCCAATTAGTGGTGTAGTAGCGGGGTCTGTCATTTTTTTTTACCCTCTCTTCTCCTTGCCTTTCTCGAGGGAACATTAAATACAGAGAAATGTTCTATAAAACACCACTGATGTGAAATAAAGGTAAAGCGTGACTTGTGAAAATGTTGCCAATTAAGCTGCTAAGACAAAGTCGGTTCCTCGCTATTCATTCATCTCACCTTAGTAGGCCAATAAAAAAAGTAAGGCAATATTCATACAAGAGACAAAGATGTCTTTAAACCTGAGTGTGTATAAACTGTGTTATAAGGGACACATCTAGCCACAGTCAGTCATTATGTTTTTTGGACTTGCACTGTGAAGCCTCAATTGTTGTTTTAGGCTATGCACAACCGTGTGTGGATGAAAGGTAGGAGTGCAAAATTATCAGCTGTCATTAGCAATTTTAGCAAGGCACAGTAAGATATAAGTAAGATATTTATAAAATACTAGTTTTTACCTCAATAAAACTTGAGCGCAGTTTTCTTTAGAAGGTAGAAAAAGGGATGTTTTATCAGTTAAATGTGTTAAAATACGTCAACCCTGCAAACACAGTCGAGAAGCCCAGTTCAGTGATCCAGATTAGCTTAGGTGGCACCTTGCACACAAGTAGAGGCCTACAGTAGATGGTACATATATACTAGTCAAAACAGCCATGCCTCTAATAATGTAATTTGAACAGGTATGAAGGTTGTCATAAAGGTGGAAGGTAGGAACGAGTGGATCAATCCAAATATCAGTAGGATCAATACCAGTGCTGGAGTTGGGCAAGAAGTGGGCATGACTGTGCAAACACCACTCCCCTCACATCATGCATGCACCCCTTTCTCCTCGTCCTCCCCTGCTCAACTTTGCTGTCATGACTCAGCGGTGCACAGTTGGTCATCATAATTGTTACTGCAACTTATTTTCTTTAGACTTTATTCAGGTATTCTAATAATAAACTGAGCCCAATGCAGTGTTAAATCAATTCTTCTTGAATCAATTCTTCTGAAAAAAAAAAAATTACAAAAATTAATTATGAAAATCTAGTAACACGGGTTAATTACCCTTCTGTGCTCACTGTCAAGTCAATTTCATTTATATAGCACATTTAAAACAACACAATTTGACCCAAACAGCATTTACATTCAAAATATCCAGTCCAAAATACCCAGTCTTAAAACACGTGAAAAACTGTTAACAGTGTGTTTTATTGTGTTAACTAATTAGCAATGGAAAGCATTAAACAGTAATTTAATGATTAAAATGTTTTCAGATGTAGCGCATCAATGGTGCATTCATCTCACAAATCCAGCTGTCATATATATACATATTGGTATTGTATCGACAGTACTGCTATCAGTGATATTAGTCCTGTATTTATGTGGTATCAGTGTCGTGGGAGGCTGTGTGAGGCAGACAGGATAGGACCCAAAATGCAAGACTCTCAGGCAGGACTAAACTTAAAAAAATTAAAAAAAAAAAAAAACGGCTTTGTTGCCGGATCCACAAGATACAATAACTAAACTGGAAGGCACTAGAAACTAATCTAAACTGACAAACCACACAGCCGAAGGAATGAGGGAGATCGCGACACTGGACGGAGGGAGTCACAGAAAATGTACACACAAGAGGGAATCGGGGCAGAGAGGAAACACCTGGGGAACAAGGCTGGACGTAATCTAACTGACAAGTCGGGGGAAGCAAATCTGAACATGATGCACAAAGGACAAGTGACTATCAAAATAAAACAGAAAGTGACTAAGACACATGAAACTGACAGGCTAAAGTAACTACAAAGACAATACTGACTAAACACAATAACACGGGAAGGCAGACTAGGCATGGGGAAAATAGGAGGACAGGAAAAACTTAATAACTATCCAGATCTAAATGAAAAAATTAACCAGGGAAGGTTAATATTCGTCCAGGTTAATATTAAAAGAAAAGAAAAAAAAAGAAAGGGCAGGGATAGCTCAGTAGAGTGGTTGAACCCCCGACCTTCCGATCATGGGGCAACCACGGAAGGTCGGGGGTTCAACCACTCTACTGAGCTATCCCTGCCCTTTCTTTTTTTTTCTTTTCTTTTAATATTAACCTGGACTCCACTGAACGGCTACCCTGAGGTACCCCTGAGCAAGGTACCGTCCCTACACGCTGCTCCCCGGGCGCTGCATTGGTGGCTGCCTACTGTTTCACTGGGTGAATGGGTTAAATGTGGGCGATCGTGGCTCAAGAGTTGGGCGCTTGTCTTGTAATCGGAAGGTTGCCGGTTCGAGCCCCGGCTCGGACAGTCTCGGTTGTTGTGTCCTTGGGCAAGACACTTCACCCGTTGCCTACTGGTGGTGGTCAGAGGGCCCGGTGGCGCCGGACACTGGCAGCCTCGCCTCTGTCAGTGCGCCCCAGGGTGGCTGTGGCTACAATGTAGCTTGCCATCACCAGTGTGTGAATGTGTGTGTGAATGGGTGGATGACTGAACGTGTAAAGCGCTTTGGGGTCCTTAGGGACTAGTAAAACCACAACAACATCAAACAGAAAATATCAAACATGAGTCCAAAACAGAAAATCCAGGGGGAAAAAACCCAGCATCATGAAAATCAGATACCAAATTTTGCAGTATTTTATGCTACAAGGTGAAAGTAGCAGGGACTGAAGTGAGAGGTTGGGGATCTGGTTTAGCAATGCACTGTTTCCTCGTGTTTTCCTCTGCAGGAAATACAGAAACTGTACATTTACCTTACAGAAACTATTTGTAACCATTTCCATTTGTAATCACCTGCCACTTAAAAAATGTTACTTCTCATGTTACTTTTCTGAAGTACTGCAGCCACAACTTTATGTTTGCACCATGAACACACTGCTGTCATGAAAAGGAAAAACGGGTATGTTATAAAGGTGTAGGGGGCTACAGGATTATTTCCTTTTTACTGAGCAACTCCCTCCATATGATCACTGGAAGCACCGGCAGGCTACAGCACACAACAAATTTCACTTATTCAGTAGTAACATGCATTAACCTGCCTATCAGTTTTAATTACTAATTAACTGAAAATGCCGGAATGCTATTCAGGCCCATTTTAACCAGTGGAAATGAGCAATTAAGACCAAACTAACATGTAAAGTTGGGCATTTCAATTTGGAGCTAACCTTCAAGTGGTCATACAAGTTACAGCACTTGGCACTTTTGTGTTGTGTTTTGTGCCACTCCCAATCTGAACTGAAAATTTTAAGATCATTGTGCAAGTGATCATTTTATAGGTTAAATTAACAGCTTTTTTTAGTCTTCATGTAGTCGTGTTTAAAGAGAAAAACACTTTCTTTTCTTTTGCCCTGTTACAAATGTAACCTCTACTCTTAAAATGCTACTCTTCCAATCAAGTCGACACAATTTAGATGATGTCAAAAGGAGAGAAAAATAACATTTTGCATCTCAGATCTCGCAATCCTGAGAGACAAAACACAAACAAAGTGCTTCATTTCAGGCGAATCACAATGAACCCTTCCCGGATGAAGCAATCAATTGTTAAATGCCTCACTTCTGTTCTCGCTGCTGTAGGCAGGAAAATGGGAAACAAACTGCCTAAGTGGATCAATAACGATCTCTATCTCATCATCAAAATGCCTGATTGGGATTTTTAGCTCTGGACTATGTGCACCAATCATACTATCTTTTATTATCTGATTTAAATCACACTGTGCATCCGATCACAATTTGTGATTACAGACTTTCAATAAACCCCCGAATAGCATGTATGGGGGAGACGCCGACATCAGAGGAGAAGGGCACAGGAAATGCATAATTCTATACTTTGTGTTTCTATAAATTACTGCTAAAAATCTAAAGGTGGAATAATGTAGAAGACTGTTTAAGATAAAAAAAATACTGGGTAAACTGTGTTTGCTGACCCTGCTGCTCCCATTTTTCTAATTCTAATATCTTTCTTCGCCATCGAGATTGCTTTTCTTTTTTCTCTTCGGAGGATTGTAAGCTTGGCTGGGAAAGCTGCCAACTCTCTGGAACTGATCATTCAATCTCCTACAACTCTTCTGCATCTCATAAGCTCTGCTTTCCTGTCTGCTCCTCTGTGAAGGCAAGGGACCCTTCTCTATTATTTCCTCATCTGATCTCCCCCGATGCACTCTCAGTGCTCATCGCAGCTCAACCCCTCTTCTGTTAATCCTGCCTTTCATCTGGCACTGGGGGATCTTTCAGCCCATGGTTCACTTATGATATCAATCAGTTGCACAGCTACCAACATAGCCTCACACACGCGCGCGCGCACGCAGGTGATCTTGTGAGCTCGCTGCCTTTCCACATCATCTCAAAAGGCGAGGAATAGCTACAGAGAAGACTATCAGCCCTGACTTTTAAAAAAATCCGATGATATTACCTAAGGTGAATTCCTGTTCTATTAAAAACACACACATGCAATGGGAAGGGATGCAAATTCAGATTTTTATGAAGAGAACAGCTGTAGGTTGCGGTATAACAGACAAGAGCCTGATGGGATTTATAGGGTTTGTGTTGACAAATAATTCAGTATTCACAATATTTAATATTCTCTGAGATCACTGGCAAGGCACGGCCTTCTATTTTGGGTGGATTTTCACTTCAAATAAAGCATTTGTCATTTTAAAGTTACTCACCCTTGGGTTTGTGGCGCGTGTCTCTGGGTGGTATTTGTCATATTATTGTTATTCCTACAGTACCGCTGCCAAACAAAGTGTTAGTGTGTGGCCATTTAAAATTCTCTTTCCCTGCAAGAGCTACAAAACAGTGCAGTTGCTAGCATTTTAAAGCGTCAGCCCCAACATGGCTATGAAAGCTTGTCCTGTCATGTTTCATCAGGGCATTGTCTAACTGGTAAAGGCTAACAAGGGTGAATGCTGAGAGCATACAGAGCCATAACCCAACCTTCTCCTCCCCTCCCCCCCCGTTAGCATGCTCCCAAACTCCTTCCAACCACAGCCTTCACATGGCATGAATGTCACGCAGATAGTGCCTAGATTTGAAAAGTTTATTCACTACACACTCAGAAGACAGGCAGTATAAAATATGAGTCGGGAGTGTGCGTGTGGTTCAGAGCATGGAAGGCAGTCTGAGTGAAGCACTAGACATCTACAGTCCTGTCAGTCACAGGGGAGTTGTTACAATTTAGAGACATAACAGATTGCAAGCTCATGGGGACTGCAAACCTTAAATTATTGCTCCATTTTTTTATATTACCAATAGATCAAATTATGATGGTTAAGTTATTAAAAAGAAGTCAGAGAGAATTATCACCCGGCTCTGCTGCGACCCTTTGCCTCTAAGGAGGAGTTTGGGATCTTTTATCATCATTGCGTGTCTTTAAAAGAAAACAGATCGTTACTATCTGTTTTCAGTTTCATCATCATCCTCACTGTAAGCACTCTGCTGCTGAAAAAGCATGCTACCTGCTCATAGCAAATAGCAGACAAGCAAAATACAGTTAGCAACTGCCTACAGATTATAGAAAGGCATTTAGCCGTTAAAAAGAGGAAGATGATTGAGATGAATCAGAAGTGAAAGGAGTGTGATAATTGGCCACATAATGTACAAAAACACAATAAGTGCCACAAAATAAGTGCCAATGCTGCTCAGTGTTTGCTAGATGCAGGATTGTGCAAAAGTCTTGAGCCTTCTCCTATTTGTCTGTGAAGGTTCTCAGTCATCCAGGTCATCGTAGTCAAAGTCAAAAGCTTGCAAAGAAAAGCATCTGGACTTCTTTAAGTTACTTGAAGTTGTTTCACCTCTAAACCGAGAAGCTTCTTCAGTTCTAAGGTCAAATGGTGGAGAGTCCCAGATATAAATCTTTGCAAGCTCCTTTGACTCCCTTCTCCTATTTATTTCCAAATGAGCTAGATTGGTCTGGTAATTTTTTAAAAAGTGATCTTAAGCAACAGTTTTCCAGACTTTCTGGTGGTCTATTGATCAAGGTTTTCTTTTCCATTCATTTTTAGTTCAGTCCTTGGACCTGACCCTGTTTCATAACAATGTTTCTTAAGCCACTCAAATGCCATTTCATACTGTTTAAGTTGACATCAAATTGATGTCACGTCCGCTGCCACTAGCTGCTGTTTTTCCAGGTCATGAAGACACAGGATTATGATTATGCTTTGATGATATACCAGTTTAGAAGCTCAGAAATTCATAGATTATACAGAAGGAGATGAGACTTTGTGGGGGAAAAAAGCGTTTTTAAGAAGTTGGTAATTTCCTTGCTTCCAGTTTTAACGTTTTCTCCTCTTTGTGCTGATGTTTAGTTTTTGTCTGAGTGATTACACCTATCGCTCAGAAGACTAGCAGCAGTGGCTACATGTGCCATAACAGTGAGGATATGTGTATCCAATTGTGTGATGATGTTACTGGTAGCATGCAATCTGATACCGGCAGATTAACAGTGACCTATGAATCATTCAAGCATACAAAAGGCACCAAACTAAAGGGACAAACCATTGTTGTGTCTACTCATAACAACTGAGCAAAGAACCCCTTTGTTATTAGCAGCCTGTCACAAAAACACAATTTGGTCTCGTTTCTTGAGTTGAATTTACAAAAGATGTCAAAGATAACAAATTTTGACAGGCATAAAATAGTATTTTTGCAGCAACATGGAGAAATGGTCTCAGAGGAAGGGTGGCTGTCAAGACTCCCTTCTTAAAAAAGAGAAACGGGGAGAAAAAGCTGAGGTATGCCAAATTACACAAGAACTGGACTGAAAACCAGTGACAACAGGTCTACAGCTATCTGTAAAACACAGCGGAGGCCTTTTCATGGTGTGCTGGGGTTCTTGTCAAAATTGACGGAATTATGAAGGCAGAAAAGTACCATCAGATTTTGATCGGCTATGCAACACCATCTGGAAAGTGTCTGATTGGCAGTGGCTTCGTAGATCCACTTTTATGAGACTGAATATTCAAAGTTTAAGCTCAACTTAACAGCGAAACTGACTGAAGCCCACCACGATCACCACTTGTGTTGCCATCTAGTATAAATAAAGAACGCAGGGTAAATGAAATCAGTGTGCATAGGCCTATTAATTCTTAACACTGTCTCACCTGTTGCCTCAAATGGTTGTTAAAAGAAACATCTATGGTATTTGTCAAACACTGATAATGGCAACATTTAAGAGACGAATTAGTCTTTGAAATATACCCACATCACCAACCTTTTACTGCTGCTTCAGTCAACACAGGATCAAACCTTCCAGCATCAAGCTGACAATTATGTACAGAGGGATGCTAATTCATCTGGACTACATATAGACACACTGCATCCCCCATGCCTGGCATTGTCCACAAACAAACTAATTTGCTGCCTGGATTTAAAGGAGAACCTAAACAACTCCACATTGGCACAGAGTGAAATTGCAGCCGAGGGCTTGTGATAAAAGTTTAATTGAATAGAATTGGTGCTTCAGTTTATGGTAGAGAGTGCAACAGCATGTGGGAGATGGGGAATTATAAGGTTAGAGCAATTTTACTGAACAAGCCCAACACACTGACCAGTGCCTATAGTTAAAGCCAACTCAGACTCACCTTGAAAGAGATGGCTCTCCTCCTAACAACAATACTGAGCTGGTCTGTGTTGTGTTTATACTGCGTTTTGTCTTTTTTGTTGTAGTGCCCCCTTTTAAAAGACAAAAGAGGAATTTATGAATTAAGGTTATTGCTCAACTCTTACAAGACATGTGTCAGACAAGGATTTACTCACAAAAATCAGCACTTTTCTCTTTTTTTGATACCAAATAATGATGTTGTTGGACGACGGATAAATGCAAACATAATGCAATGTTGGTCCAAGTCATAAAAGTCTCACAATGCATACAGGAAATGAGAACATTTTCTATTTCTTGTCAAGTATTGTGGAAGTACCTCTTTTACGAGCTTCAGCAAAGCATTTCTCTCATTTTTAGTCGTGCCAGTGTAATCATTTTAACTGTAATACTTGATTTATTTTTTTTCCCTCTGAGGATATGAGACTAAAGTGTGATGGGCCTTAATTTGGGTTGTCAAGAAATATCAGAAAAGATAAATTATGGATTCAAAAACGTCAGCAACTGAATAAAACCATCGTTAGCATGTTTAACCTTAGCATTCTGTAATTAGCAGTGGGTCAAGCACTGGATCGTGGGAGACTAGACAAAAAGCAATAAACTTTCAGTCATTTCAGTTTGTTGCATTAAAAAAGGTAAAAAAACAACAACATTTTCTTGAAAATTATTTGTTTTTATGACAATTTTGTCAACTGGACATTTACTTGCATTTCGTTGCATTTACTTTTCTGTATTATGTGAATATTATGTGTTTAACGTGTTGAAATTTCATTGTATTTATTAATTTATCTTCACTTTAAAGAGAACAAAGTCAATTACTGGGCTAGGGTAAAAATTTAAAGGGCAAAAGGGAAAAAAAGAAGAAGAAAAAAGTCTTTTTGGAGGGAAATCCAGAAAGGTCAGTCGTTTTCTCTTGGTCAGTGTGTCCTAATGAAGACAGTCTCCTGCTGGTACAGGAGGGAGTCAGAAAAAGCGAAGCCTATAATTATCTTGCACCCTCGGGTAAACGCATGAGTTCATTATTTTCAAATATCAAGCCGTAATAGCCAGCAATGAGAGGAAAATACTTTTAAGCACTGGGCTTGATTTTAATGTCCAACATGAAGTCCTACTTCTAGTTTATTGATTAGGCATGTTATAACTAATTTAGTGGGCCAAGTTACATGACACTTGCTGTGTTTTTGTTCTATATCTTTTTTTTCTCATTGCTTTTAATGGAGATATATCTCATACATCCTCTAAAATCATTGTACACTTGGACCGCAGTGTTGTACACTCTCTAAACAGTGCTGCTCTTCAATATATGGCCTTTAGTTTCTGTACATTTCCAGCGAGATCCATAAATTTCAATCAATCAGCCTGTTTCTGAGGATTATAATGTGCTTTCTGACAGAATCTCTCCCACATACAGACTCTGTCTCATTAAGTTACTGACATATACCATCTCATTTTAGTCAAGATAGAGCAAATTGCTTCCATTACAGTCATGTGAAAAAGAAAGATTTCACAGGACTCTGTGCACTCCTGCGGAAAACTGAGTACACCCCATGATCCAATAGCTTTTATGACTGCGTTTAGCAGTGTTTAAAATCTGAGATGAGCAACAACACTTGACAAATTACACCTTGTCATTATTTGTTAAATAAAACCTGAGCCAAAATGCCAAAGCAGTCTATAAAAAAACATCATGATTACATACAATAACAATAATTATTCCTATAGCAGGCAAGAATCATTTTCTGTATGACTCCATCCGAGTCTCACGTCGTTGTCGAAAAAACTTTGGTCCACACTTTAAGGTTTGCAGGGATTCATCTCTGCACAGCTCTCTTCAGGTCCAACCACAGCATATCAATCGAGTTGAGGTTTGGACTTTATTGAGCCTTGATTCTTTCCTTTTTCAGCCTTTTTCTGTTGTAGATTTGTTGCTGTGCTTGGGATTATTGTCCTGCTGCATGACCCAGTTTCACTATCAGAGAGATGTCCTCGCATTTGGCTCAAAGAATACATACAGAAGAATACACAGGAATTCATGGTCGACTCAATGACTGCAACCTCCTCGGGTCCTGTAAATGCCAAACATCTCCAATTTGGTCGCATACAGAATGTCCACAGGACATTATTACAGAAGCCTTGTGGTTTGTTCAGATCCAGCTTGGTAACTGCTGTGCCGCCATGGTTGAAAATCTAACCTAAACCTAACATTTACATGCTAACCGAGGCCTGTGGAGTCTCTAATTGCAGTTTCTCTGACCACTGCACAATCTCACCTTAGGGGAAACTGTCCACCCCTGGGACGATGTACACACACCTGAATGTTCCATTATTCCAAAGAAACGTCTGCTTTTATACAGGCCCCCGTAGTTGCAGATGGTCTATTAATCAAGCATATCCGATTATCAGCTCCCAGGTGCTACTTACCCTCTTGTAGTTAGTCTAAGGAGCTTGGAACGAAAAGCATCTGGACTTCTTTGAGTTGCTTGAAGACGTTTCACCTCTCATCTGAGAAGCTTCTTCAGTTCTCCAGCTTCTCGGATGAGAGGTGAAACATCTTCAAGCAACTCAAAGAAGTCCAGACGCTTTTCTTTCCAAGCTCCTTAGACTACGATGACCTGGATGACTGAGAACCTTCACAGACCTCTTGTAGTTAGTTTTTCACAGGACTACATGATCCTGTGCAAACTTCCTTCTTCGCAGGACTCTGTGCAGTGTTGTGAAAAAAATAAAGTTTTGCCAAAACCTTCTTTTTCACAGGAATGTATATTTTGTTTTCTATTTTTTTATAGCTTCAAATCTATAGGGAGGTAAAACTTTCTGAATTAGTTTCTGACTTTCCTTGAGTACGACTGTCAGCATGCACTGGCAGGAGACAATGTCATACATTTCTGTATCCTACGCTCTCTAATAATATGCAGGAATGACGGCTGTGAATGTTACTATTTTCAAACGCACTGCATTTGCGCTAACACTTAGTCCAAATATGCACTGACTGATCTGCTCCATGAAGTTAGGTTTTTCAAGTGAGTCCTGTTTGTGTAGAGGTGTCGGATTTTAAGCAGAAAACAGGCTTACAGTTAAGTAATAAATACTTCTTCTCTATTTATATAGATTCAATATATAAATATCTCTTATATATTGAATCTATTTAAGAGATATTTGAAAGCACAGGAGAATATATTTCTAATCTAAAAAACTCTGACGATATGAAGTATTTAAGACCTTTCCCTCCTGTGTCACTTCCTCATTCTTACCTGACACTTTGTAAACTTTTTTTGACATACATCCAGCGCTCAGTATGCTCAGTATTAAAATTTCGCACACCTTTGCTCTCGAAAACAGACAGCTTCAAACGCATTTACACTCAGAACCCTCACAGACACACACTGGCGCAATTACACACTCCAACCTTTTGATGTGGTGAAACCAAGAGGCAGCTGTTAATTAAAAATTTGAAAGGATAATGCTGGTCTGAATGTATGTCTGGTACACTCACAAAACACAACTAATTAAAATTTGAAATGGATCCCAGCGCGTCTCTTTTCCTGTTGCCTCTTCCCGCGAAGAAAAGGAGATCGAAGTTAAAGCAGCAGCACGAGCTGAGACGTATTTCAAAGTCAATGAGTTTAAGTGGTGAGTTGCATCTCCCTTGCCTGCAGTGCAAGAGTTCACGGCGTGCTGATCAAGGCGAGGGTGGTCACAAAGGACTAGCAAAATAGGTGACTCCTCACATTTCCCTGTCATACCTCTTTTCGCTCACGCGGTTTACTGTTCTAAGCTTTTAAGAGCTTCGGCTGCCCAATTGTTTCGGCTTCACTGCCTCGAGGAGGGCTTTGACACATCCTATTCAAACAAAGCTTATCGCTTTAACATTTATCAATGGCCACTAAAAAGTCTGAAGCTAAGATTTGTTTGCGAACGTATAAGAGCATCTGAGTTCACAACTTTCTCCGGGGTCAAACCATCGCACACAGGCTTTTTAAATGCCACCTGTAATTGCTTCTTTAATGTTAAAGCAGGTATTGTGTGCACTAATTGTGCGTTTAAACTTCCTGTCAGTATGTTTAGAACATTGAGAGGTGATAATAGCATTATTGATCAAAATGTGACCATTAAACCAAACATTGTTAAAGCTGAAACTATCCATCCAAGTAGTTTATAACATCTGTACGTTCGGAGAGAAAATTTTAACACTGAAATCATAAAAAGCACGACTCTAGTTCACCCTTATCATCCCCGTTCTCTCCTTCCAGCATCTCCTTTGTGTGGCAGTAGGTTTTCCACAGAACGGAAAGCTGACACTGCTACTCATATTTACAAATCCGATTCATTAAATCAATATTGAACACTGCGGGTGCAGCTAAGTGCCCCATTTACTGTAAACATCTCATTTCCTTTGGATGTGAGTGGTAGGAATTAGTGTTCTGAGGGCTTGGGCTTGTCGCTAGCTTAACAGCAAATCCATGGCACCTTATGCCTCGACTTGGTCAATAGACCATCCAGATGTGTCTGTGTTGGTCTAGCTGGTGTTTATTGAGAGCAGAGAGGAGGAGGCAGATATTGTAAGCGTGTGGATGATCGGGTCGAAGAATTTAAATGAGGTGGAGGCAGTTCTTGCTTCTTTCTCCATCTGTTTCCTACTTGTTTTCCTTTGTTTTCACCGGCTCATTCCCCCTCCATAAGTGGTAACAATTTAATGGTCGAACATAATGTGGCGAGCTCAGACAAGGAGGAGACGGAGGTATCGTTTGGTCTTGCTTCCCGTGAGCTAGCCAGGGAGCACAGCCGTTTATTTACATTTTCAGAAGAACACTGCCGCTAGCTAACTGCTCAGCGCGGCAACAACAACAACAACACAGGGCGCCCTCTGACCCCGGAAGGACACACCGTCGCAGCGAGAGGGCGTCACCTGTCACTATGGCAACATAAACAAAACATAACTGTACAAACAGAACCCCGAACAGCCCTGACCCACTACATAGCCCCCACCTAAGGGGTCAGTCGTCCCCGACGACCCCATTACCCCACACAAAGTCCTGCAAATGTCCAGGTGCCTTCTTTTGGCGCACCGGCTGGTCACGACCGGCGGGGGAAAAGTCACTTGGGTCAGAACATGGGGTGCCACCATCATCCCCTGCTCCGGCGTCTGCTGGAGCGAGCGGTCGGTACGGTGAGAGCCTGTCCCGGTGCAACACCACCATGCGCCCCGGGCCCGGCATGCGGATACGGTACACCACGTCTGTTAGCCGCTCCACGACCTCTGCCGGCCCTTGCCAGTGACTGCAGAGTTTGGGGGACACTCCTCTCTTGCGAACCGGGCAGTACACCCAAACCTTGTCGCCAGGCATGAAAACCCCCCCTCGGCACTTGGTGTCGTAGGCTCTTTTCTGTTGTACTCCGGCGCTGGCCTGGGCCTGGCGGGTGTAGACATGAACCACCTGCAGCCGCTCCCTGAGCCTCCTGTAGTAGTCCATCTCTGGCCCACCATCAATCTCCGGCTCGGGGGGGGGACCCGAACACCAGATCCACAGGCGTCCGGAGCTCCCGTCCAAACATCAGAGCGGCAGGTGTGCACTGGCTGGACTCCTGCACCGCAGTCCGATACGACCAAAGGACCAGGGGCAGATGTCGGTCCCAATCTCGCTGGTGGCGGCTGGTGAGAATGGCGAGCTGGGTGGCCAGCGTGCGGTTGAAGCGCTCAACCAAGCCATCGCTTTGTGGGTGGAGCGGTGTGGTTCTCGTCTTCTCCACCCCCAGTCGCCGGCAGATCTCCCCGAAGACCTTCGATTCAAAGTTACGCCCCTGGTCACTGTGGAGCTCAGCCGGGACCCCAAAACGGGTGAACATCTCCTCCACCAGCTTCTCGGCCGTCGTCGTTGCGCTCTGGTCCGGCACCGCGTAGGCCTCTGGCCACTTCGTGAAATAGTCCATAGCCACCAACACATACCGGTTCCCTGACTCTGTGACGGGGAAAGGCCCTAGGACGTCCACTCCCACTCTTTCCATTGGGGCCCCCACCAGGTACTGCTGAAGAGGGGCAGTGGAGCGTTGAGTTGGGCCCTTCTGTGCCGTGCAGGTGTCACAGCAGTGCACATGGAGTTCCACATCCCGTCGACAGCCAGGCCAGTAGAACCGTCCCCTGAGGCGGCGGAGAGTTTTGGCATTCCCATAGTGTCCTGCCCCAACCGAGCCATGGACCAGCTCAAGCACCTGCGACCGCAGCAACCGAGGCACCAACAGCTGCAGGAGATCTCTGCCCTGACCGGGGGCCCGCCATCTCCGGTACAGGAGGCCGTCGTGGGTCTCCAGATTGTTGTGCTGGGAGTAGTAGGCCTTCACCTCGGGCTCCTGTCCCGACACCCCCGTCCAGGCGGGGCGTTGCGCCGCCTCCAGCCAGGCCCCCACCTGAACCAACGTCGCGTCGGCCTCCTGCTCCCGCTTCAGCTGCTGCGTTGTCAATGGGAGCCACCCCCCTCCGCCAGCTGTGGCCTGAGCAGTAGCCACCCCCAGCACCTCCTGGGCCCGCTGAACCAACTGGAGCCGGTAACGTAATCTAGGGCCTCGTCGATCCGCGGCAGCGGGTACGAGTCCTTCTTGATGACTGCATTGAGACGGCGAAAGTCCACGCAGAACCTCGGGCTGCCATCCTTCTTCCCCACCAGAACCACGGGTGCCGCCCATGGGCTATTGGACGGCTCGATCACCCCAGCCGCAGCCATCTCACGGATCTTCTCTTCCACTACCTGCCGTTTCGAGAGGGGCAGCCGGTGTGGGCGCAGACGGATGGGCTGAGCAGAGCCGGTGTCGATGATGTGCTGGACCAGACTCGTCTGCCTGCAGTCTTTGTCACTGGCGGCAAAGATGTCCACATTCTCGTCCAGGAGGCACCTCAACCGCTGGCGCTGGTCGACGTTGAGGCCTACGCTGCTGCGCTGCCAAAGGTCATCAACAGTCTCCATGGTCTCGGTCGAAGGAGGTTTGTCAGGCTGAGAGGCTGAGAGGCTGAGGCTGAGGCGAGTGGAGATGACCCGGAGCCACCGGCATCCGAAATCTGCTGAGCGACAGCTGCCTGACGCCTGTCTCGTCTGGTCCCCGCTCCCTGCTTTTGGCCGCGCTGGAGAGCAAAAGTCTCTGCGCCAAGAGTGATAGCCAGCTTTGCGGTGTCGACGCAGGCCCCCCAGCGGCTCAGCAGATCCAGGCCAATGATGCACTGGTCTTGAATGTCGGCGAGCCAGAAGTCGTACACCAGCTCTAGATCCTTCACTCGGATCCGCAACGGTTTCTTCCCCCGCATAACAGTTTTCTCCCCCGTCACTGTCATCAGCTGGGTGTCTGTGGGCAACTAACCCTTCACCAGTGGCCCGGATGTTTCAGGGAGCACGCCAGGTCGTATCAGGGAAATGGTAGACCCCGTGTCCACCAGGGCCTGGCATGGCTGGTCCTCAACACAGCAGCTCAGGTGGAGTCCCTTGAGGTGCCCAACTCGGCCCACCACTGTGCATCGTCCTTGGAGGGGGGCAGGAAGCTGGAGCGGTGGTCCCCTCGCTACACCGCTCCCTCCTCGTTTCCCTGAGGCTGCGTAGTTCCGGTCTTCGGGGCTGGTGCTGGGCAGTCACGCGCCACGTGGCCAGGCTCATCACACCGGTAGCAGCGGTCAGTTGGTCGACGAGGACGCCTCCGGGGCACCGAGGGTTGCAGCTGGGACATCTCGGCGACCTCCCCCTCCCCGTCGCAGTCTGCGGCTCTGATTTGGGGGTAGTTTGGGGGGGCACCTGCTGGTTAGGTCGCGAGGTGAGCACCGGCTAGGCCCTTTCAGCCTCAAGGAGCGCCTCACGGAGGGTCTGAGGCATGGCCAGGCGGACATGTTGGCGTAGTCGCTCTGGGAAAAGTCCTCGCAGAAAAGCATGCAGGCTAAGCTCCTCACGGGCCGCTGCTGGAAACTCCGGGTAGCCACGACGAGCATACAGCAACACGTCTGCTGCAAAGGTGCCCAGGCTCTCCCCTGGTCGACAGCTCCGGTTGGTTAGCTGCTCTCTGCTCTGATCAGTGGAGTGCCGCTGCCCGAATCGCCTCTCGAGTGCCGCGGTGAGGGCCTGGAGCTCATGCTGCTCTGCCGGGGCTAGGTCAAGGAGTATCTGCAGTGCATCTCCCTCTAATGCTAGTGCTAGGTGTGTAGCAGTCTCCTCTTCGCTCCAGCCACTATGTCTGGCGGCTAGCCGCACTTGTGAGAGGTAGGGCTCTAACGGGGTTAGCCCGTTGTATTTCGGTACCTTAACTGGCGTGGTAGGCATAACTGCTCGCGGTTGGGGGCTCGGCGTGTGGGTCGACAGAGGTAGCCCATGAAGCATTGCCCTAGCATCTGTCGTGACGGGCCGCCGCCGCGGTGCGCTCGCACCATCGGGACCCGTCAGGGGACTTACATGGCCGCTCACATCCTCTCTCTTCCATCGCCAGTTTCCCAAGCGGGGAATGTTCTCCTCGACGGCTTGCTCCAGCCTCTGAATGTCTCTCTCCATTACGGCGAGGGTGAGCTATCCCACTTCTGACACCAATGTGGCGAGCTCAGACAAGGAGGAGACGGAGGTATCGTTTGGTCTTGCTTCCCGTGAGCTAGCCAGGGAGCACAGCTGTTTATTTACATTTTCAGAAGAACACTGCCGCTAGCTAACTGCTCAGCGCGGCAACAACAACAACAACACAGGGCGCCCTCTGACCCCGGAAGGACACACCGTCGCAGCGAGAGGGCGTCACCTGTCACTATGGCAACATAAACAAAACATAACTGTACAAACAGAACCCCGAACAGCCCTGACCCACTACAATAAGTTCAAGTTTTTCAGTCATCATCTTGTGCTCCAGCTTGCTTCAGTCATTTGTGGCATGGATCGGTCACATGTCTGAGATTTCCAGGCCCACTCACTTTGGAGCACCATCTTCAGAAGCAATTCACCTTCAACAATCCAACTTTGAGATTGCCACTCACCTAATTTATATTAGCCATACAGGGTAAACTCCACACGATTGAATTCAGGTTCTTTAAATTTGCAGCATTAGTGAAACATCACTAACTGTGTCTCACTGATGTGACACTTTTGTTCTCACTCGAGTCTCAGAACACTTATTGATTTTAAGGCAAATTGGTTGCTGACATTCATCTGAGTTTTTCAACTGAAGTTTTTTGGGGGGAGACAATAATTTGACAGAACACCTGGGACAGAAACCAAAACATGTTAGGATTACACTAGGACATGTTTAAAAGAAGCAGCAGGTCCATCAGTGCTGTGAGGGAGAAAAAGAACCAAGATAATGTGTGCTTTAATCACATGACTCATGTAACACTGTAGCTACGTTTGCTACTGCCTCCCCAAAAACACATCTGTTGTGTTGTGTGAGTTTTTATTTATTTATTTGTGTGCGTGTATGTACTTTTGCAGGAGGTTTCTCTCTCTCTCTCAAGGCCGCCATAAATTTCCAACTTCCTGACAAAGCTGCAAGGAGTATCACGTCTACTTTTTTATGTATCCTAAGATCTGTTGCCATCTATCTCCAGGTGTTAGCTAGGCATCGTCTCATCAAATATACGTCACTGAACTGGATCTTTCAACTCTTTGCGGTATAGTGCCTTTTGGAGCCTTTTTAATGCATTTAGCTGACAAGTGATGTGGCTTGCTGTGTTACTAATTGTACTAAAAGCCCATCAAGTTTGTGCTCCAGTGTTGGTAAATGTGTTTCGTTTGTGTGTTACTTAGCACTAATAAGTAGGTGTCAGTGTCTGTGCTCTACACACATTCTGCTTGCCATGGATGCTGCTAAGGTGTAATCATTAGCTGATCACTTAGGCCAGATACGGTCAATTCTGGCTCAAAAAGAAAGAAAGAAAGAAAGCAAGCTGGTGACAACAAACTGCTAAACTTCAAATCAGTCCACGGACAAAGTAAATATGTCCAGCTCTTATATCCAGATTATGAAACTATCCCAAGGCAGGCAACCACTGCACACACAGTCAAGAGGGCCTTGCACAGCACTGATTTCATTTGCGATATGATAGCTGCACACATTACCGTGTCATTTTAAATGTTGTTGCTGCTTTATCAGTCTTGCTCCCAACTCTTTACATGCAGTGAAAATGCATCCTGTTGGGGCAAACATTCCTAATATATTATATCAGTAGTTGGCAGATTTCCCAAAAAGGTAATCTATGACTAATCTTGTGGCACCATGTCACAGAATAAAACAGAGTAGCAATTAAAAACAAACTGAAGCTCCTTGAGCACCCACCTCTATAACACCAGGTCACACTCCCAGTAATTAATGGAGACCAATAACTCAATATTGCAGCCAGGGTGCAGGGGGCTGTATAGGAACTTCAGATTACAGGCTCATTGATTTCTCCGAGGACACTGAGGTCTGTCCACATGGTTCCGTGGGGTTGATGTTGTCATAGCTACAGTGCTGTTTGCAAAGTAGTTCTTAATTTCTTGATTAGTCTTTGAAAGGGCAGTAATAACTGCATGGTGTAGCATTATGAACACATGACTTGGCTGCCAAGAACACCAGCGATATTCAAAGTCAGGCGATATCAGTAGTAATCTCTAACTTGAGGCTGCTGGCAGGCTACCAATTTACTTGGCATGTATGTTTGTCAGGACTGTCTCATCATGCATGTACGGATGTGCAGTGAACCCGTTTTCTGCAGGAATGTGGAGTTACATAGTAACAAAAAAAAACTTTGATGTGAGGAAAAAGAGAAAAAAATCCTCCCCACAGTTTGTCCGGAGCTGCTGCGTGAATATATTAATATTAGAATAAATAATGTATTAACTCTAAGAGCCAGATTTCAAGTAATGAAAACGTTGCCTGTTATATCATCTGTTTCCAACCAGCGATACCGAATTAGCATGGCAGCTGTGTCAGTTGGTCAGCAAACTTTGATGTCTGTTTTTGAATGTTTTCTTTCCCTTTCCTCAAACACCTACCACCATGTTCATGCTCCATGAAATGTGTCATTTTTTTAACCCCCCAGCACAAAGGATATTTGTAAACTAAATCTTAATAGCCTAATATCTTTGAACTGAAATGCATGTGGTAAATTAAAGTCCCTGTGTGCAGCATCTGAAATTTTTAGACTTTGGTCCTAATTACATTGTTTTTTTGTTTGTTTATGACTACTGGAAAGCATCAAAGTACAGCCATTCCACCGCCTACAACCAGCAATTTTGACCCGAGATCACTGATTATCACTTGAAACAGCATATACTACACTAATATTTGCTGCAATTGTCTAATTATTCTATAAAAAACAGCATTAGAACTAGGGGGGTAAAAAAGTTGCCAGAGAGGTCACATGACTAAAATGATTGTGTACAGCAAACTTGTAATCTTGTTGCCTTTCAAATGGTTACTTCAAAGATGGAGACCACGTCTGTGACCACTCGCTGTCTGTTGTCATCCTTAAAGCAACTTCAGTGCATCAAGACGGTGAAATGCCAACGGAGTCAGTCTGCTACCAGTTTGTGACTAAATAGGGCATTTACATGCAATCTGTTTGTGATAACGTTCGAATATCCGCGATGACAAACGATAGAAGAACATTCAAGAAATTCACCAATCCACTGCAAATGACTGCCGTCTGCATACACAGACCTTCACATTAACTACTTACATTCAGACTTCAGCAAGAACCTCACAGATACTCAGAATCTCATCCACAAATAGTGACGTAGTCGCTACGAAATGGTGATTTAACTGCAATTGAACTGTATGAAAGTAAGGCACTTGGCAACCACATAGGAATAAAACCAGAATACAGAAATCTGACTCATATAAATTGCAAAGTGTTTGCAGTTTGTCTGCATTTATAAATTAGATGGCAAATCTTTGCTGTCTGTCTAGTCATTGCAGTCAGTCCAGGTCAGCCTGTAAATATTTGGCTACTGGTTACCTCCCACCCGATGAGTCGCTCACTTACCTTGTGATGGAAAGTGGCTGCCAAGAGGTTGATCTGGTCACACAGTGGTCGCACGCTCAACGTCTGTGCGACCAGCCGATTGTTGCAACTACATGCAATCAATCGCTTAATGCAAAAAGAAAAATTCAATGCAATAACCAGGCAACTATAAATTTTCAGTTTTCACAAGGAAGTTATTGTCTGATTTTGTGTGACTCATAACCACAGTAAAATTTACCACCTGCTGTGACAAACATATTAGACATGTTTGTATTACACAAAAAATATACATAGTAAACTGTATTTAAAAAAACTATGCATCCCTGGACACTGCTTTGTACTACAGATGTATATAGAATAGACTTGTAGTCAAGACTGCCTAAACTGAGACCAAGACAATACCAAGACCAGAGGGTATCGAGACCAAGACAAGACCAAGACCAAGACAGACTGAGTCAAGACCAAGACAAAGTCGAGACGAGACCGAGACAAAAAAGTCTTTAAACTGCAGCCAGATGCTGCTTCGTTTACAGGTGTCAGGCATATTTATGTGTTTTTGCGATGCACTCGCACAGCCCTTCTCACTGCTGTCTACTGTCTCACTCATTTACTGAGAGGACAGACGGATGCTCCACTTGACTGTCGCATCTCTAACCCTCTCTGTTTTTCACATAATGATATTATCCTATATCCTCGCATGTGATTGGCCACAATATGGAGGGATTGGAGCATAGCTGAGCCACTGTGTGAGAGCTGAGCAGCGAAAGGAAATTAAGTGAGGAGGCAGCTCTCGCTCAATGGGAGTCGACTCTTGTGATTCACTACAAAGCACTCTTCTAAGCACGGCTCTTAGAGCTGATGCTTTTGCGCATGACACATTATCGAACGTTACGTTGTGTGTCATGGATACTGTTGACTCCAAATCTCCCGACCACTATGTCAATCTGAGACAGCAAGGCAAAGACAGCGAGACCAAGACAAGACCAAGACGAAAGTCCGTCGAGACCAAGACAAGACGAAGATCACGTAAAAGTGGTCTCGAGACCCTTCTTGGTCTCGAGACATCCAACTCTAATATAGAAAACGAATTCTCAGCCTTACAAGAGTCAGTAATCATGGTCTAGACCGTATTTAATATAATGTGTGATGAGTTGACTGACTTCTTCCTGAAGAACTGAACGCTTCAAGATTCAGATTCACCAAAACTAAAAGTATTCATATTTTTGTGTATTCTTGCAAACACAGATTCAGCTACATGCATATTTAAAATTGCAATAGCATAATTTTCTATTCACAGTGCAAATCTAAAATAGAACCAGATATACAAATGTTGCTGCTGAGTTTCTTTGAATAATAGTTCTTTGAATCAGTTCTTACTGAGAAATCTGTAGTACTTGTACTCTTTTTTTTTTTTTTTTTTTTTTTGAATAACTTAAAAGTCTGGGCCCTGTGACCTTGACTTGGATCACAAATTAAGCAGATGAATGGAAGTAGATGAATGAAAAGAAAACTCGAGTTCACGTAAAGCTGACACGTAAAGGTCATCGCAAGCATCACAAATGTCAGTTCTGCATAAGAAATTACATAAATGATCAAGTGAAATGTAATGAGACTCTTGACTGGTCCTGCATCAATCTCATTCCCTCTCCTTCCAGTAGAAAGACCAAATTAAGGGACCGGTGTCAGTTCGTCGTGTAGAATTCAGATTCAAGGATTCGCAGCTTATCATGCAGATTCTACTGTAATAAAATAAAACTAGAGCGAGTCTAGATCCACCCAAATTCCATCCGTGGTCGCCTGCTTCAATAAGTGACCTTTTCCTGTAACTCCTATACATTCCAGAAATCGAGAACAATGACAGCGAGTCGGTGGGGGAATAGAAGGCTCCATTCAACTGAATGAATGCATCCCCACTGAGCTTTTAGCTGTGGAGACACAGCAAACCTGAAGTGGCTATAGCCCTACTGTAAATCATGATGCCTCCCAGTGCTCTCTGCCTCTCTCCATTGTGTCGGCCCTTTTCGCTTTGCTACCCATGTGTCAGAACGGCTCACATCCCCGGCATGCAACATCTCTCCCCTGGCTGCTGCCTCTTCCTGTGAGCTTCATACAGCTGTCTGTTTCGCTTCCTCTAACACCCCGCATCACCTTCTCCCCTCTTTCTCACTTTGTCTTCAGCCATCAACCTCTCTCTCTCTCTCTCTTTTTCTCCCGCACCTTTTCCTCCCCCCCCACCTCCACCTCGTAGTGATTTTCTGCCTGCTGAATATGCAGGGCAGAGTGACACGCTATTGTAATAATGTCTCACCACGCTACGCTGTCTGTGTCTAAAATGAGCTGAAAGAGCACGGGAGAGAGTCGGAGCTCAAACAAAAGAGAATAAAACCTGAAACCACGGCTTGTTTAATCACGGAGCCGATACAGATATGCCGTCCCTGTTTTCTTTTCGCCTCTAGATGCATTTCACACTCTTTCCTGCACAATAAAAATACAAATAAATATAAGCAAAGAACATATATATGTATCTTTTTTTTAAAACTTGGATTGTTTGAAACAATAATGGAATGTCAGCCTAGTCCGAGAATGCTGCAAACAATAAAAACATAGCTACCGTCTTTGTTCAAATTATTATCCAGAACACAATCTATTCCTGTTCTCCAAGTTTCTCTCTGTGTGCATTGCTCTCCCCGGAGATGACAACATGTTCCACACTGTCCTCTTTTGGAGGATTAGAAAACTGCATGCTCTGAGCTTAACATGAAAGCCCACAGTGCTGAAAGGAGGAGAAAAAACAAAACATAGATGGACAGAATGATAGAATGAGAAACAGACATTTCTTGCTCTGTTTAGATTCCCAAGAACGTGTGTGCGTGTGCAGATAAACTCCGTTGCAATGTCAGCATGTTTATTTGACTTTGACTATCAACATCAAATACATTTTTCAGAAAGCACTTTTCTCTCTTGCAGGCACACACACGTGCACACACACACACGTGTGCACACACACACACACACACACATGCACGCTCAGGATATAAAAAGAATTGTTTGTGTACAGTCAGCAGTAAACAGATGGGTTTTTGTAGCCCGGATTTCAACACTGTGACTGTCTCTGGTTCTGTAACTGTAACAGACTGTTCTGCAATATTGATTCTCAGAATAAACCCTGCTGTCTCCTTCTCATCCGCTGTATGTGAACGTACGTTTGCGGCGAGCTCGCCGTGATATTACGACCTCGGGATTTGCGCTGTCCGGCGTGGAAGCTGCAAATGATAATCGGCGTCAGCAGAGATCACAGCAAAGGTTTCTGCTATCAGGGCGAAGTCTTTACCTTGCATCAAAGCTGCTAGCACACTGCTTCGGCAGCATGATAAATGGCTCTGCTGGGAATAAAAAAAAAAAGTCTCATCTAAGTAACTATTTTACCTGAAATGAAACGGCAGTGTATCGCTTTACAATCCACTATGTGCCATAGTATCAAGCTCCAAGTGCTGATTGTGTTAGAAAGATGTTTGTTACATAAAGGGCAGCTGTGTAAAGTAAATGCATTTAGTCAAGGTCTTCATTAGCTGATTATTTTATGTACAAAGCTGTGAAGAACTATTTAAAGCTTCAAAATGGAATGAACTATGAATGCTAAAATGCCAAACAATTTCAGCTGAAAATGTTATCAGACAAGCAATTACGAGCATCTGCCAAATCTAGGAACCCATCAGCTATCCTCTGATAGTCTCGACCAGGGGCACGGCAGTAAATATTTCAGCGCTTCCAGTATGGCAAGGAAATATCAGGGCCAAGACTTTCTGAAAAAGCCAAATCTTTAAGAAAAACTGTCCTCAGATGCCTGATTTCCAGACTGCATTGCACCTTATCTGTTCTTTCTTTACATACATGTGATCAAAGCCTGCTCAGACACAACTAATCGAAACCATAAAACAAATGTCTCAGAAAGCTTCTCGTATCAAAATAATAGATTTTAATAATAATATGCAGATAAAGAATCATTTTTAAGCAAAAATGACCATTTATGATGTCAGCTTCTCAAATATCACCAATGCCTGCGTTTCCACACTTTAAATTAACATATAATAAAATAATATGACTTTGGATTGCGCAAAATAAAACGGGACTTAATTATCTTTTCTTGTGTTTTATTTTGAAAATAATCAGCTGGTTAATGAATGTTTAGCCCCATATACAATAATTAATCAAAATGCTTCAGCAAACTGCTGCTTAAATATTAATGCAAGAAAATAATCATTTGATGGTAATTGAGAAATATTTCTTCTCTGAACACATTAATTTTCCTAATAAAACAATCCATTGCAGCCAGAGCTGTCTGAACTGCAATCTCTCATAGTCCACAACGCTGACAGCCGGTGGTGGGGTTGTGTTAGAGATGAGAGCAAATGCTATGTTTCCATAAATGTTATGCTGTGGTTTGGTGTTTGGTGTCTGGAGGACAGGATTTCTGACATTTTCTGGGAAAACAGAAATAACTTTGTAATGAACGTTGTAAAGTGGCACCAGGATCAATAGATTGTGATAGAGGGTGGAATAAAGCGACTGCGATGTACTAGCTTGTGGTGTTTTTTTATTTAAGCCCACCGCTGGCTGGGAACATTCTTAGATCTGAAACCCAATTAATATTACAATCATATAATTTCGCATGGTGAATCTGAGGCAAGTAATCAGCATCGAAAACATCTGTTGTGCAAAAGCTGTACCTACAGTAAAAGTGAACCGCTAAGCCAAAATAAACAAACCCATGTGCAGTCATTACATTGCCCAGCATGCTCTATGTCCATGTGCCCCTGGCTGGTAATAACCTTTAGCTAATCACTATTTCTAGCGCATCTTAATATCAGTTCATGAAGCAATGCAGCGCTAATTAGGGAAAGAGAGCAAGATGATATCCAATTAGGGGCCTGTCTCTCGTCTCTAAACAAGTGAGCCGACCCAATTCATCTTCACCTTGCTTGCCCCACAGCTACATGTTCGGAGGGTGAGTTTCATTGAAGGGATAGGCCGCATTCCCTGATGGCTAACGCCATTAGCCAGGCAAAAAACGTGTCAGCCAAAAGTCATGGCAATGATGAGGACATTACCTGTGGGGTGGGGGATCTGCAGGCATATTCGCCAGCAATGAGTACAGACCTTTCCTTTGATAGTGGGAAATGTGTACAAAGTCACTTGCTTGGCAAAGCCAATGAGCTTGCAACTAAAAGCTTGCACTTTCCAAAAAGGCAGTTCGGAGAGGGAATTTGAGGCCGAACTGAAAGCATTTATTAAGCTGCACTAGCAGCACTGTCAGTTTAAAGCACTTGCCATTGCATCCATTTTGCTGTGTTTTCTCAGTAACTTACTGTTAACACCCACTTAATTGTTTAAAGTTATAAATTGACGCCTTATAAACCAGCTGAATCAAGGCGGAGGTGCTTGTGGTTAAAGAAGATACACGGGAAAAGTCACATTGCACGCCACACTGTATCTGTGTCTGCACGATGACCTCAAGGGGCAGAAAGAAAAATATTCATCAGGTTCCTCTGAAATACCTGCAGGTTACGCAAGAATGGCTTGCCCTGTTGGTCATTTCCTTTTTTAGTAGAGACTGGTGGGTGCAAAACAGTCCCTTTACAGACTAGAATCAGATTAATGTCATGAGGCTAGCTGCCATGAATGGGAGTCATGTCAGTGGGTGTCGGCGAGCGGACCGCCTGTCACCACCCCGTGTCATTTCAGCCTGATGGCCTCCTCCCCGTAGACATCACAGAGTAGCCGATGTAATCTGCAGTCATTCAGCAGTGACCTGCAGAAATGGAAACCAGCGCTGGCGGTGAGAGGGAGAAAGAAAGTGAATGATCTGGTCAGCCAATGTATTTATCTACCTGGTGCTCTGAACTCTGTCGAACCGGTAGGAAACCATCTTTTTAGACCGAAGCTTAATTTAGGCAACATCGGCAGCAGCACAGTAGAGATGTAAGATTGACGGGCGCTTGGCTAATTGGCTAAAATGATGCATTAAGACAAATGCGTGCCTAACTGCTTGAACTGCTGTAGTATTCTCTTAAATTGCAGCATAAACACTTGAAGTTGTTGTAAATAGGCAAACTGGCTTAGTCTGCTCCTGATCTGACTGATAATGAACTAATTTGAATATATTTCTACCCTAGTAATTACAATCTAATCGAAATTGATGGATCATTTGGGTCCAACCTGCATGAAAGATTCATTATTACAAGCCCCAACACATGGTCGGAGCATTTTCCACATCAAACACTGGCGTTTAGAACTAGGAATAGACTAATGAGGTGGACACACTATACCAATGAAGGCAGCTACTGCATGTGTGCTTTGTGCATACAGCATGCATTAAAATTAATCACGTTCAGCGCCTTATTTATCAGCCTGTGGTTTCCAAGTAGCCGGCACGTTGCATTGCATTTTATGGACATAAAAATCACAAGTCAAGGACACGTGAACAAAAATCTGTGATGTATATTTATGTGTAAACTTAAAACAGACTATACATCAAATGATTTCTAAACCTCAGTGGTCTCCCTTCTGTGCTCTTCCAAACAGCATATGGTGGGGAGACAAAAAAAAAAACCCATGTCATATCTATTGACATATTAATGTATTCAACTGCATTTTATTATTAGAACAAACATTAACATAATTCTCCACTTGGCGGCTGTCCAGACATCTCCAGTATCTAGACTGATGGCAGCTTGGCTTGGCTTTGTCCAAGTCCCTGACCTGCATTCGCAATGGCCTCCTGAAAAGAGGGTTTGGGGCCTCTGTGAGACAGAGGGGATTAGCCATGCAAGCACTTCCTCCATTTTGGAGATTTTGTTATTGAGTTGCACTTTGCCAATGCTAATTGCCTGGGCCCACGCAGGGTCAGAGAGGGCCCTGGGATGGATCTCTCTACTTCATATGGACATTATATTACCTCCGGCCATGATTTGCGTCAGCAGGCTTGAGTTTAAATCCCCTTAATCACATTCAGGCACCCTGGCAGAATCAATAAAGACACAACAGTCAGGGCCACTCTTTGTCCAGCATTCCATTTAGGAGAAAGCAGCCTCATTTAACCACGCTAGAAAAAGCTAAATGCTAAGTATGACATGCAAAGCTGCTAGGATCGCAAAGAGACTTCTGACAAACTTTTTTTTTTTTCTGGTTTCCTAAAATTCTCCTAAATGTGTGGGGATGCATTTAACAGTTAAAAATGAAACACCTTCAGTTTATCTCTAACAGCAAAGGTTTTTTTCCTTTTGTTTATAATGCACAGAAACATTAATATGTCACGTATGCCTTGATTTTATGTATTTATTTATTTACTTACGTAGTTAGCGCCTCCTCAGAAGAACTTACTTCCAGATGTTTCTTTGGGTTGGAGGCTTTTGACGCTGAAAGCAGCTTGGTTGCTGGCAAACTGAGTTTGCATTGCACGGTCAGATTTCGCCCATTCCTTTCTTCTTTAAATGTGAAGTGGTGTCGGAATTTCCAAGTAAGAAATGCATTCCTGCCCGTGCACTACTGGCTCTGTTGTGCTGGCACCAGGTCCACTGTGTAACTGACACCACCAACGTTAACAGGACGCTGACATTAGAGACTCTTATTGCGTGTTTTGTTTGGGTTTCCAGCAATGAGTGGAATTACCAAAATTAGAGAGGGGATAGCCTAACATATGAAACAGGAAAAGACCGCTGTGTAATCCATTTATTTCAACAAAGTAACTGTATTCTGAATACCACCTATTTAAGCTGTAACTGTAACAGAATACAGTTACTCATATTTTGTATTTTAAATATGTAACGCTGGTATATGTATTTCATTGCTCCCCAACACTGACTATGCATACATTATACATACACTACACACTATACAAAACAGTCACTAAACCAACAACAAATGTAGATTAAAAAACATCAAATTAAGCAAAGTAAATAGGACTGTGTTTGGATAAGAAGCTTTTCTTGCTCAACTAGTCCTGAAAGCAGGTGAATATAATCTGGCTTTAAAGAGTGTTTTAAAATGATTGATTGATTTGGCAGGTCTTACTGTATGAGAAAAGGCTCTACTGCCTCTGCTTTTAAAGCTGGATTTAGGAATATTCAAGAGCAACTGGCTCGTAGACCTCAGTGCTCCGGTAGGAGTGTAGGATTTCAAAGGTTCTGTTAAGTAAGGTGGCACCAAACCACTGAGATTTTTTTAAAAAAAGCAACAAAAACTATCTAATATAATAAGTATAAATCCATTACAGTAAGTGTTTGTTGCAGGAAGGTGGCAGGGCTACCAGGAAGTAGGTGCAACCTTTGCAAAGTGCTCACATACAGGGGCAATTTTGTTCTAGTACTCAGCCCAAGATCAGTAATCAGAAGTGTTGAGTCAGGCCCGAGTTTTTGGTGGAAAAGATAGATGGATGTATATGGTAAGAAGGAATGAAAAACAACTAAAAAAGAAGATGCAACTGCTTTCAACCAAATGGTACAGAAGAAATCAATACGACATAGCATTAAGTGTAGGCAGAAACTGCAGCTTATTTGGATCAAAAGTCATAACTGACAAAGGTTTTAGGTCATGATCTGCAACATACTGCGAATCTAAGCTTTTAAGCATGGACAAAACATTCTTTAAGTGCTTCAAATTAAATAAAAACACACACTATGAAATAAAAACTTAAATATGCACTCAGTGTCCACTGCCTGACTATTATTTAAACACTGTACAATCAGATGCCCTTCTTCACCCTTCAAACTTTAAATGCATGAGGGCAGTTTATAAAATATATGACTTATTACATAACTGTGGGCATATATCACATTAGTATACTGAACTGATTCTGTCAGCTGAGTCAGAAAGTGAGCAAGTGACATAAGACATCAGTTTGATCTTAGCAACAAACGCTTCAGTACCTGACGTAGTCATCAGCCCACATTTGACCCTATTATGGCTTCTACAGATCTTTGTGTAGTGCTGATCTTTCATGCAAAACCTGAGCTAAGTCAGAGTGACTGGCGCGATACTGCTGACCTGCTGCCATGGGAGTTCGTTAGTCGGTCGACCGAGGCTCAAGAGATCGATTGGAACACCTCATGGTGAGAAATGACACCATGGAGGTTTGAAGGCTCCGATCACCAGTCAGGACGACAAAGAAGAAATGTGTTGCTGATGTTCAGATTTTAGTTTTACCTGAACTTGCATGTGAAAATGTCCACTCATCCATCCATTTTTCTTAAATGCCAATCGAATTCAGGGTCGCAAGGGAGCTTGGGTCTATCCCAGCTGTTATAGTGCAAAAAGGTGTGAAAATGCACAGCTACAAATCCAATAGCCTGAGGTTCAGATTGGAGCCTCCTTGAAACCCCCGCTGTCCCCTAGAGGAACTCTGAAGCAGTTATCACCCAGATGCAGAAAAGGTGTAAGGAGAAAAAAAGGAGACAACAAAGCCCCGAAGTCATGTTTACTCAGGCAGGTGCCATCGCCCACCGCTGCCGCCTCGCTGCCCACTGCCACCTCAGTGTCAATCTTTCGCCTAGGCTGCAGCACTGGAGCATGTGGATTTTGAAGGCGTCAACTTTAAGAGAGCTCTGCTGTGGCTGTTTGCCAAACAAGTGGGTGAGAGTCTTATGTGAGGAACGAAAGCGCGGCCTGCTTTTATGAAAAAAAGTAATGTACAGGGAGTGCAGAATTATTAGGCAAATGAGTATTTTGTCCACACCATCCTCTGCATGCATGTTGTCTTACTCCAAGCTGTATAGGCTCGAAAGCCTACTACCAATTAAGCATATTAGGTGATGTGCATCTCTGTAATGAGAAGGGGTGTGGTCTAATGACATCAACACCGTATATCAGGTGTGCATAATTATTAGGCAACGTCCTTTCCTTTGGCAAAATGGGTCAAAAGAAGGACTTGACAGGCTCAGAAAAGTCAAAAATAGTGAGATATCTTGCAGAGGGATGCAGCAATCTCAAAATTGCAAAGCTTCTGAAGCGTGATCATCGAACAATCAAGCGTTTCATTCAAAATAATCAACAGGGTCGCAAGAAGCGTGTGGAAAAACCAAGGCGCAAAATAACTGCCCATGAACTGAGAAAAGTCAAGCGTGCAGTTGCCAAGTTGCCACTTGCCACCAGTTTGGCCATATTTCAGAGCTGCAACATCACTGGAGTGCCCAAAAGCCCAAGGTGTGCAATACTCAGAGACATGGCCAAGGTAAGAAAGGCTGAAAGACGACCACCACTGAACAAGACACACAAGCTGAAACCTCAAGACTGGGCCAAGAAATATCTCAAGACTGATTTTTCTAAGGTTTTATGGACTGATGAAATGAGAGTGAGTCTTGATGGGCCAGATGGATGGGCCCGTGGCTGGATTGGTAAAGGGCAGAGAGCTCCAGTCCGACTCAGACGCCAGCAAGGTGGAGGTGGAGTACTGGTTTGGGCTGGTATCATCAAAGATGAGCTTGTGGGGCCTTTTCGGGTTGAGGATGGAGTCAAGCTCAACTCCCAGTCCTACTGCCAGTTTCTGGAAGACACCTTCTTCAAGCAGTGGTACAGGAAGAAGTCTGCATCCTTCAAGAAAAACATGATTTTCATGCAGGACAATGCTCCATCACACGCGTCCAAGTACTCCACAGCGTGGCTGGCAAGAAAGGGTATAAAAGAAGAAAAACTAATGACATGGCCACCTTGTTCACCTGATCTGAACCCCATTGAGAACCTGTGGTCCATCATCAAATGTGAGATTTACAAGGAGGGAAAACAGTACACCTCTCTGAACAGTGTCTGGGAGGCTGTGGTTGCTGCTGCACGCAATGTTGATGGTGAACAGATCAAAACACTGACAGAATCCATGGATGGCAGGCTTTTGAGTGTCCTTGCAAAGAAAGGTGGCTATATTGGTCGCTGATTTGTTTTTGTTTTGTTTTTGAATGTCAGAAATGTATATTTGTGAATGTGGAGATGTTATATTTGTTTCATAGGTAAAAATAAATCATTGAAATGGGTATAAATTTGTTTTTTGTTAAGTTGCCTAATAATTATGCACAGTAATAGTCACCTGCACACACAGATATCCCCCTAAAATAGCTAAGACTAAAAACAAACTAAAAACTACTTCCAAAAACATTCAGCTTTGATATTAATGAGTTTTGTGGGTTCATTGAGAACATGGTTGTTGTTCAATAATAAAATTATTCCTCAAAAATACAACTTGCCTAATGATTCTGCATTCCCTGTATTGTGGGGGTAATGATCGCCAGTTGACCCGGTGTCCTTTTATACCTGCTCTTTCTCTGCACATGGACAACAGCAGCTGGTCGGTCACTTTCATATCTGTTGTTGCTGGATTCGAGATTTTAAGACGAGACATCAAACTGTGTTTAGAGAGAACACAGAGTTATTTACATAACCGGTTCTTTGAGTAGCTTCAGTGAGTGTCTCACTAGGTCAACCTCCTTGCTCATTTGTAGTGAGGAAGCGGTGAGCATCTTGAGTAGCTGTAAGCATGGAAGCAGCCCCTCTGCCCTCCATGATGAGCCGAGGTCCAGCCAGTTCTCTCTAGTGGAGAGTAGGAGCTACTGATGAGGTTACAGCAAAGGTGTTTACAAAGTAGAGTTTTCAGTTTATTTTTCTGAAATTTGGCACTCAACTTTCTGAAGGTCACTTTTTGAATTTTATAAGTAAGGCGGTAACTTAATCCAGACCATAGACTATATCCCAAATCCCTTTTTGATATCTAGCTAGTTTAAATGCTAGCTTAATTGTAAATTAAGAGCTTACCCATCCATCCATCTTTTTCTCTTTGTCCTGGTTGTCATGGTGGGGTTGGAGCCTATCCCAGCTGTCACAGAGCGAGAATCAGGGTACACCCTGGAAATATCACCAGTGTGTCAACACACTGAAACAGACAACCATTTCTTTGGATTGTGGGAGATGCTGGAAAAAAACTGAAGAGAAACCACGCAGACACGAGACGAAGACACAAACTCCAATTCAAAAGTCATAAAGTTAAAATGATGCACTGAAACACACGCGTGCTGCTTATAGTCTCCTCGTGTTTTGTCACTTTGAGTGACACACCCAATTAATCCCTATTACTTAACATGTGTTTTGCATCTGAGTGGAATCATAATTTGCGCAGTAGTACTCGTATGTGCAGTGTCTGTTCATGCAAGAAGAGAACTCGTGCTCCCATGTGAGCTACGAGCGGGTGATGTCTGTTCCAGAGTCAGTATTTTCTTGTATTGATTCACAGTCGTGTCCCTGTGGTTCACCAGTGTGGCCAACCAAGGACTGGAGCACATGGCGTTTTAATCTGTCAAGATGTCACCAGCTCTGGACCAGAGGGAAAGAGAAAGGGAGGGTGGGGGGAAAGTTTGGATGGAGAAAAAGAGTGATGACACCCACACGCACGCACACATGCACCTGTGCAAAAACACGCATAGAGCATGTCTGTCAGTCAATCAGTCAATGTCCACTTGAGAGACTCAACTTCTGCCCTTTATATCCCCAAAGACATCTCAACACAGCTCACTGAGTCCACTGGCAGTGCTCCACGTCACACTCGTACAGTACAACTGGGAGTTTGTGGCCTTAGGAGGGCGGCTGGTGAGGATGACCTGCTTTATAAGTTGTCGAGATCAACTAAAGTGTCACTTTGATATCTTTAATTGAGATTAGCAAGTGTGGTGTTACTGTACACGTGTATTATACTGCCTTTTATATTTCATGGCGAGTGCATTCTGCATGTACTGTAACTTTAAAATTAAACTTGCATATTTCTGTTTATCAGTGTTGATGTTGCCAGCTGGAGTTTTTGTGGTAACAGCTGATTCTCAAGACAAGCTGCCATGGTGTTTCAGAGTAAGTCTGTGAACTGCTTTCATAGGCAAACATGTTAAACGGTAAGATGTTGAATTACAACATAGCTTTTTAGGCTGTGAGTCAAACCTTTCTGTGTACAGTGCATCTGTGTACACAGCACATAATATTTTCTCCTAGGAATACTAGGTATTCCACAGAGATGGCTCTGTGACTTCAAATGGATTAAGATGAGGTAGGCGGCTGTTAGCAAAAACAACTTGGGTTTGTTTTACGCCAAGTGACAACACATCATTCTGTGGATATTAGTATTAAAGCAGGATGATGAATAGAGATGTATTGATTAGATCAGAAGCAGAAGTAAAACGGAAGTAGTGAGCTGCTCATTTTCTCAGCTCAATTCTGTGTCTAAAGTCAGTTGGGAAACAGTTACTGCCAAAGCACAACTTTCCAGTATTTTAAACTTCATAATACTCCACGCTTTGACCTTTACCCCAGTCATAAATATTTGGAATCTGTTTTTTAAAGCTGAAAATGTGTAACCATGAAAAAGCATAACATCAATACAATTGTATAAAAATCCATAACTGTTATGGTTTTCACTCTCAAGAGATTCACTGTCAGATACAAGTGGAAGACTTAACAGAGTCTTCAACTGAGTACAGCATTTTTGAAAATAACACGTTTTTAGATATGCAGTCTTCTTTTGTGGGTGGCTCTGTGGTTTGAAATTACGTCAAACACTTAATCGATGACCTTTTTCTTTCTGATGAAAACAAGATGATAACTAAATAAAAACCACTGCAGGAGACAAAAACTGTTATGAAATGTATTCACACTTTTGTCAAGGAATAAAAAAAATTGATGAAAATGTTCTGGAGAAACCAGAGCCAATCTAAACTAATTCAAGTGTTAAGAAAGGCAGGGCAAGTTTGGAAATGATCCAATGAGAAGGAATTTCCTTGTGCAGTTAGTTTAGACCTGCACATTTTGGATGGATGGAGTTTTTTAGGGTTTGTCTCGAGCTCTCAATTAACACAGGCGAGTTTATCCACAGAGTTTAGCTCTGGTGAGTTCTTCCCTGAGGCTCCACAGGCTTAATCACAGGTTAGTTTCTCCAACAGGGTAAAAGTGGGACAGGCAGATTTTTTTTCCTGGATGGGCAGGTTGACAAACTGGAGAGAGATCTGCGATGGAGGAGGACAAGCAGGGTAAGTGTAGCTAGTAAGGTTTGGAGGAAAAGAGTTCCTAATCAAAGGCCTGAATGACTCTGCTGCACAGTGATCTCCTGATGAGGGACAAGGAGAGCTGAGGTTATAAGACATAGGTGATCAAGAACACAACAACCTACTGATGATAATAAAGAGAAATGGCCTAGGAAGCCACACCCACTCCTGGGAGGAAGTACACAAAGTTTATTTTACACATGTGCCCGCACAATTAAGGGTAAACAGAATACTTCGACTTAGAAGCTGTTGCTTTAAAGGCAAAATATGTTCATACATACACTTAACATGAGAATAACTGATTACCATCCTTGTGCTTTTAGCACCCAGCAGAGATGGGCAGTAACGCATTACTTGTAACGCGTTACTGTAATCCGATTACTTTTTTCAAGTAACGAGTAAAGTAAGGGATTACTATTGCAAAAACGGTAATTAGATTACCGTTACTTTCCCGTAGGAACGCTGCCTTACTGCGTTACTAAAACCATGATTTTTTTTGCGAAAATGTCTCATGACAGTGAGCAAGTGCAACGTTTGTGACAACAGCTGTGTGCAGATCAACAATGGATAATATATCGAGTGCGGGAGAGAGTATGAGCGTGCAGCGTTTAAAGCGTGGAATTACTGACCTTACTTTGAGTTTGATTCCATAAAATGTGACAAAAACATTAGTGTCCGTTGTGCGTGGGAAGAAAACTTCTTTTTACAGCTAAAAAAACCCCTAAGCTTCCAAGCAAGCACCGAGTGCGCTATGACGTAATGGGAAATTCATAGAGAAACTCGCGGATTCTTCCACTGACCGCCGCGGCACACCTGCACCAGGGTAAACCTCCGCCTACCCCACTCCTGCTTCACAGGTGAAAATAGAGCAAAAGGACCGCTAGTGTTTGACTTTATTTATTTTCTGCTGTGTTTTACTTGCATCTATTTGAAAGAGTGAGTGTAAACACAAAAAAAAAAAAAAAAAATTATGTGCTGGAATGTGCAGAAAATAGGTTTAAATATTAAACAAACTTCCAGTCAGAGAATGTTGCATATAATTAAATTTTTGCTTGATGCATAAAGTTAAAAGATTAAAACTAATAAAACAAGTTTTAAAAAGAGACTTTTCCATTTGATTACATTTTGTATGATGGATTATGTAGAAAAAGTAGAATTGGGCTGAAAGATCTATCACTTTATCACCTATTCAGGTTGTAAATCGTGTTTTTAAAAAGTAACTAAGTAACTAAGTAACTAAGTAATTAATTACTTTTGAAAATAAGTAATCAGTAAAGTAACGGGATTACTTTTTTGGGGAAGTAATCAGTAATTAGTTACTGATTACTTTTTTCAAGTAACTTGACCAACACTGGCACCCAGAGCAGTTGCATAGCTCAGTTTTGAACAGCATACTCAAAAACATGCTAATTAGAATTTATTCTTCCAGTTTGTTAGTGGCTTTAGAAAGGCGTACGTACCTATAGAATGTGCTACCCACATCCTATAGATAAGGCAATAAATGGTTTATGTTCAAGTATGCTGCCTCATTATGACAAAAAAACTCAACTTTAAATTGTTGTGCACACCAACTTTTGCCAGTGTGTTTGTTTTGCACGTTATTCTAAATTAGGAAGAACTATTCAATTCTAATTAGAAGTCAGACTCGTGTTTCCTCAGGTAAAAGAGGCAGAGAAACAGTTACCTCATCGCCCTCCATGCGGTTCCTGTGAAAGCATAAAGCTGCTGCCTGCCTGAAGAGAGAAGCGCTGGCCCCATGCAGTGATAAATGCATTACTTTTGAGAAGCAGTCAGCTTAATGTCTAGCAAGACATTAAATATGAAGCAAATATTGACAGTTTGGGAATAATTATTTTGGGTGTGGTTAGGAAGTGGTGTCTAAAGGAAAGCCGGATTTTTGTGACAGGAGTGCCTGTGTGTCCGTGCGTGGATGTATATGTGTGCACGCGCAGGTGTGTCTGTGTCTGCTTTGTTGGAGGTTCATCTATAATGTACAAAGACGATTAAGTCTGAGCAGAGGCTGGGGCAGACAGACAGTTGAGTGGTGAGGTGCAGATAAGAATGAATGCAAATATACACCGAGAGTGACAGATTAACCTTGGACAAGGTCGTGCATTAATGCTGTGCACAGGCAGGGAGCACTTCGGCGTCCGCTGAGGTAAAACGCACACACGCATGCACTCGTGCACTTCTACAGCTCTGTTTGAAAAACAAATCTGTGATGATATGCACACAAATACACACAGGTGGGCATTTAAGCACAAATGATTGATTATCGATCAGTGGTGTTTTTCAGTGTTGAAAGTAGATTGCACTTTTTTTGTTGTTTTTTTGGAGGGGGGTTGTATTTAAAGTTGCATAAAGCATAAAAGCTGAGAGCAGATGAGGATAAGAGTGCACCAATCCTCCAATCCACACTGTACATGTCTGCAAGTAACAGCTATCCTGTGGTCTCACCATGTGTTAGGTTTTCTGTTTGTAGGTGCAAACAAATTCTTTAAGGCAGGTGTCAAGAGTGGCACCGACTGCCAGTTCCATTACAAACATTTTTAAAGGTATATTGTGGAATTTTAATTAATTCCCACTGATTGTTCATCATAAATCGAGTTTTAGTCCTCAAATCAATCATTAAATGTAATGCCTTTTAAAGTTACTGAATTTCCTGTGGTGGATTTTAAAGGATCTGCATGCTACTAAAAGCATTTGGCTAGCAAAATGCAGGATACACATGATTGTGCAGCTGCCATAGCAAAGAAGTGATTGTTCTTTTTTCGTTCTTTCTCCACAGCAGCGACTAAAAAGAAGGAACAGAGTGCGTTTAGCTGTGGATTTAACCTTGCACTGTTAACATAGCAAAAACACAACACTTAGCGCACAGCATGTCTGTAGGTTCAGCTCCCACTTGTTTTTCTTCAAAAACACAAATGAAAAGAGAAACGATTCTGGGGTGAAACAGCTATTCTGTTAGGAATCCTTGTTAACCATTTACCGAAACAGTGATTAATCATTCGACCTTTCTAATTATGCAATTAGCAAGTATAACTGGATGGATATCAGCTGAATTGATTGTTCTTTTTCTTCTTCTTTTTTTATTGTTCAGCTCGTTCTGTTTTGTTATTTTTATATATATATATATATATATATATATATATATATATATATATACATACTAACACATAAAAAGCAGGCTAATGAAAAACCTGCGATACAGCGCTTAAATTAGCTAACTCAGAATCAGCTGGTCTGACCTGCTACAAAAGTCAGACCAGCTGTTCCGGTTAACTACTTTCCAGCTAATGTGAGAACAACGCAAGAGATTGATATTTTTAATAACACATATTCATAACGATTGACTAAGGACTGCGGTCTCTAATAATTTGTATTATTAGCTCCGAATTTTATGCTGTTGTGGTTCTTTATAATTAAGTTTACTGATGCGCTGTAATCACTGTCATTTGCTTAGCATTGTTATGCAACAACAATTATCTTTTTTGTATTATCCAATGAGTTTCTGTTGTGTTTACTTTTTGTTCCATAATTACGTAATTTTACATTTGTTAATGGCTTTACACCATTTTAAATTTCATTGCATTCGCATCATGTAAGGTGCTTAAATAAACTTTAATTAAGCTTCTTGCATCATACACAGCATTTAATTTAATTTCCGTTGCAATCATTAACTTAAAATTAAAAAGTCAGTTTTCTTGGGTACACTGTGATTTTATTCATCTCCAGTAGCTGTTTGTTTGTTTTGCTAAATTCACCAAAATATAAATGAAAGGTTTGGAATTTGCAAAATAATGAACTGCAAGATTGCAAGAAGTATATGTAATGCGAAGGACAAGCAATATCACAAAAGCACAGCATGAACTACTACATCAAAGCACACTGTAACACATTAGTATGCAGGAAAAATCCAGAAAAATGTAAAGTTGAGCAAGATATTTTCATATTTATAAAAAAAAAACACTATATATACACTGTCATGCAGGGAGGTGATATTTAACATACAGTGATACAGGTAATATTTACATACAGTGTTTGCGACCTTCCTGATTTCCTATTTCTTTGTATGTTTATCACACTTAAATGCTTCAGATCATCAAACTAACTTAAATAATAGACAAAGATAACACAAATAAACACAACATGCAGATTCTAAATGAAAGTGTATATTATTAAGGGGGTAAAAAAAAGTCCATTATATGGGATGTACAATCATCACTCTCATTTTAGACCAGCGTGCTTATGAGGGACACACTATTAAATCAAGTTCCAGAACTATATGATATATCCCTTCTTGCACTCTGCTATTACCTTCTGCATTGCGTTCTTGGAAGATGACAGCAAAGAGCCAGCAAAACCGCACTGTAAATGAATAATAACAGCTCTCCGTGTCTGTCTCTTCATCTTTCTTGGTTGACGTCACCTGCAGGGAGACCGTATCCAGGAGCAGGTAAAAATAGTGCGGCTGAGGTAGGAGACATCAGGTTGTGATGTGCTGAGCAGATGGAGAGAGGAAACGGTGAATACCAATAAAGTAGATGGATTTAACCTGGGTGGCTCTTACTGTACAGTATTTTTCATATTGCTATGCACTGAGTTCTTTTAAGGCCCCCGGATATGAAAACCTAGGCCGGTATGTAAAAATGAGGAGTGAAGCGATGAAGCTGTTGGCTTCTGTTGGGTGACTTAATCTTGCACTGAGTGTTAAGGTGTTATTATTTATCATAGCAGGTGATAATGTTCCATCAGTGATTGATAGCAACATCAGGATGAAAGCCAGCAAACTGCGTGTGTCGTGTCGAATGGTGTTGGTGATGGTATCAAAGTCAAAATCTGTCCTGTAAAGATACAACAATTAAGTACTGAGGTAGGATCTGTGCTTCTTAAACTGCAGTAGAACATTAATCTGTATTTCAGAGTTGGTGCAAATAACACATGATGTATTTCACCTTATGGAAATGTTAAAAAAAAAGAATTGCTCTTTCTTGGCATTAACAATAAAGGTTTATGATAGGATAGTTCAGTCAGTTTCTTTAACAAATGCTCTTGATCTGAGAATTGGTGCCGTCTGACTAAATATGTGTTGAGACCAACTTCAGTCTTCCCATGAATTTAAATTGTCAAACATGGTGATACAATTTAATCAATTAGTTCCAGACTGAAACTACTGACAGCATTGTCATGAAATGTTGTACATTCAGCACCCCCAGGGGATGAAACCCAAACAACTTGCAGACTTTTTGTGCTCCCCTGATCCCCCTCCTAATTACCCAGTCACCCAACTTTTGCAAAATATCACACAGCCATGGGAACACAATAAATGACCTTTTTGCCCATACATTTGGATGATGTCATCCTGCACTTCCATAATTGGTAACACTTCAAAAACTGGTCTGATTCACCATCTGAGCTTGTTTCCTGAGAGTGAGGAAATGCGGTTCATTCGCTGAGCTCGCCGCGTAGACCCTTAGAACCAATTAGAGAACATTTCTCTGTGAACATTTCTCAGATCACTCCAGTCCTATTTGCCTTGAAAAGACACCGCCCTAATAGGCAGTAATGAAGGAAAACAGAGTTTTCCACTGATTCACCGTGTAGCTTATAGATTTTTATTACTGCTGAGAAGAAGCTCACTGTACGTGAAGTTAATAACGCAATCCAGCACAAATGGAGATGATCAATAGAACAGAATAAGGATGGGCATGCTCACGAAACAAGAGCATCTAAACACAGAGACTAAAAGAGTTACATGTTGACTTGCTTGCATAGAGCAATAATCCAGGCAGGAAGACATGATAACTGACATGACAGAGAGCGAAAGCTTTTGGAGAAGAGTTTCTAATGACTGAACAAGATGGAAGGATTCATATATCTGACTAGGAACATGAAGGCCAGGGATGGTGGAGGGTGGGTGTGAGGTTGGCAGGCTCTCCGTCTGTTTTATTGCCTGTTCTTCACTTATGATCTACCTCAGACTCGGTGGGTGTATAGCTAGTCAAGCGTCAGGTTTAAAGATATGTGGATATGAGTAGCTCTATTTACTTACTCTTTTTTCCCCCCTTGCCTTCTGTCTTTCTCTATCTCCTGTGTGAATGTGGGTGGAACCTACCTGCCCTATGAAGTCCTCCCAGAGGCATGCCCTACCAGCTGGCTGAAATTCCGGTGGATGCACCTGCTTCCCACCTTCACCCACCTGTGCATAAAGGACTGGCTGAACATTCATTGCCAGATTGTTACAGCTTTCTCAGTGGTTCCCAGTTTGCCTGCTTGTTTTCCTGCCAGAAACGCTGCCCTCTGTTATTTGAAGAGTCCCCGGACCCATGCTCCCTTCTTGGAAAATCAAAATTCACCTGCCTGCCTGCTTTTCACTGTTCACCTAAAGGATAACAGATCCTAAGGATATCTAACAGATATTCTTTATAATGTCAGAATTTACCTGTCCTGTTGCTTTGCTACACCACTGCTGTTAAAAAGCCAGGTTCACAAAGTCTTAGCTCAAATTTTGGGTCTCTAAATGTGAATCATGTCATCCAGTCTCACTATACATAAAGATGTGTTTGTATCAATATAAACCTTGGAAAAAATAAATTGTTGGAGAGATTATAGCTCTCATCTGGCGTGGGAAGGACATTAATCTGTGGAAAAGTCGGCCAGGATGAGGGAAGTCTGGGTTTCTTCTTCTGCCCCACAACCCAAACCCATATAAGTGGTAGGATGGATGGATGGATGGATGGATGGATGGATGGATGGATGGATGGATGGATGGATGGATGACCATGATTCTTATTTAAACTAATGAGTAATAACAAGGAGTTTCTGAGGTTATGCACACAGGGACAAAATAGCCTCAGACTTTATTTTGTTGGCTCACCTTTAGTTTTGTCACTCTACTTACTCTGATGCCTCCATCACTCGGGACCAAGCTAAACCTGGACTCATCAGAGCACATGCCCAGAGTCCAATCTTTATGTTCACTAGCAAATTGGAGCTTTTTTCCAATTACCCTCACTGATGAGTGGTTTTCTTAAGGCTACACAGCTGTATGATGTACACAGACACAACGTATTGGACAGTTTTTAACTCATTTAATTTTTTGTCTCCTTAGTTGCTTTCAATTTTGGTGCATAACAGCATAACTTGACCCTTCAAGATATGCTGTTGAGCCTTGAAGTAACATATTTTCCATGACCACCGGGCATGTCTTCTGATATGGTTATTTATTTAGTTAACTTACAAAAATATAATTATTGAATTCATATCTATTAATTTGACACCATTGTCAATGGTAACTACCCAACAATAGTGCATACTTGGGGTAAAAATGAGGAATTTTTAAATGAGTAATTTTTTTTATTATTATCTTTTGACAAAACGTGTTTCAAGACCTGCATGTAGCAGAATGGGCAGTTACGTAGCTATGCAGCACACTGCAGCCGAAGCAGGTGGATAATTGGTGAGCTGAGCGCTCTGGTGTATTTTGGTCAAACTGTCAGGAACAAAAGCAGGAATCCACAGCGATAAAACAGGCAGAATCAGCACCATGGACAGGTGCAGACTGAACTTTGTAATGTTGGGTGGAATCAGCACCACGGACAGAAGCATAAATAATTATCCGGCTTGAACTGATGTTTATGAGGCCTGAGGGAAAAAGGAAAAAAATAAGAAGTTTGAAAGTAAAAATTGAAGCTAGTCCTTAAACAAGCAAATAAATCTGCAAATTTAGGCAACAAAAAAGATGTTATTGTACTTTTTATACTATTCTGCACCTCTGGAAATTTTTTTAAAACGAACAACACTGACATGACATTTAAGATGCCAAAATAACATAGCTGAGCATAAAATTTAATGCTATTAGATATAAAGAACCGTTTAATGAGAATTTTTTTTTAAGCTCAAAGCAACGCATTAGGTTGGCAAGTGACCTTCTTCGCTTTGATAATGAGCTGAAGCATCAAAAGTTCCAAAATACAAAGTTTAGATGGTTTCCACATTCACCTAACAAGCAGAATATCCCTGGTTTGATCCTGGGAGGAGACACAAATCCTTTCGGGGTTGCATCAGGAAGGGCGCCCGGTGTAAAAATGTGCAAAATCAACCATGCGGTGCCGCCTGCTGTGGTGACCCTGCATGGATAAGCAAGCAGCTGAAAGTAGCTCCCACTGTAGGCGGATAGAAATGTAACCTTTAGTTCCCGCATATTTTTTCGTGGCTTCTAATAACGTTGTCACTTCAACGTGGTTTAAGTTTTGAGCAGCCGAGAAATAACTTGAAGGGTTTACTTTAGTCTTTTTCATGAAGTCATTTTTATTACCTAGACAATTTGATTTGGAGTGATTTGTTTATGCGAGAGCAGAGGAGGCGCTTTTTTAATAATCACAGGATACATCAGCACTTCTCAGGTATGCTCCACTTTAAACTCCCAGCCTGTGTGCATGTGTGTACAGTACGTGTGTTTAGGCAACCTGTGTAGGTGTATATAATTATATCAGACAGAGAAGAAGAAAAGTGCTAGAGCTAGTGCTGCTGACAATATTATTCTCTCTCTGTTGCTCCTGTTCCCCCTCAGCTGCTTGAGCAAGAGAAGGAGAGAGGAAAAGGTTACACCAGCAAGGGTGGGTATTGAAATTCAAGACCACTTCACCTAGCCCAGGAGTGGCTGTCTGAAGATTAATGAGCTATTTGGGGAGAGTTCAGCTATTTCACATGCACAGGGTCCACATTAGTGAAATAATTAATTTTACAACACTGGGGTGTTGCCACCCCTCAGTAGCGTGCCACGAGCCTATGATAAGCAATCCCTAATTAAACAACACACACACAGGAAAGAAAAAAATTAAAATTTGACATTCAGAGTCTTGGGAGGAAAAACAAGCTTGAGCTAGAGTCAAGCCACAGCCTCTAAGGACACCTTTGCATGAGTTACATTACATACATCAGAATACACTAATTGGATAGATATTGATTTTGCTGTCTACATCAAGGCTATGCAAAATTCCAGGTGTGCTGGGAATCCGAGGCAAGAATTGTGATTTGTGACTGTACGGGGGTTGTCCCCATTACATGCAAATACTTCAAATTACTTCCTTCCAAGCTAATTATTCCAGAACGGAAATGAGTGTAAACTTTATTAGGATAGCAGCTAATGCAGTTAGCAATTGTGGACAAGAGATATTTTATTTTGTATTCTTAGGGTGACAATTTATAATCAGAACTATCATTGATCAATCATTCATCATTGTCGAACCAGTTGACAGAATAATCTCTGAATTATATCTATGGTAATCTGAGCAAAATATTAATGTATGTATATTATCATCACTTTAATTAGTCTATTGTTGTTCTCTATCATTCTTTCTATCTGCTTAAGCTGTTGCAAATGGTATCCATATCAGTGTATTCACACCTCTCGAAGCTGTGGGTCCAGTAGGGCCTTCTACATTCACTTACACACATATTCAGGCCCACACCAACATGCACATAGAGAGTCATGGAAAGTACGCACGTTCACTCCTGCACGTACTAAGAACAGGGAGGTCGTCTCAGGACAATCTCTCGGTTGGACACACAGTCTCACAAAATTGCACAACATATCACGAACTTGTTTGTCTCGAAAGTAGTATCGGATGTCTATATAAGGAGAACTTTGGAACTGTTATCATTTCCAGTAAGATCTAGCTGTGATGTCATCAGGGTAATATAAGGATGGGGAGCGGTCTGCTCGGGGGAGATTGGAAGATTGTAGGGTGGCTGTTGCAAGTTTCTTCTCACACTGTACTGTGTGTTCTAATAAAATAATTTGTGTTGACCCACTATGGACTTCCAGTCGTATGTCTCTTCCTCAAAAAATCGAACCACGACACAATAAATAATGTTATGTTGTAACATTGGCACATGTCAGGGTCTGGGATATTACAGACTGATAGTATGCTATAGTGCTTAATGCTTTGGATGTGGTGGAAGTGAACTGCTTGAATGACCGAAGTTACTTGAGAAAGCTCAAATTATTATTATCAGAAGACTCAAAGTGTCTAAGTCAATCTATAGTCCACACTTTGAGTCTAAGCTAATTGGTGGCATATGAAGCAATAACCACAGATAGGGGTAGTCATTTTAAGTAATGGTTTCATGTATGTCAGTCTCTCAGATCATTGAGGAGGAATTCTTCTTTCTTACATTGCTTCAGTTCATTGAGATTTGTGGACATTTGCTTATGCAAAGTTCTCTGAAAGTCCCGACTCAGCATGTTTATTCTTTCCATTTTCAGTCATTCTGTTGTAGAATTGTATTTTTATTAGTAATTGGCATCTTTGTCCAGTTTCACATCTAATTTCAGACAAGTGTTATCTGTTCATGGTCGACTCACTGACTGTAAGGTCTACAAGTACCGTGGCTGCAAAACAAGCCCAAATCATTATCGCTCCGTGCTTAACAGTTAGTATGAGGTGTTGATACCCTGTGTGAGATTTTGTCCAAACATACTGCTGCACTTTATTGCCAAACATCTCACTTTGGTCTTGTCTGTCCAAAGGTCATTGTTTCAGAAGTCTTATGTCTTGTTCAGCTGCATCTTTGCAAACTTAAGCTGTGCTGGCACGTTCTTTTTAGAGAGAAGAGGCTTTTAACCCCTCCAAACAAATCAGTCTCGTTCTAATTGTACTGTCCTGACCTTTAACATGCAACATGCTAACTGAGGCCTGTAAAGTCTGAGATGTAGCTCTTGAGTTTCTGCAGTTTCTCTGAGCAGTGAGCGCTCAGACCTTGGGTTGAATTTGCTGGGATGTCACCTCCTGGGAAGGTTGTGGAATTGTGATAACACACAACTGAGTCTAGAAAAACAAAAATTCCAAAATTGCTTTAATAGAGGTGGTCCCAATCTGTTAAAACCCTCCTGCTGTGTTCACCCCACCCCCCTTACTTTAGTATTCCGGTCACAATTGACCAGTTAGTTTTAACAGCTCTTAAATTAACATAAGAAACATTTTTCACCACCAAATTCAGTTCAGTGGGTCGTTCAATAGGTCTTTCATTTGGTCATTCAGTAGGCCTTCAGAGGGTCAGAGGCCAAAGGTGGAGTAGGGGTAGGGCTGGATTTCCATTCATTTCCTATGCCAGTAACTTTTGACCGGAAACACCACAGATGTAACAAAGTTGATTAAAACACTCAAAATTCAACAAAAGAGGTGCTCATCATTTTTATATGTTCAGGCGCATAGTTTGGAGGATGTCATAAGGTCTCGAGGCAATCAGATGTAAAACACAATATTTATGAGTTTTTTAATTTGTAAATCACTCAGATTTGACCCAAACACGACAGGAAGATTTTAATAAAGTCCATTTAATCAACATACATTACTATTTGGTATTGTATAAGTTTACACAATTGAAGGCTTAAGGATTTTGTAACTGCATGTAGTTGGAAATAAACACTTACTGCAAAGGCAGTATATCAGCAAAGGTTTTCTCAGTTTTTACTTAACTGTATATGAAGTGTGGATTTGTGTGTACTTTGCTTTAGGTCATGATGGCGTCACCACAACTGAAAGCACTTAAATAAAAGCAGAAAAGAAATGAGCACATGCCACTAAAGACAAATAACAAAAATAAACGTGAAAATTTTACATCCAGTCCCAGATAACTAGTTTCTACTTCTCAAGAAGACATTGTCAAACTTGACAGCACAAAGGCTCTTTACAAATGCCTAATGTTAAACGGATTAAGCAATTTTAGTCACCCACAGTTAATGGACAGCGTGCTGACATGTCAGTTTAGCCCAGAGCCAACAACGGTCTATCTTAAAGAAGGACAGCTATAAGTAACAGTATGAACGTGTGGGAATTTAACAAACCTAAAGGAAAAATTCATACGAACATCTAGAAGCGACAAACACACTCGAGCTTCTGGCACGTTCATTATTGACAAGTATCATTAATATCCTACAGCATATGAATGAGATTTGCACTCAAATTAGACTGTAAATATAAGAATTACATTTAAAATGTTTACAGGGAATATCAGTAACCTGAAGGACTATACTATGTCTTTAGTTTCCTGTCACTATGAGCTTTACAGCAAGCAGCAGCAGATTTTTGAGCTGATCACTCAAAAGACCCCTTCATTTATATGTACACAGTCCCAGGTATAAATGCCTGTCAAATATATGCACACAATATAATTAGCTTTTGAAAAACACCCTCTGCATTATGGTCATAGTTTATATTTCCTCACACAAGAAGGGAAATGTCAGTTCAGCGTTAACCAACCCAGACTATTAATGCAAACACAAACGCCCCCCTCGAGACCTTTCTTCTTAGGTGCCCGAGCAGCGTTGCTCACCTTTATGAGAAATGAGTGGGTTTTATGCTAATCTTCTCCCACATGTATGGACAATGCAGCTTGACTGTTGTGCATTAATAAATGTTAGCCGTAATTGAGAATCATGTGGTTAGAAAGGATAGTCCACTCAGCATGGAGTATGCTTGCGACACAATCTACAGAGAAAAGACTTTATTACTTCAAGGTGCACGCATACAGTCGGGGATTTACGAAAAAAAAAAGCAAACATGATTTTAATAGTTGTTTAATAGTTACCACGGTTTATAAATTGTAAACAACTACTTGATGGCAAATGGTCAGCATGGGTCCTCAGAGGTGCAGTCATCTAATAAAGGAGCTGCAGTTACTTTATAACCTTAAAATGCCACGTGCAGCACTGTGCAAATACAAAGCAGAATTATTTATAGTCTGCAAAATTTCAGCCTAATGGAATAGTGTATTGGCTGCCCTGGAGGAAAAATATGTGGTAAAGAAGAATTAATTTGTGTGTATAAAATGCCATGGCCATCATATGATTTATGTTTCCACACGTTAGATGCAAAATGGAATAACCGCTTTAAAAGCATTTGTTTATTAAACCCTCTGTCACATCATATCATATGCACAACTTGGCTATACAGCTGACTGTTCTGACTGATTTTTATTTAAATGCAGCTGAGAAAACTCGACCCTTATAGCATTTTTATTTGAATATTGCGACTAAAACATGAACAAATGTGGTTCATTAACTTTTGCAGTGCATTTTCTACCTACTGGGGAGGTTACCAGTTAATCTGAGCCGCATCCTTAAACTAGAAAGAGAAGCCCAAGCTTCTAAAGACAATACACGAACATTAAAAACAAAACATTGGCATATTTCAACTTCACGTTCTGGTGCAGCTGGTTACATAGCAGTAATTTAACAGCTTGTTTTTCTTCCCTGGTTTTGCATTTTTAATAATGATGATAAAGCGCCTTGCTGTTTGCTTTATGCCACTTGGTGGGGAGAAGTCTGCTGTAGGCTACTCCGTGTGTGATGGTTGCCCTAGGGTGCAAAAAAACATTATATTTTTACAGACTGGAGTTCTGACAACATGGCTTGTGAAGCTGACTTTTTGGTTGCAAGTACTCGTGCAATACACTGTATGGACAAACTTAGTGGGCCACCTACACGTTACACCTAGGAGCTGCTCGGCCATGGAAACTCATGCCGTAAAGCTTCTGGTGCATAGGTTTTGTGCTTATGTTAGTGTCAGAGCAGGTTCAAAAATCTGCAGTTATAGAGTTAGCACAGCATTGTAGACTTTTATGCACTTGGTGACTCTGCTCTGTAACTAAAGGCTGACTTTAGCTGAATTTTATCATGGATGGGTGCTTGATTTTATACACCTCTGGCAATGGGACTGAAAACACCTGAATTCAAAGATTAAGATGTGTGACCCGATACTTTTGACGGTATCCGGTCGTTAAGTCTGACGTCACTAGCCGTGTCTGGGCCTAAACTCCGCTGCAGGTCCATATATCAAACGATCACTATGGCATTACTGAGAGTTGAAAAACTGTCTAAAGTCTTTCATCTTTAATAAAATGATCAGCGTTCTGCTCTACCAGGTGTAACAATTGAGTTTAACATCCAGCCATCCATGAAAACGGAATTTATGACATTTAACGGAGTTAAGAGGTTAGCAGGAAGTTAGCTCGCTAGCTTCCATCTAAATACAATATAGCATGTCCTGACTGCGGGGTTTTGGAAACAAATTAAAACGTACAGCTCTGTTATCACTTCCAACATAAATGAAGACAGAAAACTAAACAGCAGTGACGTTTGTAGGGTTACTGAAGTTTGGCTAGCTGGTATATAATGATGTGCTACGTGACCGCTAGCGACACAGCTATGTTAGCATAATATAAACAAGCTAACTTTTTTTCCACTCGATAAAAGTTAACGTGAGTGTTCTCGGTGGTCAGGAACAAATGTAATCGCATGGTAGGATGCTGTAAAAGGACCAAACTTCAGCCTGGAGAACAACTGAGATAATCCATCCACAATACGAGGTTAGTCATTCATATACTGCTGCATGGGCTGGGCTGTAGTTACATCCTAAGGTTTTAAAAACTGAGCTTAAATAAATGATTAGCGGTAATAAAAGCCGAGGGAGGTCAACAGTGATCACTGACTGTTTTAGGAGCTTTTTGAGATTAAATAGAAGAAAATACAAAACATTAAACATGTTAACAACACAAAAGCCATATTAAACGCAGACTACTTTAGGCCCGGAAGTAGGATTCGTCACGTCATCAGTTAACGACCGGATAGCGTATTGCTAATCAGTCCGTGTACAAATTTTCATTGCTGTTCGGGCTCTTCTTTCATACATGTCTATATTTACACATGGGCAAAGACAATAGTGTTATATGAGAGAAATGGTCCAGTCAGGTCATCGTTCAGAAAGGTTAAAAACCAAAGAAAATGCAAAAACTCCACCACTGACTGGCTTGTTTTCAGTCATACGTAGTGTATACATCAAGCTAGGCATTCACACTCACAGCTGTGAAGTCTTGAATCATCAATCATACATACAAATGCCTTGAAGCTAGACTGATCCATTGGGGCTTCCTAAACAAGCAAGAAGCAGCGCAATTAACCATAAATTACCAGACCTGCTTATACAAAAACCATTACATGTTTTTCCTCCTCACAGCACAGTTCAGTTTTCCCATGGGTGCTCACACTTGCTCAGAGAATCAACAAAAATAACCAAAAAAAAATAAAAAATGCAGGTTGTACTTGCAGATGTTGTGCTTGACTTCCCCCAGACTGGGGAAAAAATGCACACCCACAAGCACATGGATGCCAAGACTTATGAAAGGAAAGCAGCCATACACATATGCTCATTTAGCAAGTGCCAAAACCAACTAGTAAGTCCAGCAATGAATGGGGTGAAGCAGAGGTATAGACAAATGCTGCAGAGGTTTGCAGCAAATTATTTTTCGCAAGCTTTTGCAACATTTCACACATTTAGGAGTTTTGGGTGGAGTCCATATTTATGCATTTGCTGGCTTTGAAACTGGTTGCTCTAAAGTTGTGCTTGTCAAACGTGCAGCAGCAGTGGCTGTGGGGGAAAATGACATTGACTTTGAAATGAACGTTTTACGCATCAAACATCATGAATAATTTTACATTTAAAGCCATCTTGATGTGTTTGCTATTTCATGTGCAAAGCAGACTAACCAGAAAATGTAAGACCTCAAAGAGCCCGTTCCTCCTTTGTATTGTCTTTGTCACGGCTTTGCAGTTGCGCTAACGTTAAACATTGAGCATCGACGCCTATGTGTGTGTCATCTGCGGTGTGTGTTGCCACCACGCCATTATATTTGTAAACTCAAATAAATGTAAAAGGACTGCACACATGCAGAAATTTGGATTGATTCAGCATAACAATGCGCACGCATCAATACCCCCTTTTATCACCAGCCCCGAGAGCTAAACAAGCCTCCCCTGACAGCAAGCCCAACATCCCTCCAAGTTTTGTCGCTTTCCCTCACCAGCTTGCCTGATAGGTAACACAGTCAAAATGGGCAGAAGTAATGGGAGACAACACAAGCGCAGACAGTGCCAAGAGCTCGCGGGTCCTGCATGTAGCGAGCTGTGCCCATGCGACAGATGGATGTAGTCTCTGGACTGATTATTGTGCTCACTGGCCTGTGCTTCAGTGGCCGCGGCAATGAAGGAGTTCGCAAAAAAAGCGGGCCAGCTATTTGTTCTGCCTCCAAAACAGGTGCTACACATGTTTGATCCCCTTCATTCCACCGCAGTTTGTATAGGTGAATGATCCAACCAAGCATATCTGACATGAAGGTCAGAGAGACATTATTCCCTACCAGAATGCATAAATGAATCCAAGGCGAGTCAAACTATGTGCATGAATAAATTCATCATGAAACATAATGGTAAAGCACAAAAGGGTGGAAAGCAAATATGCAGTCAAAGTCAAGGTCAAATTTATTTACAGAGCCTTTCAGCAACACACATTGCTAACTGCTTTACAAAGCAACAAATGACATAAACAGCGTATCAAGTTATACAGGCTGCACACAAGCTTTTTCACTGCTAAGTCTGGTTAATGCATCCCAACTTGATTGATTTCTTTCTTCCGGTTTACCTGCCACGATGGTCTTGTATTCTATTAGGGTACTATATGAAAAAACAGGAAAAATCAATATGCATTCTTCAAGACTGAAGGAGCGCCTCTTCTTGATCCCAGTGTGATGACACAGGAAGCTTCCCGGACAGCCAACCAGGACGCCAGGACTAATGGTCTTTAAAGCCAAGTGACAGTGAGTCTTATCTGCTGTGAGCCGTATTTCCTGTGCCTCCCCAAAGATCTGGCCGGACAGTGTGTGTTATCCCTTCATCCTGATAAACCTCATCTCCCACACACAGATCCTATACAGTATGTCACATCCAGGCTATGAGCTGCAAGCGCTCTACTGTCCCCCCCACACACCCCACTCTCAGCAGCCATGACCGCCATCCACTCGACAGGGAAAACAAATGTAGTTTTTGTTCCAGAGCCCACCTAATACTCTGCTGACACACATACCCTCCTCCGCTACTCACTCCTCACACTTGTTCTTACATTTTATCCCCTCTTTAAAGATCCCTTCTTCCCCCTTTGAGATTAGTGGTGGGTAAAGATGAAAAATAGCGTTTTCAGTACAGTGACATCTAATCTGTTTGGTGAGCCTTAATTTCCCTCGATGATGTAAGTGCTGGTGGGCCACAAGCTCGCGACAGACATAGTTTTGTCAGAGGATGAGCGTGACACCATAAGAGAGCAGACTTTTGCTCATCTTTGATTCCATTTTCTTACCCTCAAACCTTCTTTTTTACTCATTACAATTTTATCCGTGCTTGAATATGTAGTTTTCAGATTCTAATGAATGGCTGAAAAGATCTGCTAGAAGTGATTTCTTTTTTTCTTTTTTTTGGGGGGGGGCAGCGTTTAAGACAATTTTTCATAATCTTTAAAAGCTGTGCATGAAATAAAGATGCCCTAATTCATGTCTAGATCATTGCTGAACTTATTAAGTTGGCTTGATAAGTCCAAGTTTCTTTGTATATTCACTGAATAAAGTCAGTGGAAGGAAAAATTAAGTTTTAAAATTTGTACTTTCTCAATAAACCTGGGCACATTTTTTCCCCATACTGGCAGCTTGACTTTACAGATGATAATGTGAGTTTTCTGGTAGCCTACCTCAGTCCAGCTAAACTTATAGCCACCTATTGATTTGTGAACCTGGTCAAACCTCATTTGAGTTTCACATTAAATATTTATTTTATTTATTTTTAAATCTGATGAGATGGTGGGGGTGATACATTATCAGGTAATACTAACTAACTTGGTTTGCAAGGTGCTGCTAGGTGCTCTCTGCTAATTAGTGGTGAGAATATATAAATTAAATACTAGAATACCACAGTTCAAAACAGGAGCATGACAAGTAGAGGTACAACCAACCACATGACAAGTTGTGCTGCTGAAAATGCTCAAAAATGCATAAACATGAGGTAGAAATCCAGTTTCTGAATAGCCTGAATAATGCACAACTGTATGGCTATGGATGTGTGTCTTTCTGCTGTAAAGTTAGGCATTTTAGCTGGGGATGTATGGGGATTAGATTAAACACACTGAAACAGCAGTGAGAGAGTCTTCCTTTCAGGTCTGTAGGCCTCAGTCACATAGTCCTACAGACCAAACCCTCTAACAACTCCAGAAAACAATGCATATTATCGGTGATTTCTGGAAAGAATTATATCCAGAGCGTTACATCTTTAGTTGGATGGTCACTGGGTAAAAACAGAGATGATGTAGTTAAAATGGTTTAAGATAGACAAGCATTTTGAGCAAAGTTGCTTCCAGCAAGTTCTGCTTGTTCTTTTTATACCTAACTGCTGTCAGTGTGTGTTATTTGTACTAGACAGATGATAATGTCACATCATGACCAGCTGAGCATTTTCCTCACAGCTGAAAGAATTTGGGGTCTAGACAGAATCATTTCAGTGCATTCAATTAAGCCAGATTAAGGATTGTTTCTCTTTTCTATCATTACATGCTGGACTTTTATCACTGAGTAGCCTGAGTGTGCAATAAAGAGACTATGAGCTTTCTTTTTGTATGGACAAAATAGGGGCTATTTTTCACTCCACCATGTGTAGTGTGGCTGTGTTGGCGTAATGTGCAAGTGAGATGAGTAACACAGGAGTTTCTTATTGGCTTCAACCTCCTCATGCAAAAAGGCTGTCATTTAGGTTTAAATTAAATTAGTGTGCTTGACATTTTGACACGGCAGTCAGGTGCCTCGCTCCCATCTGCCCCCGAGAGTCATCGTTCAATTTCGTGAAATCAGAATTATGTTGTCATTTTGCTGTCTTGTCTAAAGATCCATCGCTATCTCCTTGATGTAGCAAGTGCCCACTGCACCTCTTTGCAGAGACAGATTGAGTAATAGATAGATCTCAGGCAGAGAAAGCTGTGGAGGGGGAGATGGGGCAAGGGGTTGACCGGAGAGGTAGTTGAGTGAATCATATCTTCATTTGCTACCACTTTGACATGTGTCACAGTGGAGCCTGCTGCGATTTCATAACAATGAGGACCCGCAGAGTTCACCAGCGGGCGTCTGCGATATCTGCCTGATAAATATACTCGGGGGCTTCGAGGCAGCCATGCAGCAAGCTAAGTTAAAGACCAATGTCACATCAAGTGGTCGCAAAGTGTTATCAGCTCAGCGTGTGATAGATAATGACAAGAAGGGCTCAATAGAGAATATGTTACGTATCCCAGTTTCCCCAAAGCTTTAAATACATTTGTTCTCAATATATTTACAGTTGATTTTTAAAGGAATGTGACTCTAAGAGACAGAATTTAATCGAAAATATGTTAATACATCTGTCTGTCTACACACAGAGTACCGTGCAAAAGTCTCGAGCCACCTCTGATTTCTTTATATTTTGTTAGGAAAATGGGAAATATTTATTGAAACAGGCAAATCGGCCAGGGCACGGCTGATAACAGGTCATTGTTTTTTTCTATCCAGGTATGCTTTTGCTGGCATGTTGTATGGGGTGAGGACCCAAAGTGCAAACTTGAGACACAGAAATAAAATAAAATATCAACATCTAAATGCTGTGTTGAAGATGCAGAACCATTTACTGCATTGGCAGTGTGTTTGGGATCATTGTCTCATGATGAAAAATGACAATCAGATGCTTTGATGGTGTTAGATGGCAAATCAAAATCTGATGGTACTTTTCTTTATTCATAATTCCTTTTAATTTTGACAAGATCCCCAAAACAACTGGCTGAAATACAGCGTCAAACCAAACCATGCCAGAGCCTCCACTGTGACTTACAGATGGCTTTAGACACTCACTGTTCTACTTCTCTCCTTACCTCCTCTGTAAATACTGATGACTATTTCAACCCCAAATTTCTCATTTAGACTCAAGTCGTCACTCACTTTCAGTTCAGTTCTTGCATATTTCAGTCTTTTCTGCCTGTTTCCCTTCCTTAAGTATGACTTCTTGACAGCCACCAATACACAGAGACGGTTTCTGATGAGGCTTCAGCGAACAGTAGATGAATCAGCTGAGGGCTAAAGGTGTGTCTCAGATCTTGAGTCAGGTCTTCACCCCATCACAGGTCCTGTCGTCTTCTTGTCCTTCTACTTGTCCACTTTCCTCAGATTTCTTAAACACACTAAACACAGTGCTGAGATGTTTCAAGTTTTAAGGTAAAAGCAATTTGGGAATCACTTTGTTGGTGCAAAAATACTATCTTATGACAATTAGATTTTATGACAACAAAAACACACACAGTGTCACAGAACACTATACATATATTTGTTATGAAATGCAACATCAATATTCCAGGCAGAACATGATGGATGGGACTGGATACTTTTTATTTATTTTTAAGGAAAGTGCAACGTTTCTCTGTGTTATGGCCAGTGCTTTTCAGTGCTACATAATAAAGTAATCTTTTGTTTTGCCAATATTTGTTATTTTGATGAAGATAGAGTATGGACAACTGAAAAACATTTCACAGTGATGTAGCTTGAGCCTAGCCCAGTAGGGTGAGATTCTGGTCGTTATATGGGTTGGAGCAGAATTAGAATTTCACAAAGGGACAATAATTCTAGGTGGCTGCTTGCACTAACAGTCAAAAAGAACTTAAAGCTTCTCTGTAATTTTAAGTCCTTAATTGTGAGTAAAACTTTCAGTATTACACCAGAAGGATGCAACCTATTTCCTGCGGTGAAACGTCTTGAAACGATGTCAGTGAAGGTGAGAGTGTAATTGCCTCCAATTTTATAGGATAACTCTTCAACATCTCTTTCTGTCAGCCAGGTGGAGACTGATCACTGGGCTCTGATATGGTGCAGCGCATTAACCATGTCAAGCATTTGCACAGAACTGTTCTCCATCACCTCCCTGAGCACTTAGCCCGGGTAGTGGGGGGAGACCTAGTCCATCCCACCCCTGATGGCTGAGACTATTAGCGTGATGCACGGCATCTCATTCCTCATCCTACACGGGAAGGGTGATGGATCCACTCCAGCCCCAGATCCAAATGGGGTTCTCTCTCGTTTGGAGCAGGAAGGTGAGGAAAGGGGACTGTGTGCAGTTGTGGATGCATGATGGAGAGTTATGAGGCTGAGCCATGTGTAAACGGTGAAGCGGTACCTCCTGTCTGATCACCAGGACTGCAGGTTCAAATCTTTGATAAAGGACAGCAAAAGATTTGATAATTAGGAGTCATGTCACCTCTTCTTCCTTTCCTTTTCTAACAGCCAACATGTTGAGCAATAATGTTTCAATAAGGGCACTATTCATTAAAAACTCTATTCTGATATTTTTCACTGATAGGAAATTGAGCACAGATTAAAAAAAGGAGGCAAAAACGAGTGGTAAGAAGTAAAAGCAGACACGGTCTGAATAAAGGAAACTCTAATGACCGCTTTTAGAATTCAAATCGGACTTGTGAAAGGAAAAACATTTTATGCTATTAGATCTTTTCTGCACTGATAAAAATGCAATTAATTTTCTAAATTTTCCTTCTGGTGGGAGAAAGTATTTGTTGATAGTTCATCACCAAAGTAAAAATTAAAAATAAATTAAAAAAACAACCTTGTTAACAGCAAAACATGCACCTTTCAGCTCAAATCCTCTGTGATAATGGAATAGAAAACCTGCTTACTGTACATACTCAGCTATCAAGACATCCTCATAAACACACACACACATGCAGGCACATGCACATGCTGCATGCAGCATAATGAATAATCACAAAGTCATAATTACCTTCTAACAACCTTTTTCTCACTACAGTGCATCTTTGTGATTGAAGTCCACCCACATTGAGTTAATTGCATTTATTCCCCGACGCCACAAATATGCAATTAAAATGCAGGCATTACACCCAGCCCTGCAAAATCATCAATACAGTTTGCAGTTAAAAATAGAGCTGGGGCTTGACTCTAAAGAGCGAGCTGAGATTTGTTCTGTTTTCAATTATTTTCAGTTTACCTCAATGGAAAACAGATTGCGTTTATTATACTGTGACATTAACTTATTGACGATTGGGAAAATATTATATGCAGCAATTACATAATTACATAATATTATGTGCAGTAAAAGTAGGGGAAAAAAGTTTTTTAAGCTGAACACACAAAAAATTTTGTCTGATCATATCAGCTTTTGACATCTACAGACGGTTAACGTTTTTTAACTACTTCAACAGACAAAAAGACTAAAGTTGAAGTGCAAATTGGCAGTAAACTAACTCTGTGTAAAAACACATTAAGACTGATGCTGTAAGGTTGATAACTACATGCCATCAACCAGATATCACAGCAAACATAACAGGCATACTGCTCCATTATGTCCATTTCACCCTTTGCCTCTCGTAAGTGTGAACTGGACGCATGTGAAAGGCTGTGTAAGCTTCAGTACCAGCAGAGGGAGATATTTATATAACAACATGAAAATAATTATGGGAAGTGTTTGAAGAGACATACCTTCCTTGGTCACTAGAGACTTGCTGGCTTTAACAATATTACATGCCATTCCATCCATCCATTTGCTTCCGCTTATCCTTTCCAGGGTCGGGGGGGGGCGGCGCTGGAGGCTATCCCCGCTGTCATAAGGCGAGAGGCGGGGTACACCCTGGACAGGTCGCCAGTCTATCGCAGGGCTAATACAGAGAGACAGACAACCATTCGCACTCACATTCACCACTTAACCTATTCCCACTAACTGCATGTCTTTGGACTGTGGGAGGAAGCCGGAGTACCCGGAGGGAACCCACGCAAACACGGGGAGAACATGCAAACTCCACACAGAAAGACCCCAGCCTGATCGTGGAATTGAACTCAGGACCTTCTTGCTGTGCGGTGCGGCAACAGTGCTAACCACCGTGCCCAATATCACGTAATTATATATAAATATATTAGATATTATAGTACTTAAACTTCATAATGTGTGTCCATTTCACGCTCATAATTAGAAATCACTGTGTTTTGTAGGAACTACCTCTCAACAAAAAAAAAACAGTGACTTTGTGTGTGGTCCAAGCTTTTTAGGGCTCTTTCTGTGGGAAGTACCCACTACAGAGCACTTCTGAACAGCTCAGAATGACTGCTGGGAGGGTTTGCCAAGCACTATTTTTCAAAACCACCAACCTATCAGAAGGACGTCAGGTATCAGCAGAGTGCTAGTGTCTGTAACAGCAACTTTAATGATGGGAAATTTCCCATGGAGAATTGAAAGATTTCTCCAAATCTGGGATCAATTTTATCTTGTAGAGAGAGAGAGAGCGAGAAAGAGAGACTTCTCATCATCTCAGCTCACCTCGTTGTTGGAATTGACATCAAGGCTGAAGCTGTTGTGAATTTATTGCCATGTTATAAGTCCAGTGGATCCAAAATGGAAATACAAAGACTGAAAGTGCTGATTGAGGGGCCAGTATTAGCAGTTACTGCAGTGAAAAGGAACTAAAGTTTATAATTCCTGCTTAGTATTACTGAAAAGGAGAAAAAAGGCAACCATTTTGGCTCCAGAGGGAGCTGATAAATTCAGACATATCTAATAATTGTTAGTTGCCAGTGACAGTTGCCCGTTTGAAAGTAGAAAAAAAAGAAATCTTGTTGAGAATTAAAGAAGAGAAGAATTAAAAAGTGAGCTTACCTGAAAGCTGAACCACTGCATCTGCTCACTGCAGACCCTGGAGGTATATTTTATTCACATCTCAAAGGTGTTTATTAAATGATTTTTATTTACTTATATTTTTATCATTACCATATTTTAGAACTTTGTAAATCAACTTGTTATTAATGATTTTCATATCATTGGTTTCTATTTCTCCTGTTGTTAGTGTTTTTTAGTGTCCTAGGGGAGCCCAGTCAAAAGCACCCATTTCCACAGATGCAGGTTTAATAGATTTAAGTATTTATTCAGTTAATGTTTGCCATGGGTCCGAAGTTAAAGTATCACACTGTATGAAGGGAGGTAGGAGCACTCTATTAGTTTTTTTTAAAGAAGTTAAACTCAGACGCCATCACTGCCTTTGTGACCTGGATGGGGAACTTCCCACACTGGAAGTTATGATAGAGCACTGCAGATGTTGCCAGATCTGCCTGAGACTCCAGGAGCATGCCGTGGTCATTTCATGGACAGAGCTGATGGTGTCACACGGTAAGCCCCAATCAGAGCACAAATGACCCTCTTGGGAGTGGGGAAAACTCCACCTGCTGACTGTTCGATGCTCAGCTAAAATAATTGCTAGAAATCTGTCTTACCTTTGACCCCAACACACAGACAGGAAGATAGAAACTGGTCCTCCTGTCACATCCTGGCATGCACTGAGCATACTGTGCTGTAACTCCATGTGGTGAGTGTTTAGTTTTAGTTCTTTTTAGTTATTTCTGGACCCTGAGAGTTGGGTTTGCATTGCCGACATCAAGTCAATATCATGGTCAACAATAAGGTCTTCTCAGGATTTCATCTAACTTTTTGCAGATGATGTAATTCTGTTGGCTTCAGACATGACTTAACTGGGGGGAGTTTGCAGATGAGTGGGAAGCGGTTGGAATTAGCACCTCCAAGTGTGAGGCTATGATTCTCAGCTGGAACAGGGTGGAGTGCACACTCTGGGTATGGACTGAGTTGCTGCCCCAAATGGAGTTTAAGTATGTTGGGCTCTTGTTGGTGAGTGAGGAGAGAGAAGAGTGGGAGACAGACAGATGGTTTGGTGTAGTCTTGGCAGTGATGTGGACACTGTACCATTCTATTGTAGTTTTATGGTTTTATGGAGACTTGAGCTTGAAAGCAAAGCTGTTGATTTACTAGGTAATCTACCCAACCCTACCTACCCTCCCCATATCACAATCTCTTGGGAGTGATGGAAAGAATAAGATCACAGATGCGAGCAACAGAAATGTTGGAATGGAGGCCCTTGGACAGACCCAGGACAAGATTGTGTCTCTGGACTTGTGTGTTACTTTATACTGAGGTCAAAGTGACGCCAGTTATGTTCATCATAAAAAACCAACACAAATAATTTGCAGAGTAGGAGTGAAAGGGTGGTAAATAATCAATTAATATTGTGGAATATATTTGGGATAAAAGCTACAAGTTGTATTTAGGAAAATGCATTCATAAAATATCCAAAGTATTAGCAACCCTTAGATTATGTTAATTACACAAATAATGCTGTGTGGAGAAGAAATAATATTTGATGTTTTTGATATTTTTCTAATATATTTTGATAAATTATTCCAGGAGTCCCCAGGGACACCGGTTGGTGGTTTGTTAGTAGGATGAGGGTGGAAGTGGGTTTAGAGCTTAATGGTTGTGTGATACAAGTAGGCGGCTGATCAGCAGGGACTATAATAATTTGAAGAATGGTGTTAGAACAATAGCAGTGATGAAGAATAGTTTGGCTGGAATTTCATCAAGGGTACAAGCATTAAATAGTAGTTGTAGTAAAATAAGTCTTCGAGGAGAAATATATGATAAAAGCTGCTCCACTTTGTTGTTCCAGTCACATTTCACATAGAGTAATAAAGATTTGCAGTACAGTGTGAGAAATTTAATTAATGTACCAATCTACAAAAGGATGTGACCTAACAGATCCTCACCCTAGTGAAGCATTGAATAAAACCCTAACCATGAACAAAGGACACAGGAGGCAGAGAGTAGACCGTGAAAACCAAGAAATGAAAATTGAAACAGGAACTGGCAGAATAGAAACCTCAAACAAGTAACTAGCTTTAGTTAACCAAATAACAAGTCTTTAGAAGGAAGCTGGAGTACCTAAAGGCAACACAACCGGCCTCAGGGAGAACATACAAACTCTATGCTGAAAGGTGCAAGCCAGTGTGCAGGTTACAGCCAAGAATCTCCTACTAGAAGGCAACAGGACCAACCATTGTTGCCTTCCAGTCACGTTTGTGTGACTATACTGGAGGATTAGACTGACAAAGATTTTGTGCACATGCAATAGGTACAGTATGTTTGGATTTGTATCTGCATCTGTTTGTATGTACTTTGTACAGCAGACATCATGAGTAGAGAGGCAGAAACTCTTAATAATGCAGCTCATTGAGCAGGTTGACGCCGTCTCCATTTGTGCAGGCAGGTTTGGAGAAATGCTGATGATGCAATGTGCTGACCCAAATTCTCAACCTGCTCCCAGCAGACTGTGCCAGCTGGGGCAATTTCTGTCTCACTTGCTTTCTACCTCTGTCGCTTTCATAAACCTTTACCCCTCCTTTTATTTATTTCTCTGACTGTTAAAAAAAAACAAGGCTCAGTGGTGTAACTTCTTTCTTTATTGTCCTGTTTTTGCTCTACTCTGTGCCTCCTTAAAAGTGATTCTCTGTGTGCAAGACAATCACACTCACAAGCCCTTAGTGACTTCTTTCTGGTCTCATTTTTCTCACAATACCCAGTGTAGCCTGGCCTGAAAAATGCCTATTGAGTGAATGATATGTCATTGAGTTAGCCAGGAATCAAAAGCAAAGATGCTCACTCATGTAGCGCAAAAGCATTGGAGACATAAAGGCTGATGAAACCTCTCACCACTGGCTGACAGGGGGGAAAATTGTGCAGAAAATGTATCACAGATAAAATAAGAGAAGCCTTTTGATCAGCTACACAAGATAACGTCACCCAACACGCTGCTCAACCGTGCTCTCATGCTGGTTAACTACAAAAGTACCAGATGACCAATTTCTCGCTCGTTGCTCTCACTAGACAGGCAGATCAAAAAATAAAAAGAAAAAAAGGAGGCTACAAAACACTCAAGCCTTTTATAACACCAGTGTGTGCCCAGGGGAACTGCTGTAGCTGTAGCTGTATCCACACACACACACACACACACACACACACACACACACACTAACACGCAATGTAATACCTGCAGTGTCACGTTATATGACAGCCATTGTACCAGTGGTGATGATACTGGTAACAGAACCAGACTTGGGACCAGAAGGTCCTTTGTTACAATCTCTGAAGCTGCTAGTAAAATTATGGGCAGAAAGAAAGCTGGACTTTTGGGAGGTGAGTTATTTATGTAATTTGTCAAAAGCTATTGATACCAATTCCAGAGTCAGCAAAATAGTCCAAGTCAAGTGATAACTCACGGACAACAAGGGCCAGTCCAGGTTTCAATAAAACCAAACACATAGGAGTCAACTGGAAAGTTAGACAAGGTCAGATCAAATAAGTCATTTGAGAGTCTGGTGGTAACAGGATATACAGGGTAATAAAATAATCATCTTTTTAATAAAGAAATTATGCTGCAACTTTCCTTTCAGCAACCAATGTAGTCCAGCATGAGTCTGCCAATAGCTCTTCACATTGAAAGCTATAGTTGATTATTTTAATAGGCAGTAGCTTTACGAGATGGACATAGCCACTTTGCATCCATCCACTATTCTGTGCACCATTTTCAGACCTCCGAAGTTTGGCATTTTGTTTGACACAGTCAAGTTTTTGGAGCTAGACCATAAGGTAGAGCATAAGCTAGCCAAACTATGTGAGCTAGCTTGGCTAGCACGATGCATACACTACATGGGTGGATTGCACAAAGACGGAGAGCAAATTAGTGCAAATATAAGGGAAAATAATAACCACACACTCACTGGATGCTCTATTAGTACAATTAACTGTGCATACATCCTTATAGTAATTATTTCTTTTGATTTGTTTAAAGTACAAAAGATCCAGTACAGTCAAAAGGTCCAGTTAGACAACTGAATTAGGTACGATTAAAGACAGAAGATGGAATAGCCAGTGTTGATTAAATGGGCGTGATGCAAAATTTAGAAAATTTACAGATTTCATTTTTGTTTTTTCCCCACCAGACTTGAAACAGTTTTATCATAATGTTGGGATGATCTGATATCGTCATGTTGGTGTTGATCCTGGAACAACATAGAAAATGTTGTTCCAGGATCAACATTGCAAGTGACCAATCACATTGTTGTGATGTTATTCTTTGGCGCGCCAAGCCATTCGTGCATTTATGAAATTCCAATATTGCAAGGACAATATCAATTCTGCTTAGCATTTATTAAAGGGTTAGGGTCAGGGTCAGGGTCCGTTGATCGGCGGACAGAGGCAGTTTCTCGCAGCTTAAGTACAGTTTTTTGTTTTACGGCGGTTTTTCCCGAAGTCGCAAAAGTATGACGTCACAACATTCTGATTGGTCACTTGCAATGTTGATCCTGGAACAACATTTACTATGTTGATCTGGGAACAACACCAACATGTCGATATCAGATCGTGCATAATGTTGGTTGCAATGCTGGGAATGTGCTCCTTGTGACAGGCCACAGTTCTTGACACTTTCAGCCCTGGAGTTGTCACTTTGTTACCCTCACGAGAAGTTCAAGGTGCCCTAAAGTGACTTCTCACTTCCTCAAATAGCTCAGTGTCCATGCTCCTTCTTTTTCTCTGAAACATCTCAAAGTGGTCTACTTGGAGCATTTACATGACTATTCTTGATTTTCTCCTTGGCATGTTTGATTACAGACTACCTGCCCCTGCTTCATAAATGTCCACCCAATCGCATGCATTCGTACGAGGAATGTTAGCACATGTAGTTCATCGTGCGACCAAGACATTGCATAAACTCCTATGGTACAATGTGCCATAAGATCAGTCATCACAGTGTCACCGTTCAGTAATAGAGTTGACATAACAGTTATATAAATGAAAACCATTGAAATTGCTACTTCTAAGTGTAGGTAAGTGTGGTAACACGAATGTATAGCAAGATTTTTAAAGAAAGGGCAAGTTCAACTCTGTTCAATCATCTTTTCTTTGATAAAAGAAAAAGCCTCACATTATTCAATCTTGTTTTTCTCCTTGTTTGAAATGGTGAGACGAGGCATGAATGCCCCGCGCCACTGAGAGTTCTAAAAGCAAAAAAAAAAAAAACCCTGAGCTTTTCGAACAGAAAGCAAGATTCAGGTTGTTCATATCGAACGGCACATTGGATCCATGTGAAGAAGGGAAAGAAGGAAATTGACAGCTAATGGTTCATCCACTGCCTCTTTTGACTGCATTTTCATAATGAACACTGGTTACATTGCATGCTCAGATTGCAAATGTGATGCGGCGGTGTTCATGTCCCTCGGTGATAGGACACAGAGTACAGAAAATGTATCACTGTCAGAATATCAAAATTCAAATTATACAGCAGAGATAATTCTGTGTAACTATAGCAGTTCTAAAACTTGAATCCTTTCTGTGGCTGGATCAGTTTGGTTTTTAGCGAAGGGGCTTATGCGTATAATTACATAGTCACACTTATTTTCTGCATGACAGCATTCCTGCCATAATAGCTTCTGTTTTCAGGAGGAAAAAGAAGAATGAGTATCAGGTAAATTGCAATTCTCTCACTGTGTTTTTTTTTTCCACTAAGCCTGTGTCCAAAATTACTTTTCTGTGTCTTTTTCTGAAGAGAATGATTGTATATCCAAAATGGGGAATGCTAAAAGCGCCAGTTAATATGGGATAGATGAGAAGGCGAGGTAGATCTATTTCCTTGTAATGCTCAATGTTGGATGCTGCTATAAATTATTTTTCATGGACCTCTTGACTGCTTCTGACTACTCTGTCTGTTGACTGTCTGCCACCATAAACAGCTGCATTAACAAAGAATTATTTCAGCATGCTGCATTTAAAATCTTCATTTGCATATTTAGTAGCACTGGTAATGTCCTGCTACCTCACTTATTAAGTAATTGTTGATTTTTATCCTTTCTTTTCATCCTTCCGGATGACATTTGTGGACACTGGCAGCAGAGCTCAAGTTTCCATAGCGTTAACGAGTTAAAGGAAAGGTCACTGACGGCAAAATGTCTTCTCTTGCTTGGCCTGCATATTCCCTCTAACTAGAGGGGCAGAGGGCAGTATTAATGCATTCATTAAGAGGTCGCGGTTTACACTTATTATTCCATTATCGACCTTGATCTGAAATTTGCATCATGCTTTCTTCTTCATTCAGTGGCGAATCGATGTGCGCTAGCCCGTTAAGTTTTAAAATCAGTGATTGACGTTGATAAATGGAGGTGTCAGTAGAACGCTGAAGACAAAGACGGAGCAGGGTGGATGAAAAGGTACAGAGGGACACATTGGGGAAAAAGGAAAAATCATTATGCCGAAGAGGGAAATTATTAGAGGTGGCAAATTTTACATGAAGGGGAAATAGAAAAAAAGTATTTGGAGGAAGAGGTTGATGTTCAGACACCCTATTAGACAGCCCTTCATCCCTTAACCCCCAGCCAAGAGTACAGCAAGATGAGAGGTGAAAGAACGTACTTTAGAAGGGCTGAAGCTTTATTATTTTAAGAAGGAACAAAATATTGAAGCAGAGAAGGGAAGTTCTAGGGATAAATAAGGCTCCAAGGCTAATCTTTTTAAACAGGGAAAAGACTTAAGTCAGTCACATGAGAGGATGTTGAAATATGGAGGTGAAACAGTCCGTTTTTTTGTTGTTGTTTTTTATTCTTGACCTCTGTAGCCAAGCTTTCATTCATGTGAGACAAAGCTTAAAAGATTCAGGCTAGAGAATCTCAACACAATGCCCTGTGCCAAACAATGAAGATTTTACCCTCTAACTCTGTTGCTTCAGTTAGATTGAATCCACACTGGAATATGAAGGTCAGGTGCTGCGCTACGTACATGCTCAATCTCCATGGCCATTAGTGCTTACTTATAAAGCCATTAATGTCCATTATCATAATTACTTTTGCAAACTCACATGAGCTTCTGCTGCTGAGTGAAATCTACAAAAGTTGCAGCACAACAGTCCACCAGAATTCTCTCTGCCAGCCATTAGAGTGCTTTTCCTGCCTTGCAGTCATCCATTGTCTTCTGCTTTTCCACCTGACTGCGCCCTCCTTCTTCCTGTTTCCCCCCCCCTTTTTTTTAAAAAAATACAACCTGCAGCTGCCTCTTGCATATGTTTGCTCGCTATGAAAAGGTGTGCCATTAATATGCTAGTGCATGTCATGAATTACTCATGCAGCCCCCCCTTGCCAATGCAGTCTATGTCAAGTTCAGTAAGTGCACGACAGAAGGAGGACTTTTGGCGGGCTGCACCGATGTACCTCCCTGCCGACTGTTGAGCAAGCAGGGCTGTTGTTCCCCTTAAGGGGGCAATACGTCCCCGTTCCATACCTGCAACTCAGCTCCCACAGGGATGCAGTTTCCTACACAGCACATTCCTTCCTGAGGCTGAGGAGAACTCACAAATAGAACTTTTCAAGATCTGTCATCAGGACAAATGTGGACCGTATATATGGTGCGTTTTTCATCTCCTTCCTTATGTGCAAAAGAGTCTCCTTCTGTACATTCAATCCCTCCTAGACCTCATTAGTGAATGACTCTCTAGTGACAGTATGTCTCACATTTCTTGCCCATGATAGACATCCAAGAGCACTATTTTTCTTTCCCTTGAGTGAGTTTTCTTTTTTCCAGCTGGCGAATTCACTGAGCACCGTGGTACTTAGGGTCAAAGGTTGATAACGGCCAACAATCCAATTTCACAGCGCCTGCCTCTGACAGACACCGTGTGATCTTGGGTGGGACCCCTCCCAATCCCCTCTCTGCATATCCTCAAGAACACTCTGAACTTAATCAAACTTTAATTAGCCCTCTGCTTTGGTGATAATTGTCAGTCCAGGCAGGGCCAGAACTCTGCTACTCCAAGATGCAGTCTCTATGTATCCAAGGCTAATCGTGACGGGAGAGATGTGGAGCCATTGGCCATAATCTGCTTGAAAACCAGATGAGACCTCTGCGCAAGTCCTTGGTCTATATCACATTTTTTTCAGTTTGTCTTCAGCTGCATTTAGAGCAGTGAAATGAACCCAGTGATAAGCAGATTAAAAAATAAGGTAAAATATGAGTCTTCACTGCCCTGTGAGGCAAGTCAAATCAGAGAAGGTTTACATAAAACTTTTTTTCCTTTTTTTTGAACCCGAATCCAGTTCTTCCAGAATAGTAAATGTTAAAAAAAATCATTATCTGGTGGAGTGATTATCACCAGTTATTGTCAAAGCCTGCACTGAATGCTGTGAAGCTTTGGGTCTTTATTTCACATGTGTCTGACTGGGCTAAACAAAAGCCAAAAAAAATAACCCACCCACATTTCAGTGGGCACCTTCATCTCACTGGAGGTTCAGGGCTAATCGAATTGAGAGTTTCTCAATATAAGACCGGAGTAAAGAAATCACAAGGAAAAAGCTGACCTATGTCGTTGATGTGTGTGCAGTATTGAGCAGTAGTAAGAAATATGATACATGGTTATGTTTTTAGACCCAAAAAAGTAATAAAAAACAATTATGGTCTAAGACTCTTTGACCTGATGGAGAAAATCCATGCCAACCCAATCTTGTTGTACGTGCTATGATCTTCTGAATTGAATGCCCTGTGAAATGAAATCAATGGAGTTACTCACTCCAGAGCCACATCAATCTGCTGAGATTGTGGATTTAGAGGCCTACTGTTCCCCCTAAGACGACTTGGGTCAATAGCATTAATGTAAAAAATTTGAGGGTAGCAACAGGGCACATTCGCCCCTCAGGCTATGACACATTTCGAGTCAGTCTTCAGTTAACAGTGGTGGGTGGAAAAGTGAAAGCACTTCCATTGGGGGAAGAAGAAGAAAATTAAAACAACTGAACAAAATTATTCAATGGTGACAGTAATGTTGAATACTGGATGAATACAGGATGAGGTCTGTTTGGAATAAGTAATTGTTTCTGCAGACACGTGAAGAAATAAGACAAAGGAAACAGAAAAGTCATCAGTATCCTTGATACAAGCTCGTTTTTGCACAGAACATCTGCAGAAATATTCCTCTTCCTGTTTTAACTTTACCTCCTGGTTTATGAACTATTTGAAAAAACTACATAGTAGTAATAAACTTGCATGCATTTAACTATATTTTATAAAGACATTTTATAGTACAGCTTAGGTTGGCTGTAGTTTAGAATTTAGAGTGGGCCATTATCTAATTGGAAGGTTGGTGGTTCGATCCCTGGCTCCATTAGTCTGCATGTTAAGGTGTTCTTTGGAGACCCCGAGTTACCCCCGATGCATCTTCTGGAAAATAACCATGTGAATGTTAGGTTAAAAGCACTTAGTCATAGAAAAGGATCATTGTATAGAAGTATGGGTGAATGAGGCTTGTAGCTAGAGACAGACACTGTCTCTACTTTTAAGATTAGGCTTAAAACTTTTCTTTTTGCTAAAGCATATAGTTAGGGCTGGACCAGGTGACCCTGAATCCTCCCTTGGTTATGCTGCAATAGACGTAGGCTGCCGGGGATTCCCATGATACATTGAGTTTTTCCTTTCCAGTCACCTTTCTCACTCACTATGTGTTACAGTTTTTCTCCATTGGTTTGGCTCATTTCTTGAAACAGAAATTACATTCTCAAAACTCTAAGATCATTTGGCAAAACACTCTTACAGTTTAGCACAACACTATAGCTCACCTGCAAAAGCTCATATCTCTTCCAAAACTGTTCACTCAGGCTTCAATCTAAATCCCTTTCTCATTTAAACAGTCAGTGTCTCCAAAATGGCAAAGATCCTTCTCAATAGCTTTGGCTCATTTCTCGACACAGATCAGACATTCTCATCATTCTTGGTGCTTTTGTCAAAATAAACCTGGATGGTTGATCACAACAACATGGTCCACCTGCAAAAGCTCATATCTCTCCTAAAACAGTTCACTCATGTTTCAAAACTACATTTCTTTCTAATCTGAATAGTCAGTGCCCCCAAAGTGCATCGTCCCTTTGGCATTGTGTGAGTACTGCCATACAAAATGTTTAGATGTTTTGTCACTATGGCAGAGGACCAACAATATACAACAGAAAAGAGTAGCCTCCAAGGTTTGACATCACAGATTGCACTCACACTACCAAGGAAATTATAACCATTTTTTATTCACACGCAAAGAAAGTTTCATACATATGTAAAAAAAAAAAAAAAAGTACATTACAGTAGTAAATTGTATGAACACAAAATCAAAAAACAAGGACTTATTCAGTGGTCGCTGTACTCATTCTCCCGCTCTTGTCCACTGTCTTCACCCTCCTGATTATTTACACGCTGTTGTCCGTCTGGCCACAGATTCTCGTCCACATCACAGCGGATACTTTCTCTTGCGATGCAACGAGGGAAGACACGGCGTGTATGCCGCAACCATCCCCTGCATTGATCTCCTGTAATGTCGTCACACGCTGCGTCCATAGCATGGAGCAGGGACAGCTGATCCTGAGCATGATGCTCATACACTCTCCACCTCCAAGCAGAGAAAAACTCCTCTATCGGATTGAGGAAAGGAGAGTAAGGTGGTAGGAACCCCATGACCATCCTTGGATGCGTTGCAAACCAGCCCCTAATGAGTGGGCTATGGTGGAAATTGACATTGTCCCACACAATTACATGAATGGGTAGGTGAGGCCCTATGAGACCTCTCTCATTTTCAGGGATAAAATCGGTATAAAGGCGATCCAAGAAGATGAGGAGCTTGTGTGTGTTGTATGGGCCAAGACTAGGGATGTGAGTGGCCACACCATTCTCTGAAATGGCAGCACACATAGTTATATTGCCCCCCTCGCTGACCTGGGACATCCACTGTGGCCCGGTGGCCAATAATATTATGGCCACGTCTTCGGCCCTTGGCCAGGTTGAAGCCAGCTTCATCCATGAACACCAGGATGTGAGGGGTCTCATGTCCTTCAAATGCCATTATTCTCTAAAATAGAGTAAAGAACATAAAATCAGTCATACAGAAGAGTCATATACTACAGTTAGACAATTACATGTTCTCCCCCACAGGTTCAATATACTACAGGCCACTACTCCAGTGGTTCTAAACTAGTGATAAGCCTATGAGGAAGTACTGCAGGGGTATTTGATAGAAAGGGGAGTGGGAAATACTGATGACTTACTGAGATGTTACAGTAAAACCTACAGTATTAGATAGATTTGATTGGGAGACAATAAAATAAGGATTATAATGAGAATTGTATCATACAGTAAACTGCAGTTTTCTGTTGAAATTGTTGAAGTCAGATGAAGCAAATACTGATTCTGAAATCAGGTAAAGGAGGTATTGAAACCAAATAAGTGAACTACTGCTTACTGTGATTACAGGTAAGGTTATAATGAGAGACAACCAGTAACTGACTTACATTTACATACTGGTAGCGCAGCTCCTTCACTCTGTCAGAGTTCCTCTCAAATGGTACCCTGTAGATTTGTTTCATTGTCATCTGATGCTTCTTCAAAACCCGGTCTATTGTGGAGATGCTTATTGTGTTTATATTCTGGAATATATGATTGTCCTGAAGGATGGCATCACGGATCTGTCTCAATGTGATGGCATTATTTGTGGCCTCTTCCCCCTATTCCTCCACCACACATTCTCAGTCCTCCTCTTCTTCTTCTTCTTCCTCCTCTTCCTTGAGGAAGAACTTCCCCTTGTCCGTTTGTTTGGCCTTGTCTATCCATGTTCAGAGATCGGACTGGCTCTGGTCAAGCTCTATATATCTGTGTTTGGCAGCACACAATCATGGAACACACCTGTGTGTGACACTCCCCCTTCGTTAGTCTAGTTTCACCTGACTGTCAATGACTGTCATCAATTTATCAAATATTCAAAGAAATTCATATATGGTATTCATGGTATTATGTTCTTGACCAATTTTGACAATTGAACAGACAGTTGTGCATGCGAGTACTTATACAATGAAATCATGCTGACATGTTTTGGAGAGAAAGATCATTAGACTGAGAATCAACTAATCAGTTTAGATCTACAAGATCTATTCATTTGGAAAATGTGCTAAATGTGGGCTAACTGTATAACTGTAGGCTACTTGTACTTAATCATTTGCAAAGATGCACTGAGACAATTGAGACATGTACTGAGACATTTGCCATTTGATAAAATGAATGAGAAATGCCATTCTGTTGTGAACATTTGCCAAGAGGTTTGGAGGTTTGTCCATGTTATTTTGAGAATGTAATTTCTGTTTCAAGAAATGAGCCAAACCAATGGAGAAAAACTGTAATAGACCTCTCTGCATTGAATCATATCTGTTATTAATCTTTGTCTCTCTTCCACAGCATGTCTTTATCCTGTCTTCCTTCTCTCACCCCAACCGGTCGCAGCAGATGGCCGCCCCTCCCTGAGCCTGGTTCTGCCGGAGGTTTCTTCCTGTTAAAAGGGAGTTTTTCCTTCCCACTGTCGCCAAAGTGCTTGCTCATAGAGGGTCATATGATTGTTGGGTTTTTCTCTGTATCTATGAAGCGCCTTGAGGCGACTTTTGTTGTGATTTGGCGCTATATAAATAAAATTGAATTGAATTGAATTGAACTGAATAGTGGAAAAGCACTTAAAAAGCTATATAGTAAATACTGGTCCATATACTATTCTTATGATATTGAAACCATTGCTTGTGCTTATTAGCCTGATGTGAATACAGTTGTAGTCCGTGTTATGATGAAAACTATGTTCTATTTAAGACATGGGCTTCAGTCTAAAAATAAATAGTAAATGGACAGGTACGTACCATACGTAGCGCCTTTCTACTCAAACTGCTTTCCTACTACAATCACTACACCCAATCACACACACATTCATAGTGTTTTTATTTATGCCTGAGTGCTTTAACATTCATACACACTCAGTCAGCTACATCAGGGCCATCTTTTCATTCAATATTTTGCCTAAAGCTACTTTGGCAAGTGGACTGAAGGAGTCAGGAATTGATCCACCCTACCACCTGAGTCAAAGCTGCCAGAATACAACCAGACATGATGAAAATGGTACTCAGGAGAACCAAGCCAGTAAAGCAAGACTGAATATTAGCTTTGATGCAGAGGACTAGACCACTATATTTTCAGTTTCAGAGGGTGCCTCACATTAGAGCCCACATCTGTGCTTCAAGACAGAGTAAACCTGGCCTGCAGTAATAACTTACCTTAGTGACCCATTAGTGAAAGACACCAATAAGAAGATTTGAACAACTTGAACAAACAAAGGCAAGAAATGGATGTTAGGCCAAGGCCATTTTTTTTTTAGTTTAAAACAAATGTCAGCTTCCACCCTCTATGTCTCTGCGAGATGCAGACAAGGTGAAAAGCAGATGGCATGTGCAGATGGTTTGTACTGTTAAGCATGGAGGAGGAGGTGTGATGGGACTTGTGACACTGTTGGCCATAATTCACATTTCAAGGCAATATATACCCTCGTGACTGCCACAGCATCCAGCAGGAAAACATCCTCCCATCTGGTTTATGTGTAATAGTAGATTTTTGTACATTTTATACATGCGTTAATGCTAAACAAGGCTTTTGTTCATGAAATGAGAGAAATTTGGAAACAATGTGCTTCACAGAACAAAGGCACAATTGATCAGAACAGGAAGTGAGTACTGGAAGTCAACAGAGGTGCACGAGGATCTGGATTTAATTTAATTTCACACCAACTTGATGGCTTTACATTTGGAGAAAGAGCATCGAGACTGATCTACTTCTTGTCTCATAAGTCCTTGTGCATCATGCAAGCTTTGAGTTTTACATCAGACTTTTCTTTCTGGATTAATGTTAGTTATTTCAGTTTCAGCCCTGATACAGCTGCAATAATGTTAAGCTGTTTTAAAGGCTCAAAGTATCTGCTTTTGGCTTATCCCCTTCTCTTAGATATAACCATTTTTCAGTTGACATATCAGGGGCATAAAATAGAACAAAGGAAACTCAAACACTAATAAATTTTCTCCACAATATGTGTTTTTATATAATAGCAGAATCAGCAGTTCCCAGATGAGAGAAGGGATGCTCAGTGCATCATGGGAGGTACCCAAGACGCTTCCCCCATAGCAATATAACTATGGGATGGGTAAGAGTAACTAGAGATAGCCCTAACTGTAAGCATTATCAAAATCAAAATTTTTAAGCCTAGTTTTAAAAGTAGAGAGGATGTCTGCCTCCCAAATCCAAAATGTGAGCTGGTTTCACAGGAGAAGAGCGTGATAGCTGAAGGCTCTGCCTCCCATTCTTATTTTGGAAACTGTAGGAACCACGAGTAAGCCTGCACTCTCTGAGCAAAGTACTCTATTGGGATAATGGGTACTAAGAGGTCTTTAAGATATGATAGAGCTTTGTCATTAAGGGCTTTGTATGTGAGGAGAAGGATTTTAAATTCTTTTTTCTGGCTTTCTAGGGAGACAATAAAGAGGAGCTAATATCGGAGAAATATAATCTCTCGTCCTAGTTTCTATCAGTGCTCTCATTTTCTCGAGCGATATGTATCAAGCTCACATGTTCTGACTTTGATCCGTTTAACTAAATGACAGATATTTAACTGTTTCTGCTTGTGATGCACTGAAACTTTTTGGTCTTTCATATTGTTTTTGCCATCATTGTCTCTCAATGCCAGCTCGAGGGACTCTTGCGAGTACATCTTTGCACTGTATTTCTGCAGATGCTGCCCTTGTCTGTTATCAGAACTGAATATGTAAGCGTACTGAATATGTTAGAGTTAATGTCTGTTCTTGCTGTGGTTTAACTAATATGGGGAGAAAAAGTTCAGGTCTGATGGAACTTTTTGGAGCACAATGAGCCGTTGTCTGTTTGGCACAGTTTGTGTTGTGGGCCTCAAGGACAGCCAAACTGTTCTTTGATAGAAAACGTATCATGTTTGCCCATCTGGAGCCTGATAATAGGACTGAGATGTGGGTGGCCATGCCTGTTGTAAGGTATGTTCACTCCTTTTCCAAGAGATGTTCTGCAATTAATGAATCTATATTTTTTGCTATTTATTTGAATCTCCTGAACAATTATTGTTGTGCAAGGGCATATTTCATCATAAGTTCCACAACATTTTCTGTAGACAGAACTTTGCATGACTCTTATTGAAAGTGAATCATAATGTCGACGGGCTGTCAGGCTGTCAGACATTATGTACATTGGCTGGTGTTTTATGTGTGCATGTTGTGTTTGTGTGTTTATCTACCCAAGGTCCATTACTCCAGGGATCCCGCTGCACTGATTTATGATAGGATTTTTGAAGTTCCACGGTACAGCGCAACAAACTCACCTCCCGAAGGCGTAGCATTAGCATTCAAGGATACATGTTCCCAGTTTAGCACAGACTGGGTAAACTTGTTTCCCTGCTGGCCTAGTAAAAAGCAGGCATTAAAAAAGGAAAAAACCTTTGAAGTACATGCTTCACGGACTTGTCAATAACTGGTATTGACCCTTCCCACTTTTATTTAACAACGTTCCCATTCCTAAGGCTTGGTTAGCTAGATACTCATTGCTATGCTAGCAGTGCTACAGTATGCTGTCATACTACTGATGCAAAGTATTTCTAAGTTGATTACACCTCTGGGATTAGCTCAAATGCAAATGCAGCTGTGTGAGTTAAGAGTGCTGGAGAAGCGAGAAAAAGACTTATAAAGACTCATGATCATTTTCACAAATGTAAGTCTCCTTTAGTGTCCATATTACACAATACATGGTTTTAAATACGTTGTGCTTAAACTGCATGCTTAGAATAAAACAAAAGAACATGACATATTCATAAAGCCTATTCATGTTCAAAAAGTGTCTTTTAATATAAGATCAAAATATAGTACCTCCCACGCATATACCTAACAATGGACAGCTTTCGATTCATGCATGTAAATTGCATGTGAATACTGGCATCTGTGAGAATCCGGCTTCCTTGAAAAGCCTGGGAATCATTATGTGGAAAGAAACCACACAAAGCACAGCGAGATTAACGCGTGGCAAATAAGTCCCCTGTCTTATAATTAGCCTGTGGATGAATGTGTTATCAGCCATTCTGGATCGATCTTCATGAAAGCATCAGCAAGATGCGGCATCTTTGCACATCCATAAAATTCCCCAACTGTACGCTCAGGTGTTTTACCTTACTAAATGAATCCAATTTTGATTTTGCAAACAGCGGATTATCATAGATGTGAAGGTCAGCACAACATAGCTGGTTGATTTAATCTGTCTTGCACAGGTGCTGTTCCATTTGTGTGTTGGGTCAGGGATTTAGCAGGTAAAAGGTACAGTACACTCAACTGTGCCATGGCTTGCTGAAGTACTGTCAGGAGGGTATTAAAGGCTAATTTTATGAACTCTTCCCCTCTGAAACAGCTTGATGCATCAGTGCCATGACACATGTGCTCCTTTCCTCTCAACCTTTCAGTGACCAGCATGTTTGGACTTGAGCTGATCATTTTCCTGTATCTGGCGAGCTTGCCAAATATTTGTTTTAAAAATTATAACAAAACATACTTTGACACTGTCCTGACCTGCTTTTTGATGCTTCGCCTTAATTTGGTGCCCCAAATTACAATAATATTTTACACTAATTTCTGTTTAAATTTAAAACTTTAATATAGGGCAGATATTAATTTTAAAGGTGTTGCGGTGATGTTTTCACCCAAAATACATAACTAAAAATGTGTGTCGCTGTGAGCGTATTCACATCTGCTCCATGGAGCTATATACTGTATTGTGCAAAATTCTTGAACCACCTCATTTCTTCATATTTTGCTGGGAAAATTTGAAATGTGGAAATATACATTGAAATACAATACAGTATATAAAGCAAACACAGAAGTTGTACAATTCTTATGAGCTTGACAGTTAACAATTGGGTTAAACAACTTTTTTCTTCAACACATCTCTCTTTGGCAGCTTTCTTGTCATTTCTTTAAGTAGTCTTCAGGAATAGTTCTCCAAGCTACTTAAAGGTCACTCAAAGCTCTTCTTTAGATGTTTCTCCCTTTTGTTCTGTTCTCTGTCAAGATGATCCCACACTGCTGAAATAATGTTAAGCTCTGGCCTCTTGGGAAGCCAATCTATAAGTGATAGTGTTCCATTGTATATTTTTTCAGGTATACTTTGTTGTGCTGAAAAGGCGTTGACTATCAAACAGTTGCAGACGGTGTTGTATCATGGATTGAAATCTGACGGTGCTTTTCTGGCTTCATAACGCCATCAATTCTGACAAGATCCCCAACAAAACTGGATCAAGTGCAGCCTCGAACTATGACAGAGCCTCCACCAGTAGATAGATTAACAGGGGGGGCAGATGCATCTCTCAGGTCCTGTTTTTAGAAACACTCCACAAGTAGAAAGGAAATGATAAATTCATAGTAAGGCACAAGAAAACCAAGAAATCCAACTCCACAGCGCCTTCTTACTAACCTTAAGACCAACCTTGTGACATTTGCTGCTGCTCATAGAGCCAAAGGAATATAGGCAGTCCAAAGACCTTGGTCATCTTTAGTTTGTATGCTAAATCATGCCAAATCATTTTTCAAAACTGAAATTCATTTTAATGAGACAGTTACAGACTGATACTTCACCTCACACATGAACACCAACGTGATTTACTTGTCTGGAAATAGCAAACTGAAAATCCTTCAACTTCCCCGGGGAATGGAACTGAGCTGAGTTGCCATATGGAGGTGGGTGGGCCACATCTTGTGGGAGTGTATGTGTTGGTTCCACAGAAACATTCCGGTAGTGGAGGGGGTCATCAACAAGCCTCACTCTCCCAAGGGATGGGGCATGGTAGTAGATGTAGTTTGGCATCACTCGCTCTCCCTCACTCAGCTGTCACAGCTGCATGATTTAAATGACAGGTGGGAGATGCCAAAGAAGGATTGGGGGAGGGATCTGAGAGAATTATTTTATAGTCTGGAAATGTAAAGTGCGAACACCTGTTCGCAATAAATGTGGACAAAGTTTCAAGCTCCACATGACTGGAGAGAGCTTTTAACTGTGCCAATTCCTTCCGGACAAAATCTTCTACCTTCCAGATCAGACCAGCACCTTTATATAGAATTCAAAATCTATCATTGCATTTTGTCCAGTAATTCTCGTGATTTTTCGGCCATGTTCAGTTTTAGTTTGCTCTGACTGGTAAAGCGCATGGAAGCTCAATAGAAGCCCTAGCTCAATAACAAGACACTTTTTAAACAAATCAAGCATAGCGTTAGTTCACTCAGGCCACGAAGTCGACATCAGCCCCAATTCTCAGTGCTGTTCTCTGCTGGGGGTGCAACTCTCGCCACCTCCGGCTTTCCATGTATGCACACAAAAACAAACCTTTACATAAGAAAAAAGTAAACATACACCTATTTTTATTATTTCCACTAATTCATATTTTGGTAGTAAGATGGGGAAAGGAACAACAAGACCTCTTTAAGCACAGAGAATAGTGATAACAGATATAATACAAAAAGAAAGAGAAGGTGTGTGTGTGTGTGTGTGTGTGTGTTGAAGAAGAGTTGGATGGATGTAGTGAAGGAAGACATGGAGAGGGTTGGTGTGACAGAGGGGATGTTTAAGGTGAGATGGAGCCAGATTATTTCCCGTCACTATGCCAACCCCTAAAAGGAGGATCAGCTGATCTGCTAACCCAGACTTTAGGACATCACGCTAAGTTGTTGATTCCTTTTATTCATAGTGGTAGATGGATATCAGGAGAATGGGAATGAATCAAAAGAGAACTAGAACACTTAAATTGATATGTGTATTTCATCCCGTCAGCGTCCTCCTGTGTGTGGTGTCAGTGACACAAAAATATCTCGGTAATTTATACGCTGACAGTCCTGATTCTGTGCATAAACTGCTTTGTCATGTTTTTCATTTTTGTTTTCCAAAATGTCCTGTATGGTGACCGCATTACTGATAAAACCTTTCATGTTCCAATACGCAGGCTTGGGGTTGCATATCTGCACTCTCGGCTGTCACATAGGATGCAGGAATGTTCTTACAGTACACAGTGTGCCTGCACAACATTCTTCACGATGACCATCTCGTTAGGCCCTGTGTCGTCCAAGGTGCTTGAGGCATAGAGGCACAGTGGTTTTGATTAGCTCCATTATTTATTTTTTTATTACCTCTCCCCTGACCCATCGGTTCACTAGCCTCTCTCTGTTGTGGGCTTATTAGGGGGATTTCACAGCCTGAGGACATCAGTAAAAAGTTTAAACATCAACAGATCATAAGCGTGTTTTACTTTTTAAATTGATGGGCTATTGATAAATGAACAAATGCAGGGTCAAAGAAATATGCTGAACATATAAAATTTTAAAAAAGAGAGAAAGAAAGAGGAAAAAAATGGACCCAGTCACCACTATGTTTATGTTCAGCTCCAAAGCTCTTCTTAAAAGCAATTTCCTTCCTTTCCTGAAGTTGGGTACAATCTTTTGAAATGCTGCAAGTAGGAGGAAAGGGAAATATTGAACTGACATCTACAGAATTTCAATGTGCTTGAAGAAATATATTATCATACTGTAGGTCCTTGTATGATTCTCTGTTTATATAAAGAGGATGAGGGAATAAAGTGTTGTAACGGACAGATTCAAACTTGTGTATGCACAGATGTATGTAGATGTGTGTGGGTGACCGTCCGCGCTTTTGTAGTGTACATATCTGAGTGTGTGTCTATGTGAACATGCTGAAAGAGTGTGATAACCGGAGTGTGCGGTCACCTTGCCTTATGATTAAAGGTTTGTGCTCTTTAGCAGCTTAAAAGGAGCCCGTTTGTCCTCAAAATGGAGAAAGGAACACAGCAAGAAAAAAAGCATGTTTTTATCAGTCACAGCCAGAACCCAATATTTTGCTTTTCCCCCCCTTAGATTAGGCTTATTCACAAGGTCCTATAGGTGAAATGCCTTCAAAGATAATAAAGAGATTAAGATCACATTGAGAAATCCCTGCCAGCGAGAGAGCAGAGCGTTTGAAATAAACAAAGCAGTTCAACTTTCAACAGTTTCATACTTCTTTGTTCCCCGCCCTTCCTGTCGATTTGGAATCGGCTTATTCTTAACTTCTTAAATGTTCACATTAAGATCTTAAGATGATGCATTCCTTTTTTCCCCCTTTTTTTTGGTATTCCCGAGGTCAGCAATAAAAGCAGGATGAAACGAAGGATCAAAAGTCCATCCCCACTGTGGAAAATGGGAAAAGAATCCTGAATCACCATGTGCTGGGAAAAAAAAGTGCATTCATTTGAAAGGGTGAAATGGAATTTGAAATTACCAATAATGTTTCTGGAACAGGAGCTGATTGAGCCACACGATTATTCCACCGGCCACACAATCAAAGCCATGTATGGACAGACTCCCTTTCCAAGCTGTCACCCGTTGTCTTGCTGTCAGAGAATCTGGAGAAGCTGCGGGTGGCCCCAGGTGTCAGTTTAAACTTGAAAAAGACAGTGTCAGTTTCCTGGCTCAATGAGATCATAACAATGAGGCAACGGGACTTCTATAAATGGATGCAGAGGATTTAGCTGTGCATTTATTAATTGAATTTCAAAAGAGGAACCATTTGCAGTTGATAGTGTAAAGACATACAGGCAATAATTATTTACATGTTTACTAACCTTAAAGTAGACCTGGCAACAGTAGTCGCCAGATAGATTATTTGTTATGAACTGGTCTGCTCTTACAAGTAGAAATTCACTACTTCACTATATATACTACTGTGTAAAAGTTGTGAGTCAGACTGCATTTCTTTATATTTTGCTTCCAATGAGCCAGACTTTCTTTTTCTGAAGGTCTAACAACGTTTTTCTTTACACATTGGTCCAGTCCTTAAATCTGTCTATTTTCAGAGGAATGATTTTTTTTCTTTGTTTGCTAAGGAACTTAACACTAACCCTTGAATCTTTCAAGCACAAAACAGGCACCTAATTCAAGGGATGAACCAGTGTTGTGTGTACATATAACAGGCAGCTTAGCAAAGAAGCCATTTTAAATTGTATCTTTAGACACTTTGTTACTAGCAACTATCAAATGAACAGTTCTTATTTCATTAGTTGAATCTATGAAAAATGTAAAAAATAAGAAAGTTTGACTGGAATTAAATAGTATGTTTTCATCAACAAAGTGATACTGTCATGGTCCGTGGTCCTGTGTCTGTGGAGTCTGTGTGTGTGTGTGTGTGTGTGTGTGTGTGTGTGTGTGATGCTCGGGTAGCCACAACCCCAGGCTGGGCCATCACCGGCACACCTGCTTTCCATCGGGGTGATTACTGGAAGAACTACTTAAACCTTAAATCGGCCTTCTTGTGTTTAAGATTTCAATCCGGCGTCCAGTGTCTGCCTCCTGCCTGTCCTCCTGCTCCATTACATCACTCGGTGCATCATTTGGCCTCGTCACTAACTCCACGGACTCCCGCCTCACGGACTTTCACACTTCCCTCCCGAGCCCCACGGTCCCACTCCGATCGTAAGCCTACTACTCCTATCCTGCCTTGTTGTGCTCCCCTGCTTCCCGGCTTACTAGTAATTTTCTCCCCTTTCTGTTGCAGCCTCCCACGGTCCCGATTCTGGCTTCCCCGCGTCATGGGTTTCCCCGGGTTTTTCTGTTCCTCGTTTGCTCCTCTGGTTTTCCCAGGTCGCCTTTTGTTATTTATAATAAAGTGTCTTTTCCTGCTAGCACTTGAGTCTGCTTCTGGATCCTTTTGTGCACGCGCGCCTCGGAGCATGACAGATTCATAAAGAGTTATGTTGAAAACTTAGCATATCTTGGCATGGAGTGGAAGAGTGACTATAAATAAGGCATTCTTAAGGAAGGGAACTGAGAAGGAAAGGCCATGATATGCCAAATTACAGAAGGAATTAACTTTCACTTGGTGGCAACAGGTCTAATGGAGTAATACATCCAAAATTACTGGTTTAGATTATCATCATGACCATGACTTTATTTTTCACCATTTGTGATTCCACACTCAATGCAGTAAAAGCCTTCCATAGTGGAACATGACCGTTCATCAGTCATGACCTCAACATTGTTTAAGTATCGTGGGATCATCTTGACAGAAAACAGAACAAAAGGCATCCAATATCCAAAGAAGAGCTTTGAATGTCCAGAAAAGACTATCATGAGAAAACATTGCCCCTGAAATAAAACCCAGGTAGTGTCTTGTTGCATGCTCAATCACCCAGGTAAGGAAATTCCAAAAAGTTGATTCTGTTCATCTGGACGTAGAATTTTCAGTAGGAGAAAAGTTTTACTGGGAGAAACCCAGAAACTGGTTACAGAAAGAGGGTGACAGATTGTCTGTAACAGTTAGAACAAGACAATGCTATTGACCGAAAATCATACAACAGGCTATACCCAGGGGAAACTACACCAAGTCTGTATGGTTTACCAAAGATACATAAACCTTTAAGACCAATTGTCTGCATGATCAGCTCTAAGTTTCTGCCTTCAATCCTGAACCTACGGAGCCCCGCAAGCGACATGGGAGAAAAAAAAATTAAGACGGACTTTTGCGAGATCTCGCAAAACTAATAGCCGCATTCTTCGGAGGTCGCCAGCTCGAAGCCGACCGGGAGGTCGAGGCACGATGTGCCAGGAGAGCGGTGTTCCTCCCGGCTGTAGTAGGTCTCGACCTCCCGTTAGCTTCGACATGGTGGGTGTCAGATCTCCGAAAACGTCGCAGCACTTTTGCAAATATGTGATGTCTTGTAAACCGAGCACATATTTGACGTTTACACAACTACATTCACGCCTCAAAATATCTTAAAAGTTTATTTTGTGACCCAGAAAGAGTGATATTACAACTAAGCAGCTGCCGCCATTGTTGGAATTCAACTTTTGCAAGATCTCGCAAAAGTTTTGCGAGATCCCGAGTTTGTTTTGCGAGATCATCGTAATTTTGGTAGGCAGTTCTGAAAACCACATCCAGAACACTTTGGATTTTGTTGAGAAAGTAAGAAATGTCATTATGGAGGCAGATGCAACAATGGTCTCATATGATGTTACACTTCACTTGTGTTTCAGTCACTGAAGCAGTGGAAGTAGTTGGTGAGAGATTACAGGATGACCCCAACCTCAGCAACAGGACCACTCTCAGCACTGAACTGTGTGGAACTGTGTCTTCATTCCACCTATTTCACATGCATGGGTCAGTACTACAGGCAGAAACATGGGTGTGCCATGGGTTCCCCAGTTTCACTCACTGTGGCTATCTTTTACATGGAAGAAGTCAAAAAGAGCAGGAACAACCATCTCTGAATCGATGAGGGGGCCTAAGGGTACATCTTTCACCATTTTACAATGCTGTGATTGCAGCCATTCGTCAACTCTCTGTGAATGGTACTCATTGCCATTGATCAGTTGTCACTGATAACAATCACAAAGTGCTCTGCTTTTCATTCCAAGCTCCTTAGATCACAATGACCTGGATGACTGAGCACCTACACAGAAACATATCGTAAGATCATCAAGTATATACAGCTTTATAGACTGCAACATAAAAGACTACATCTATTTATGTTTGTACATGTTTAAAGAAAGGAGTGGCTTAAGACTTTTGAACAATGTTGTAACTCGCTAACAGAATTATGCAACCACAGTGCTTTACTTCTAGTTCTACTCAACCTTTAAGGTCAAGTAAGAAAAAATGAGTAGTGTTGACAGTGCATGCAGCACACATTATAGCAGTCGCTGAAGTAATCAGCACTGTCACAAAGGAGATCCCGCCCTCATCAACACATCGGCAGCCACTGGTGGGAAGCCACTGTCCTTGCATTAATAAAAAGCCACATTCACATATTGTAGATTGATGGGTGCACAGTGGTCAGACCCCGCTACCCAGAAGGACTCCACATTCATTACAGCTAAGTGAGTGAGCATATGGATACCCAGGCTTTTAATGCAAATAGAGCTTGTTTGCTATTTAAGATACAATCCATCAATATTTTCTGAAATTTTAATACAGGATTTAAAGATTGTGCTTGATCGTGAGTGTGCTAAATACCAATTTGTCTGCCAGTGTCATACAGTATTAAGCAGGATTAAACTAACCATTATTTTTAACACTAATTATCAGAACAAAGCAGCAGACAGTTTATCGCCACTAAAAGCCAAGAAATTGTACAGTATTCATATTTATGTTTTGTATTACCCACTTTAATATCTTTAATTTCAGCATCTGTACAGACGCGTCAAGGCAGCTTTTGCAATCCAGTCACGCAAGGTTGCACAGTGTCAGACTACAGTTTGAGATTGTGGATCAAGATTCTGCACTGACTTTGTTTGATTAATGTCACTGAATTTCCCAGCTGATGCATTTGTGTAAGGGTATCAATTATTTATGCATTTGCTGTGTTTTCAACTGCCAGATTTGCAATGTGGATCCAATTCTTACAATTTTTCCTCTCATTAACAGTTATCTCTCTGAGACGGATACCTCAAAGAAACATGTACACGCTTAAACTGCGTTGTTTGATGTTCTCGGCAGTCATCTCTGAAAAGAAATGACACATTTTCAATATGAAAAAAGGTGTCTCCAGACATAAATGTCACATTCACACATTGGTTGATCAAGGACTCTTGCACTGTGGCTGAATAGCCATACTTATAGCTGCAACTTTTTTTTAAAGAAAAGGCAGAATAGGAAAGTTGTCCCTTTAGTAATCTTCCATCTCATTTTGTGCTTTTTATTTCTCCTTATTTGTCTTCTCATTCATGAATAAAACTAGAATATTCTCTTCAGAGCTCTGCTGAACATTGTGACTGTCATTCTCAGTCTTCTTTCCAAGGTAAAGCTGCAATCTGCGATGTATCATCATTGGTTGCAAGACAATTGTAGGTCCCAACCAATAAAGTCCTAAGGTCTCCAGTTACAATATGCCAGATCTGGCAGTATTCATAAAATAGATAAGTTTACAAATGATTTAAAAAATGTTCTGAAAAAGAAGACGATATGAAGCACTGATGAAGGACTGCAGCAGGCTGTATACTGAGCTTTAAAGGGTGGAGGATTCCAGTAGAAGCATCTTGGTTGAGGGTGGAGAGCAGATGGCAGGAAGATTCAGAGAAAAAAAACTGAAAATCCTTTCATATGTCTGGAAGGTCCCATTCACAAGAGACATCAGCAAATATGGACAAAAGCTGTGTTCAGGGTGCACGTGGGAACTGTTGACAAATTGGAACTCGGGAAAGCGATGAGAGATTAAGTATCTTCAGCAGGATTGATCTGTGCCGTCACTGCTTAGACAGGAGCATATCCTCAGAAAACACACTATAAACAGTCTATTTCATGTCCATTTAGGCTATTTACACCACATATCTGCTGCACATATTGTGAGCAGACATTACAAGTGATCGATTATTATGTGTCCGTGGTGCTTGATACTTCAATATCAGGCATGGCACCATGGACAATCTTGCAAGGAGAGGTGGCTGATTTGTAATTATTAATATATTTATGCATAAGATGTTTTTTTTCCTAAATAGTGAATGTTATTTATTATTTGCACCATGACGTAAATCCAGTTCTATTCATTTTTGCTTTAATTACACAAGTGAAAATAGCTTTGCAGGTTTCACACAAATACCAAAAGAACAGAAAATGATTTAAATAAATCCACATTCAGTATGATAGACTAAATATCTAAATATATCAGTGTATTTGTTCATGATTTTGACATAATTTTCTTCTTCACATGCATGTGTTCCAATCAGAGGCGGAGCCAGACATTTGAAACACCCGGGGCTTAGCCCTAAAGGGTAGTATGCATGTAACAAAGTCGGGGCTGTATCAAGACACAGGGACTAAACCCCAATTCAACCAGACCCAGAACTGATCCGGAATTAAAACAGGACTACAACAGTTCAAAATCAGGACTACTTAGGACTTAACCAAGACAGAACCAGAATCAGAACTAGATGATAGTAGCACTAAAAATCATCATAGACCTGCACTACACTTGTTTTTTTAATTCTACCAAAGTACACTATTTAGATTGAGAAAAGTTTATATAATTATTTAGCCTTGTTGTGCAAACAAGCCTGCATAACTTAATAAATGTAGAATTTGAAAAATAGCAAACCTAAAAAGAAACACTAGGTACAAGATACATGAGTACCTATGATACGGTGATACTTTTGGTAAACAACCATTTGACTAACGTGTGTGTCTCACCTGCTCTTGTTCCATCTCTGTTCTGTCCTCATTCTCCATCTCCCTCTCTGCTCCTCTCTCTCCCTCTCTGTGCTGACAATCATCAAATATACACCAGATAACCAGATATTTACACACTCTTCAGATAAAAACACTTTTTTAACTGTAACATCAAATCAGACTAAATGTTTATTTTTTTTTAGATTGATAAATATAAAAACATATTTGTTAACTTTAAGAGTAAAGAGAGAAACTATCTGTATTTCTTAATTGCAAATGGCACCAAATTGTATTCAGAATTGAGCCACACTTATGGAGCTCCACAGTTCTTTTCCTGGTGTTTTGGTTGACATCTCTTGATTTTCCCATGTTAAAGAAACAGGCTCTGTGTTTTGCCTTATATGCATCCACAGGTGTGCCACCAATTTACTCACATGGACTCTACTAACCTATGAGAAGCTTCTTCAGCTCAGAATGGAATCGTCTGGAGTTTTCTTATTAATTAACAATAAACTTAGTGTATATGTACTCCTAAATTTGATCAAAGTGATAAAAAATAGAAGCTGTGTCTCTCTTTATTCTGACATTTAACTAATTCAAAAGATATTTCAATATTTATCTAAAACAAAAGTTTACTCTAAATTGATGTTGTACAGTAAAAATGTTTTATGTTTTCTCCCTAAAGTGTATGTAAATATCTGGTTACAAATGTGAATATCCTGCTGTGTACTGAAATCCCTCTTGTTTTGCATAGAAATATACTGAACAACATACAAATCATAATATATAAAATAACATTTACCTGAGTTTTTTCTTTGAAAGAACCCTCTAATGTCCATTCTTATATTTCAGTACATAACTGAAACCTATTTAGTCGGGGAGGGTAAGAACTGAAAATATGAAATAAACACACGTAAGCTAAGACTCTCTAAAAAAATAGCATTTGTTCGGCTTTTCATTTCGCCATTTGTTGATTCACTTGAAGAGGAAGTAACGTAATATTGGTCAAGTGATCAGTTTGATATCAATTGTGGGAGCCAAGTTAAGATAGTTCATATGTTTTAGTATTTATATTTTGCTGTTGTTAAGCTTGTTTGTGTAATTAATAATTTAAGAAGTAAATGCATGTTTATGGTGGAACTAAAATTATTTTATTGCTGTGTTGGTTTGGTTACGTAGTACCATGAATACATGTGCCTTAAAGACTCGTGTTTATAGTAAAATCCGGGCATCACGGATGTATGCAAATTAGCGCATGCGGTGCGGGAGGGGGGAGAGAAAAAGAGTTGACACGGCATAAGCTATACGCGGCAGCAGGGTAGAACAGAGCTACACGGTTTTCCTACCGTAGTAGGTTATTTTGTGGAGGATAAGTTAAACCTGACCACTCCTGTAAGATGCAAACTGTGGAATAAATTTTTTGTTACATCTTTTCACATCGGAGTCCCGTGGAGTTCTTTTTCCTCTTCAAACTGACGTACGCGAGTGAAGCACGGGAAAACTGGTCTCACGGCTTATACATCAATCTTTCGTGATACACCGTCATATTTACATTATTTGTACGGTATGAATGATTTGCTTTGGTACCTGGTCAAACTTAAGCTCTCCTTAGTATGGCTGGCTCCGTTTCTCCAACAGCGCACTCACAGGCAGCAGCTGCCCCGCCCTCTCGCTCAGTTGCTTAGTGCTTGAGCTCGGATCATACCAATATCAGGGGGGATTCACGCACAGTCGTAAATTCCCACAGTGTGCACTATGTGCTTCGAATATTGTGTGTACTTTTTGTTTTATACAGTTGTCAGCCAGGCATCTAACTATGAAAAAATTACACTCAAAAAGACCCCGGGCTTCTGACAAAACAACCCGGGCTTAAGCCCAGTAAGCCACCCCCACGCTCCGCCCCTGGTTCCAATAATATATTTGAATGAAAATAAAACATTCTGCTTTTAATCCATATTTGACATAAAATAAACAAACTTTATTTAAAAGTTCTTCAGTTAGAGCAACTGATATAGTAATAATAAGAAGAGAGTGCAGAATTATTAGGCAAATGAGTATTTTGTCCACACCATCCTCTGCATGCATGTTGTCTTACTCCAAGCTGTATAGGCTCGAAAGCCTACTACCAATTAAACATATTAGGTGATGTGCATCTCTGTAATGAGAAGGGGTGTGGTCTAATGACATCAACACCGTATATCAGGTGTGCATAATTATTAGGCAACGTCCTTTCCTTTGGCAAAATGGGTCAAAAGAAGGACTTGACAGGCTCAGAAAAGTCAAAAATAGTGAGATATCTTGCAGAGGGATGCAGCAATCTCAAAATTGCAAAGCTTCTGAAGCGTGATCATCGAACAATCAAGCGTTTCATTCAAAATAGTCAACAGGGTCGCAAGAAGCGTGTGGAAAAACCAAGGCGCAAAATAACTGCCCATGAACTGAGAAAAGTCAAGCGTGCAGTTGCCAAGATGCCACTTGCCACCAGTTTGGCCATATTTCAGAGCTGCAACATCACTGGAGTGCCCAAAAGCACAAGGTGTGCAATACTCAGAGACATGGCCAAGGTAAGAAAGGCTGAAAGACGACCACCACTGAACAAGACACACAAGCTGAAACCTCAAGACTGGGCCAAGAAATATCTCAAGACTGATTTTTCTAAGGTTTTATGGACTGATGAAATGAGAGTGAGTCTTGATGGGCCAGATGGATGGGCCCGTGGCTGGATTGGTAAAGGCAGAGAGCTCCAGTCCGACTCAGACGCCAGCAAGGTGGAGGTGGAGTACTGGTTTGGGCTGGTATCATCAAAGATGAGCTTGTGGGGCCTTTTCGGGTTGAGGATGGAGTCAAGCTCAACTCCCAGTCCTACTGCCAGTTTCTGGAAGACACCTTCTTCAAGCAGTGGTACAGGAAGAAGTCTGCATCCTTCAAGAAAAACATGATTTTCATGCAGGACAATGCTCCATCACACGCGTCCAAGTACTCCACAGCGTGGCTGGCAAGAAAGGGTATAAAAGAAGAAAAACTAATGACATGGCCACCTTGTTCACCTGATCTGAACCCCATTGAGAACCTGTGGTCCATCATCAAATGTGAGATTTACAAGGAGGGAAAACAGTACACCTCTCTGAACAGTGTCTGGGAGGCTGTGGTTGCTGCTGCACGCAATGTTGATGGTGAACAGATCAAAACACTGACAGAATCCATGGATGGCAGGCTTTTGAGTGTCCTTGCAAAGAAAGGTGGCTATATTGGTCGCTGATTTGTTTTTGTTTTGTTTTTGAATGTCAGAAATGTATATTTGTGAATGTGGAGATGTTATATTTGTTTCATAGGTAAAAATAAATCATTGAAATGGGTATAAATTTGTTTTTTGTTAAGTTGCCTAATAATTATGCACAGTAATAGTCACCTGCACACACAGATATCCCCCTAAAATAGCTAAAACTAAAAACAAACTAAAAACTACTTCCAAAAACATTCAGCTTTGCTATTAATGAGTTTTGTGGGTTCATTGAGAACATGGTTGTTGTTCAATAATAAAATTATTCCTCAAAAATACAACTTGCCTAATAATTCTGCATTCCCTGTATAGATGGCACAGTCCCTTTTGGAGCTCTTGTACTTTACATCACCAAATCAGACAGAGCACTGTCAAATCTCACATATTCCAGCCTCTCTGTCAGATAGTCGGTAATCCACAAGATGGTCAAAGTGTGTCCTGACATTTCCTGTGACTTCATCCTCAGTAGCAGCAGCAGCTGAATTGTACAGCCCTTAGTATATAGATTAACTATAATGCAATGCAATGTTTCATGTGCATTGGTAATACGCAAAATGTCTTTTTTGAGCAGTTTTTAAATAGCTGCAGATTCCCAGATCATCAGTTCAAACAACTGTACATAAACACAAGTTATTCGGACGTGTCACCACTTTGCGAAGGTCTGGAATACGTCTGAAAATGTCACCCTTAAATGAGAAGAAATTGGTCAAGATGTTCTGGAACAATCCAGGAATCCCCAAAGCTGGAATGTGCAGGAACACCATCATCACTGTCCAGATTTTAGCATGTTTTACCACCATGGATTGAAAACGTGCCCACCAAAAAGAAGGCCACCATTCCATAAATTGACACCTTCAAGCTTCACTGAAATTTGCATTTGCCCACATGCACGATCCAAATGTCTTCTGGAGAAATGTTTTATGATTGGATGAGACAAAGATTGAGTTATTTGTCCACAATGACAAGAGGTATGTTTGGAGGAGTAAATGTGAGGCTTTCAAACCCAACAGAACTGTACCAGGTGTCAAGCGTGGTGGTGGCAGCATCATGCTCTGTGCAATATACCAGTACCACAGCAGCGAAACAACCCAAAGTGGATGGAAAAAGAAGGAGGTGGAATTCCTTCCAAATTCTTCTACTTCACCTCAAATCAACATCTGGGTGATTAAAACTTGGACACTGTTGGGTGTTCCAGCAGGGCTATAATCCCAAACATACATCAAAACTGGTTCTGGAATGGTTACACTGGCTAATATTAAGCTTCTGGAATGGCCTTCCCAAAGTCCCAGCCTCAGCCCTATTGTGGACTACACTTGGTCCATGCACAGAAAACCAACCATTTTAAATGAACTCTACCAATTCTCCCAAGGAGTGGTTGAATACCCGCCCTGAGTTATGCTTGTTGATGGCTAAAAAAAAGCATCTGGTAGAGCTGCAAGTTTTTAAAGGGGCATATTATAACCAAACCAAACCAAATATTAGTAGGGGGTGTGCATCTATTAAAGCCTTTATCTATTCTTTTAACCCTATGTGGTGTAAAGAAAATTCAAAATAATTCCAGACTAGTACACCACTTCTTGTTTTTTATAGTCATTAAAGTTGTGTGCTGTACAATCATTCCACGCAGTAAAAGAAAAATTCCAAGAAATCCTTAAGAGCCCAAAATTACCATGACATTCATGCACAAGATGAATGTATGTGAACTTCTAACCATAACTGTGAGGTGCTGAAAAAGCTAGTAAGTAAAAAGTACAGTCCCGCGTAATTATATATTTTTTTCAAGACATTATGCACCCAAATACTAAAACACAACAGACTCCTGACTCCCCAGCTCTGTCCCTACCACTATGTCTAGTGCAATAATATATGTGTCACACACACATAAACACAGACAGGTTGAGCCTGTAAGTCCACTTAGTGCATTTAGTTTGACAGACTCATCTGATACTCAACTCTTCACCATCATCATGCTGTAAACAGAGTCCATAAAATGTATATGTGAAGCTGCTTTCTGCCCATAAGGCACTATAAAGGCCCAGTTTGTGCTAACCAAACTGGATGAAACATGTTTGTCAAAATGCACTAGGAAATGCAAATGCCATGTGCATTACTCAACGTAACGGCAGGTCCAGCAATAAATTGCAATCAGTCCCCATCTCCCTTAAGAAACCTATTCAATAATTCAGAATATATTATAATTGGCACACCCATAAAATATACTTTTCCTTTGGAAATACTGATGGAGGCTAGGAAATTCATTTCATCATATGTTGGGAATGTACACTACTGTGCATTAGTAGCTAATTTCCTCTGGGAAATTAATCTCTACAGGGTCTAAGATGAACACTGTCCACTATGTTCTGTGTAAATATTGACAGTACCGGAGAATGAGGCAGCTATATCCAGCTCATACATGCAACAGTTCAAATGTGTCAACACAGAGGCTTAAATTTGGAGTACACTTGATATGTCTACGAACCAAACTGACGAACAGTTGAGATCTCAAATAACTTAGGTGGAGAATGGTCTGGGAAAATCAAATGAATGGGCTTGTTTTTGCCAGTGATTTTTGTGTGAAGAAGTTATTATTATATAAGGCTTTCCAGGTTAAATCACTCACATTTAAATTCATTACAGATCCAAATGAAGAAGTTTATATATGGGCAGCTCAACAACAAAATGAGAGCAGTGAAACCTGTCAGCGCTTAGAATTCAGTTTCTTTCACCAACTGATGTACAAAATTCACAGAGACAGCAAGACAACTAGAGAAAAATAATGGCTTTGTCTGTGAATGCAGCAAGTCTCTGCAATATTTACAATGTTCTGTAGCCACCAAGTTTGGCTTTGAAGGCTCTCTTGGCATGCATAGATTGCCAGAAATCATCAGTGCTGGACTGATGGGGCCACTGCACCCCTATCTCATCATCTTTTTAGCTATGCCGCCTGTGCAGAGATATGTCCACCATCACTGAGGACGACCTCCCAGCTGGCTAACAAACACCCCCATTTGCTATTTTTCCTGACTACTGCCAAAGACTAATAGACAAATCCTGGAGAAAGACTAGCAGTCAGAAAAGAAAGAAAAGTCTGAAATGTATGCACAAAGTGTGGGAGCTTGTGGGCACGGCATGATCAGAGCCCCTGTAGCCAAGGCCACCATCTAAAATTTCATACATTTTACTCTAGTGGATGTGTAGAACCAAGATCATTGCCTGCATAACATTTTGCCTACTTCTGAATCATTGCTTCTACCCAACTGTTAAAAAAGTCTGTCCCAATCATGCTCTTACATTCTATGTCTTCATCCACCGATTACAGGAGAAACATTTGACCCTGGATTTTCATTGTGGTGAAAATGAAGGTTTGGTCCTCTGCTCAGTGACAGTGAATGCGTTGCCATGCCATCAAATGCTGAGAGCTGATGTGGGCAGATAGGGACATTTATGCAAATGAGGGGGATGATAACCAAAACATGGTGAGTGTTTTTGCAGATCTGCTCTTCTCTCAGTCACTAGAGATGAACTCTAGTGTTCCTGTAATTGCACAATCCCTGCAATGGAACATGAACCGTTGCATAAGTATCTACTTAAGGAAACACACTGAAAGGACAGACTTGAGAAGGAGGGTTGGGATTTTCCCGTAGTTACCCCATAGCTGCTAGACATTTTTAAACTTCCCATAGTGTTAAAATGCCTTCTGCATTGTTGAGTCAGGGCATTTATTATACACTATAGAAACAACTGCGTAAAAAAGTATTTGCCACTTTATAGCTTATTTTTGTTGCATATTTGTCTCATAAATGTTTTAGATCATCAAATAAATTCTAATATCAGACAACTGTACCTTCATACACACATTAATAACATGGACTGAACCACCACTTACAACCACTAGCACTTTATAAAACTACTGTAGAAATCATTCTTCATGAACAAATACATTGATATATTTAATCTATCATACTGAATCATTCTTTACAATACAATAATTATAGTTCTACAACTGTTTCTAACAGTTTATTAATTCTCACAACTGTGTCTCTACAATCTGTATAGTTTTCACATTTTTAACCATATTTATATCCTGTTTATAGCCTGTGCATACTTATAGTTATAGCATATTCATAACATACCTACATACATGTAACATACCTATAATATATCTATATTATTGCTAAAGCACTTTCTGGATGGATTCAAACTGCAATTTGTTGCCTTGTACTTGTGACATGTGCAATGACAAAGTTGAATTCTATTCTAAAGATAATCCAAGTAAGTACAAAAATACAGTTTTTGGAGTTCAGTTTAACTAGCCACACCCAGGCCCGATTACTACCAGACGTGTTTAATCAAGAAATCACTCTGTAGAACCTGTCTGACAATGTGAAGAAGGCTAAAAGATCTCAAAAAGCAAGACATCATGCCACAACCTAAAGAAACAGCTGAGAAACCAAGTATTCGACACCTTTCAGTCTGAAATGGGTTACAAAGCCATTGCTAAGGCTCTGGGACTGCAATGAACCACTGTGACCAAATGGGGATAACTTGGAACAGTGGTGAACCTTCCTAGAAGTGGCTGGCCAACCAAATTTACTCCAAAACAGCATCGAGGAGGTGAAAAAGAAGCCAGAACAACATCTAAACAGCTGCAGGCCTTGCCTGTCTCACTTAAGGTCAGAGTTCATGATACAACAATAAGAAAGAGACTGGGCAAAAATGACATCTATGGGGAAAAAATCAAAATGAAAACCACTGCTGACCAAAAAGAACTCAAAGACTCGTCTCACATTTGCCAAAAAATTATCTTGATGAGTTCAAACCTTGCCCTGATAACGTGCATGAGCCTTGTAGTAAAAAGTTATTTGAGTGCCCAGTTAGTTTAGGAAAGTAGTTCATAAATATCAGAATATTTTATTTCCAATGAAAAATGTTACTACAATTAAACATATTGTCAACTTGTATGTACATGTATGGCAGGACCTGGACCAGTATCCATGAATTCTGCTCTCTACCAGAACATCCTGTAGCAGTTTTTCCTGCCATCGGTTCATGCCCTCACGCTCAAGAGCACTTGAGTTATAAGGCAAGACGATGACCCGAGATAGACAAGCAAGTCCACCTCTGAATGGCTTTGAAAAAAAAAAAAACAAGGTGTTGGAGTGGCCTAGTCAAAATCTGGATTTAAACGTGATTGAGTTAGTTTGGCTTGACATTAAACAGGTTGTTCATGCTGGAAAACCATCCAGTGTGACTGAATTAAAACAATTCTGCAAACTAGAGTGGTGAAGTGAAAGACTTACTTTAGTTTGTGTAGCCTTGGATGGCACAAACAGTTATTGGGTTTAGGGGCAATTACTTTTGAACACAGTACCAGGTAAGTTTGAATTACTTGTTTCACCTTATTAAATGAAATCATCGTTTAAAACTGCATTTTATATTTACTAAGATTGTTTTTGTCTAATATTAAAATGTGTTTTGTCATCTGAAATATGTAAATGTGACAAATATGTGAAAAACAAAAAAGGAATCTAAGAAATCAGGAAGACAGTAAATACTTTTTCACAGCACTGTATTTAGCAACATTAGCACAACCCAATAAAACCATGAAAGCAGAGTGCACAGTTTTTGGTGTCTCAGATTCAAAAGTAACACCTAGCAGAAGATAATCCACTTCATATTTCTTCACGTTAGGCAACTTCACATCAGACATATTATGCGCTTGTGAGCCTGAAGGTCCCTCCCGCAATGGACAGTCACATTCTTGCATGCTCCTTTTTCAGGTGATGTCACCATATGTGTGTGTTAAAATGGCTTTGTGTGCTATCAGAAGATATTACAAAGACCCGAATTTCATAAATGTCCTACTGAAGCATGATGAATCTCAAAGCAGTAGTTGGGTACCACAGGCAACATAGGAAGAAATGATCACTAATAAACTGCAACTCCATAAGTATTGTCAGCACTGCTGAAAAGTGTATCCCGAGCCATCCCCCAAGGGGCATTCGTTGCTCGTGCCCTGTTCTGTCAGTCCCAGGATGCCTCCCCCCCACCGCTCATAACAATAACATTAAGCACCCAGGATTTTCCCCACACAACACCTGCCACATTATGTGATGACGTGAACCATCCTACCATCCCAGTTCCCATCTGGCAGCTGCCAACATTATAACTGTTCGCTAACACGGGGGTTAATGAAACCCCCGTGTTAGCGAACACACCTCAGCGTTCAGGGCTCAAGCTGCTTGGAGATCCGCATGCAGCCCTGAAGGATTGGCTCCATTATGGATGCCAGCACGGGGCTACACAAACTTCCTGAATAAAATAATGCTCACACCTGCTACCTGGGCTCAGCTGTTGCCATGCAACACAGGGATGATGCATTCTGCTGTGTATTCTCATGCTGTGTGCACAATGTCACCAATTACAACACGATTAGCGGACTTCCAAAAGTGTTAACTTGTACGTACAAGGGCAATTGTTTTTGCTACCATCCAACATTCACCTCGTGCTTTAACAAACTGTTGACTTCAAGGAAAACAACATCAAAGACGCAGTTTTAGGCAGGGGCTTTTCCTCAGCATAATGTGTCATTAACGACTACTTTATATTCCTCTGCCTTCACATACAAGCACTTTTTATCATTTTCTCAGTAGAAGCTAATCGGAGCTGAATACACAGACAAATGAAGTGAGCAAAATTGATCATCTGGTTGCAATGCAACATTCTGCTGAGAAACCTTGGGTCCTAGCGATCGCGTTAGTTTAGCATATGTCACCCACCTAATTGTTTTTGAAGACTGAACACCTGCCAGGTTTTCACCTGCCCTTTTATACAGCAGTGGAATGCAGAATAAGTGTATTTTAACATTTAACATACTGGGATAGGATGCATGAAAATTCAAAGACAAAACAGTCATACGCACATGTGCACAAGCCATTGTCACCTGTAAAAACTAGCTTAAGCTGGTTTTACACTGGTTTAATCATATATTTGCGTATCACTACAGCTACCTGCTCCTTTGGTCTTCAGCAAATGGAATGCTAAAAGCATTAGCATTACTTTAGTTGCCATTGCACACAACTATTCTATTCTAAGGCTATTTATAGTGCCATCTCACAAACCTTGCAGCAACATCATCAAACACTGGGGAAGATAATAATTTAGATTACAACACACACAGACTTTAAAAAATAATTTCTCAGGCGTGCAATATTCACACATTGCTACACCAGACTGTGTTTTTTTTACAGTGAAAAGTAAAAGGGGCTGAAAATATTTCCAGAGAAGAGATTTAATTTATGTTTAAGCCCAAATTTCTAGCATTTTGGAGGTGTTTTACAAGGGAAGCTAGCGTTTCACATCAAACAGCGGCCTGTTCAATAATCCGTTACATTTAAGGAGACACACCGAGAGGCCAGAGCATGGAGGCACTCAAGAGGGGGGGCCTGATCATTTGAATCCTGCTTCATGGAGCATGGAGAGGCGGGCGTATCTACTCTGTCACCATCAATACCCGTGCATGCTCTCTCACACCTTTCCCTTTCTCTGTACACTTACTAAATGCCACATGAAAGAGCCAGACCTTTCCTCTTTGGCTTTTAAAACCCTTTGAGGATGCAACCCAATATTTATTGCAGCCGGTGTCTTTGAAACAACAAGAAACTTTCAGACATAGGTGGGCGTGTTGGGGTGTAGTAGGGTTTATGAAAAGAAGCTGTAAAGGGGCAAAGGAGATGTAATAAGAATGCAAGAAATAAAAGAATAACTAGTGTTGTGCCTCCAACTTCGTGTTTTGCAGGCTCACAACAAGCTTCACACATCAAATAGTGTAGCAGAGCACATTTCCCCACAGTCGATAATGCACTTAGAGCATCACAACGCACTAGGCATTGATGTTATTTTGAGATTATGTTGACTAATCAATTTTTTTTTCTAAAGGCATCCTTTGTGCTGTTTTTTTTCCACTGCCTTCCTGATAATTTCCTTCTTGTTCCATTTTTTCTCATCTTGGTTGATATTTTTATGCAAAGCTGGAGTGGTAGGGATCAAAGCTTCATCCGCTATCTCACACTGAACTTCAGCTTCAAAGGATTCAGCATCCTGTGAAATTTCAATCACTAAACAACAGTTAATGATTGTAACACTACATTTAGCTGAGGGTAAGCATTGTAGTTCCAACACCTAACCAGCTTCTTGGCTATGATCCACAGGCCCTTGCAGAGCGTTCGCCGCTTCGTAAGAGAGCAAAAAAAAAAATATTTTTTTTGTGTGTGTGTCAACTTAGGGGTACAACTGCCTTTCTTATTTTGCGTGAGGTATTATGCGTCTGCGACTGTAATATTAATACCTTATGTGATCTATAGATGGGGATTCAGGATTGGATGAGTGCACTCTACTACCATCTTCATCTCCTTTTGCTCTTTTTGCCACTATACAAAGAAATGCTAATCGGCCTCACCTTGAAAAGGTCTCGTCAGTTCTCTATAAAGGAAAACAAAACACTTTGCCAAGGGGAATCAAGGTGTATGAGCATTTATTGAATGTAGAATATAAAGAATGTGAATAAATGTGAAGTATCTAAGCTCGTGTAGAAGAGGGCGCATGAAGAATAAGTAAACGCAAAGGACCTGAGGAAATTGCAACTCCTTTTCAGAAGAGATTTAAGCGACTGTCCGTGATGCAGACGATGGTCTGATGCTAAGGGTTTTTATATGTAATCACAGGTCACTTGCATGGATATGAGCTCATTTATCTCTGCCGCTTTAGCACTCTCACCATGCCGCCTGTCCTTTCTGATTGGGATCCAAAGGTGAACTTGAGCTTCTGTCGCAGATTTTTTAAAAATCATAATCATACCCCCCCTAAAATGATAGCAGACAGGAAGGTGGGATGACATGACTAACATGTACATCAAAATGTGAGATCTGAGGATGGTAATCCTCAGATCTCGCCAGATCTCGCCAGTTGGTCAGACTTTGATCCAGGATAAATATCAGCAATAATGTTATAAATTGCGAATGAATTCAAAGCGGCTCAGGTGGTAGACATAAGACGTGAGACTTTATTGTCACCGTGCCACTGTCACAGCATCACAACAAGATCAGTTGGTAGATAGATGCATAGATAGATTTGTATATATGCAGTGTAAACACCATATAAATACATATACACACAGACACACAATAAAAAGGCTGTTCTGCTGAAGTTGCTCTGTATCTCATTCTGAATGGCAAGAGTTTGAAGAGGTGGTGTGCAGGATGGATGATGTTGGTAGCCATGTAGGCACGCTGTTTAGGCAGTGGACCTTGAAGATGTCACTGATAGCAGATAGCGGGATCCCACTGATTTCCCGGGCCTACTTAGTGACCCTCTGTAGCGCCTTCTGAGCCAGCTTGCTACATCCCGCAAACCACACAGTGATGAGTATTGTATGAATGTATGTGTGCCTGAATGAGACCTGTAGTCGAAAGTGGTTTCACAGCTCAATTCAAAGTACCTGTCCATTTACAGAAAGGTAAAAACGATGAGATTGTATCTCTACTAAATATTACAAATGTAAGCACTAGCTTTTCTTTGTCCTCCATTCTTGAATCGAGACTACACATACATGTATGCTGAATGGCAGACGCATATGATTGAAAGATAGTAATATACTTACTGATGCGTTCGGCACTATCCTGTCTCAATAGCTCAGCATCTACCTGTGTCTGAGACCTCACAAGCCATCTCATTCATTATTCACATCACTTTCAACTTTGCGAGACCTAACCACTTGATGACTGCAGAAAACTTAAGCACACATGAATAAAAGGACTGACTTAGTACAAGGGCAGTTGTCATTGATAGTGTTGTAATTTAATTTATCCTGACTAGTCGCTCCACAGATTGGAAATGACAATGATAACCTTCATATCTGCCTTTATGTAGATGATGATGCATTCAAAGAGCCTCCGAGCTCATAATGTCACCTCCACTCAAGTGCTATGTTTTGTGTTTTTTTTAACCTGATGACGCGTTGATTAAGGTAAGTTTTCAATATTAAACACTTGTCACTCATTTTTTAACATCAATTTCCTTTGGCAACGACAAAGTGTTTGATTTGCTAATTTGCCTTTGAATTGCAATTGGGCTCTCCTTGGAGCTTTCCGCTTGCCACCGCTTAATTTAGCTCCTTTCTGTGTGACTTTTGGGGAGGTCAACATCAACAATACCACCAAGCCTCGGCGGAATCCTCTGACCTGATAAGACACAGGACATAAAGCCCAACAGAACCCTATCAGCAGCGGCATGTGCATGGTGAAAGCCCTGAATGCATGGTATGAAAGGATAAGCAGAGCAGGGAGCTTGGGCACGGTCAAAACTCCCACAGATGAAAATGTTGTGATTTGTTTGCTTGTGCACCAATCTGGAAATGCTGTACAGCACAAAAGGGGGGGAATTAACATGGAGCAGGCACTTCTACTTTTCATACTCACGCTATTGTCATTTTTCCTCCCTCCTTGGAAATTTGAGACTGTACCTATAAACTCGATCCATTTCTAGCTAAGAGCCAAAATTAATGACCAGGCACCAAAAGTTCAACTGTAATTCCACCGAGTGGCCTGTTTACATCTCTATTCTGTATAATGCAGAAGACAAGAGGACTTTTTAATTCTCTCCTCAGCGCCACGTTTATGACTCTCACATATAAGTGCTTCAGCAGACATGGCCAATTACCTTTACTCATTAAAAAGCCTGAAAGGAAGCTAATCTAAGTTCAGCGTCTTGACCCGGCAATAAATAGCATCACGCAATAACATGTGCCATTCTTCTGCTCCCTGCCTGCACCGTAGAATAAAGGAGATCAATCATAAAATTATATTAGCTCCTTTACATTCTTTCTGCATTATCATGAAATGGCTATAATAATCACAGCTTGTTGATACAGTATATGGTCATACGTCCTTGATGACTGTGAAGTGCATAATGGTTTTATGCACTTTTATGCAATTTGAAATGCTTACTCTTAAGAGACACCCCAGGTCCTTGCCATTTTTTTCTCTAATCCCTGTAAGGTCCCCCCTCCTTGCAACCTTGGTATGACCCAAACCGTGTATATCAGAGCACACACCTGTTTTGCCCAGGTGTTCAAAGATTTTGCACTCACGCCATGGCACATTTTGCCTGTCTTTGCCTTTTTTTTTGCTCACAACTCTTCTCCTCTACTCTCCATTTAGCATCTAATGAGGAACATCAAATAAACAAATAGGCCAGTGGTCTAGTGACCCACTGCAACCTCCCATAATAGTCATCTATCATGTTTTTTTTTTTTTACCTTGTTGGTAATCTACTTTATATTGTCTTCCCTGTGCATCAAAAATCAATTTCAATAGCATGGCAATGAACATTACCTAGCCCTGAATGTGATATGATTACTGCGTCAATTACCAGTGGTGTTTGCTGATGCCCTTGGTAATATTGACGTTCTTAAATTAAGCTATATGAGGCTGAAGGACTTCACTGCTACTGTATTCTGAAGGGGTAACTGACTTCGCCAGAGACTGCAGCTCTGGCAGTGCATTCAGCAAGGGATCTGCATGTCATAATGGGATATCATTACTTCACTACCTTCATTACAAGGTCCTCATCTGCTGGGGCTTGAGCGTAATGTTAATTATTATGGAGGAGCCAAACCAAAAGGGGCATTGTAGCTGAAAATGCCATTTTGATTAGGATGACTCTTCCTCCTTTTTTTAATGGCTTGTTTGGGTGTCAGTAGGACAACATATCAAGACAAGTGGCGCTTATGCATGTATACAGTATATATGCTTCTTCCAGCATTACACTTCACTCTTTCTTGAGGCAAAAACAGTTGGGAAGAAGTGGAAGTGGTGACTCTGGACACTACTTTTCTAAGCTTTAGGGAGAATCACTATGCGAATGAATGTGTGGTTGTGTCTCACACTGACACTGGCCTTTGTGGAAAACCAGAGGGCAAAGAGACACAAGTTTAGCCATAGTTAATGCAGAGCCGAGAAACTACCAATAACCGTGGGTTAAAGTGGGCCAGAACGATCCGGATTGGCATTCCGGCACTTTCAGTTAATGAGCATTTAAATCTGATAGGTAGGATAAGGAATATTACTGTACAATGAGTTAATTTTTCATGTCCTGCAGCCTGGCTTTGCTTCCAGTGACGGCATGGAGATACTTGCTCAGTAATAAGAAAATAATGGCGTCCCGCGGCCCGCTTAAACCCGCACCACTTTTCTTTTTTCTTTCCTTCTCATCCCTGTGATAATGAAGTTACTGGTGCTGTGTCAGTTGCATCCATCCTACTTTTTCTGCATGCTGTGTGACGGCGCAACTATGTATCAAAGCCAAAGGAAAGAATATGACACACAGCACGCTGTCAACATCATTACTTTTGCGAATGCGTCTGCGAATTCCTATATTATAGTCTGACAGAAGACAGTACCTTTGTGAGAGCAGAGTGTTATTCTGAAATGTTTGGGATCTGCCCGAGTCACATTAGTAGCCGTATTTTGACAGACGTTTGAAGATGTTTTGGGAGTACATGTGATATGAGAGAGAGTGTCCTGTAAAGGTAAGCTAACTGCGTGGACGTTGATTTTTGATGTTGGAGAGCTCTGTGTGTACACTGCTTAGGGAAGACACAGCTTGTGTGTTTCTGCAGTGTTTATTGTGGACACACTGCTCTGCAGAAATGTAATACAGCACTGGTCACTACTCCCCGTGCTCGATAAAGGAAAGAAAATAAATAATAACCACATTGAGTTTTTTTAAGGTCCAACTGTCAGTGCAATTCTTAGATCAGGGGAGGGGGAACTCCAGGCCTCATTGGGCCGGTGTCCTGCAGCTTTTAGATGTGTCCTTGATCCAACACAGCTTATTTAAATGACTAAATAACCTCTTCAACAAGCCTTGAAGTTCTCCAGAGGCCTGGTAATGAACTAATCATTTGATTCAGGTGTGTTGACCCAGGGTGAGATCTAAAACCTGCAGGACACTGGTCCTTGAGGCCTGGAGTTCCTCACACCTGATTTAGATAAATCCCTTGGGATTTTTTCCATCTCTATCTAGCTCTGGTTCTGCCCCATAAAAGTTACAACATTAATTACAAAATCACAATGAGAAGAGCATATTTTAGTACTCCATAATCTAAAATGTATTAATTGATTCATTCTGTTTTTAAACTGCCTGCTGTGCAGCAATTCCTTAACATCTTGTTTGCATGCATATTGGCCAACGCCTTGTGATTGCAGCTCGTTATAAATGAGTTTGTGGTTTCATACATCCCGTACCACTCAGATTGAATTATTTTTTTATTCAGTATGATCCAAAATGACTGACTGAGCCCATGACCTCAGCATGAAAGTGTTTGCAGAGGTCAATTCAGAAAGCCATTTATCCATAGACATCTATGGGAGTGGAAGTCATTTTACAACCACAGCTATCGCCATCTGGTGGCCTTCAGGGAGAATGCAGGTTTAAGGCATTTCTGCATCTTTCAACCTCACAAGCTGCATCCACGCTTCATCCAGAGATATCAACACCATGCATTCTGCTCAATATGCAATACAGATCAGTCACAGATCAGATCAGTCACAAAGGATTAGCAGATAATAATTATACTTCAAATTTTCACAGTTCTTCCGATGTATTGGTAGCTGCATTTCAAGTCTGACTTAAAAGCAACAAAGTTCAACAGAAATGGCCATTCTAACTCATGAAATAGCATAAAAATTTCCATGTTACGCAGGAGAGATTTATTAAGTTTGTACCACCCGTCTCCCCCCTTTCTTCAAGGTAAGCAGTCTGAAATCTTAAGTACCTGTCCAACTTAACAAAATATGCCCTCACTTGAATCAGTGTTGCAGCTGTATTAGTTTTTCTTTTTTAAGAAGCCAATAAATGCATTACATTTAAAACATATGCGCCAAGTTTTTCTTAGCCACAAAGATGTACTGAGCTCCATTAAATCATCTTTTATTCTGAGCATATTTTATGACCAAAAAGCAAACCCAACACAATGACTGAAGAGAGCTCATGTACATAACACAGTTCCTCTCGAAGGTTGTTGATTTTGTCCTAGATGAATAGTTCAGTAAATAGAGACTTTCTAACGTGATCCCACGCCACATTTTTTTGACACAAATTCAAGTCAACACCTGTGGTTAGCCAGGATGACTGTAGAATTACAGCAACAGGGATTATAGCCATCTGCTATGAATGAATCAGATTGAATGCATGTTATGTGTCAAACACAAGCTTGGGTGTTCAGGCAGTATCGGGCTGTCAGCCGTGTCCCTTGGGTCCACTTTCCTCTTTTCTTCCTCTTGTCTGCACTGTGTCACCCATTCGTGGCCCTCTGCATGTAACTCTATGCACGTCTGAATGTATGTGCGATGCGAGGCTGTGGGTTTTTTTTTTTCTTTCATATCTTTCATGTGGGCCTGTCACACATCATGTCGGCTCTCCCACTCACACTCCTCCTCTTTCTCATACACAGAGGCACTCATACGCGCAACACACAATCAGGTCAGGGTCTTTGAACAGAACCCACAGGCAGGCTACTATCCAGGCTTCTCTGCTGTTTGAGCTGAGCTGTCTTAGTCATGTCTGCCTTTGAAGTTGATGCAGACAGTTGGATGGAGGAGCTCTGTGCTCCTATGGTTGAGGAGAAGGCTCAGGGAAACATCAGTGAGCCGAGGCTTGACATGGCCATGCGAGTATAGACACTGACACACACATATACAGTAAGTACAGACGCGCTGCATTGCAGGGACAGCAAAAAAAAAGAAAAGAAAAAGGAAACAACAACAACAACAAAACTCAATCCAACAGAGTAGAATAGACCCAAAGCTCTGAGTGTAAACAAAAACTGCAAGAGCCAGAGATACTGACTGCTGGAGGTCTTGACCTTATCAGTTGAGGAAAGTCCAAAGGTGTAAGAAGAGCAGAGTCTCCATTAGGTTCAGTCAGTTGAAGCCCACTACAACTGGCTTTGCGCAAAAAGAGCCTGAAGGTTGAAATGAGTAACAGTGAAGCGAGTAAAGTATTTTCAGGTGACTGCGAACGGGGGGATGAAGGGGATGGCGCTTGAGGGCTAAAGGAGCAGAAGTGGGAGGAGAGGGATAAATACTTCAGAAAGAAACAGAGCGAGCTGCCACAAGGGGAGGTGACTCAGGGGTCAGCTGTGGGTGTGAACAAATCCCAGTGCACAATTAAGTCTTCAGAAGAAGCGACGGTGTCTTCGAAAAAGTATGCCCCAGCGCGCACACGAACACACGCACCCTCAAAATAATCTAAACTACTAACAGATGTTTGGTGATTTGTTTTCTCTCACCTTTTGTTGTCTCTGGTGTGAAGCCGGGCAGCACTGTCCAGCAAGAATACTAATTTTATTCCTAAAAACATCTCTCAGCAGTCCTTGATATCCACAACAAAAAGGCAAACCATCTGCTGTTTTGTTTTTGTCTGCAGCATTAAATCAGCACTCTACTTCGTCCTTAATAGCAATGCAATGTGAGGCAAGACTGACTTTTGTGTGTCAGTTTGAAATAATGTAGACAATAGTTGCTGGCACCACTGTCTACTGCCAAGCAACTCTAAAGTTTGTTGTTATTACTGTATTTTATTTTGATAACGACTGAAGATCTCACTTTAACCTTTTACAAAAACTCTGCATTATTGTTATGGAATAAGATCCATTTCATACACGCTCCCCCATTTTCAGAAGCGCGAAATCTATTGGACAAATTAAGATAATGTTAAATCTAAGTTTTGCTTTATATTGGGGTATATTTATACTGCCTGAAGTCTAGAATGAATCCATGCACATCACTAGATGTTGTGTTTCCTCCCCTGAGATGCTCTGCCGGGCCTTTACTGCAGCCACCTTCACTTGCTGCTTCTTTGTGGGTCTCACTGCCTTCAGTTTTATCTTCAGAAACTGAAAACATGCTCTACTGGGTCGAAATGAGGAAAGGTGACTCACCGGCTGCTTTGAGAAACTTGGGTTGTTTTTGCAGTAAGCTTTGCATAATTATTCATTCGCACTGTTAAGTGCTGTCCAGTTAGTTTTGCAGCATTTGTCTGGACCTGATAGGGAGCACAGCCCTGTCCACTTCAGACAGTGTTAATATGATGTTAAAGATTTGGCAATTATATATTTGTTTTTCACACTGTTAACATTGTTATTAACAAATATATAAAATAAGTATATATAAGTATACTGTTTCCAAAGAGACAATAGGGTACATCACTGACACAAGCTCATCTAGGCTGGAATAGCTGCATGATAAAGTAGATAATAACATTGTTGCATAATCTGGTCATTTAAAGGCTTCATAATATCCTGTAACAATGCTGCTGCCCAAAATTATTCTATAATTCTGAATTCAAATTATGACCCGGGGAAACAAAAGCGTATTATTTTTTAATTGATTGAGTCACCATTTTTGACCTCCTTGTATGATTTACAATCACCTCTGTCTCCAAGCCTGGATGTTTGACTGTGACCAGCTAATGTTCTCTGTATTCATGCTACCAAAAGGAAGAAACATATCGATTTTGGTGACCCTAAGACCTTCTCTCAAGTGGTATCAGACCAAAAACCTTTTGTTGTCATCTTCTGACCCCTTGCTCATTCTACTACATCATTTGCTGATAGAAAAAGTTTCACAACCATCATCATGAAACTTGCACAAAAAAAAAAGAATTATATATTAATAAAACCTATTAAAATATGTTTTTAAATTCTACACTATTGGAGTGTTGATGATGCTGTATTTAAATACTTGCTACCCTTCCCAGCAGCTCATACATAAAACAAGACTTCACAAACAGAGGAAACACACAACTCTTTGACAGCTGGGCATATCTAAAACCCTAATAAAGACTGTGTTACAGACACTAAATAGATACTTTAGTGAGATGATTGTCTCTAAAGATTATTATCTTTACTTGTCCTACATAATCAAAACAATGCACTCATACATGGCAAACAAAAGGCCGTGTCAATTGCAACCACAGCATTAAATGAGAAGCAGTGACTCTATTGACTGATGTGGATTAAAGGCAACACAAACAAGTCACAGCAATTATGCCTTTATGGCATTTGTCAGAGCAGACTTATTATGCTTTGTATTCAGTGTTGGGACTAACGCGTTATTAAGTAACGCGTTACAGTAACTACGTTATTATTGTGGTAACGAGCACGGTAACTAGTTATTATGCCAAAACCGGGAACGCGTTACTCGTTACTGGGATTCAAATAGGCTCGTTATTCGTTACTTTGTGTGGTGGCTATCGCGGAGCTTCCACAGATTCAATAACATTAGCAAGTGGCGGAGGCCAGCAGGTGGATGAAGGAAATGGGGGCCAAGAGGAGAGACCCGAAGCAGCCGCCGGTCCGAGTATCAGGTGAACTGAACTTCAGGTAAGAAGTTATGACCTGCAGTCATGTATCTGAGTCACATATAAATCAAGTTTAGGTGGAGTTTATTTTCGTTATGCTGACTTTTTCGTACTGCGTGCTAGCTAGCATGACGGAGTTTCTATACAGCTGGGTGGGTGCTATGTTACTGATGTTGAACTTTATTTTATTCATAGGTTAATTATTAGAGTTGCCAACCGTCCCGTAAAAAACAGAATCGTCTGGTATTCAGAGAAAATATTACGGGTTTCGTATTGAGGTGAAAAGGAACATTTTGTCCCGGACTTCAGCTACAATGAAAAAGACACAAAGCTGGATTTATTCTGTGTTTATGCTGCACAGCTGCCTCTTCTCCTCTCATTCTCTCCCCCTCCCTCTCCTGTTTCTACTTCAATCATGAAACTGATCAATGATCAGCTGATCGGCTTTTCTCTCTTGTTTATTTATCGCCTACTTTGCGCCAGAAAGAGGAAACCAGCGGGTGTCGCGCACGTTTAAGCTTGATCAGCTGTTGTTAGAATTTATTTAATATTACTTTCTACTATCAGCTGATGTTTGCTGGAGCCACAGCTGTAAAAGCTGCTGGTCATGTTGTTGGTTTGGATATGTGGTGAGAGGGAAACATGAAGATGAAACCAGGAGATGTCCTTACTGAATCATCAGAGCTGAACAGGTGATGGAGAAACAGGTTTACCTTTTAGGTGACATGAATGAGTTGAAGGGAAGTTATGAACTGTTTCTGAGAGACAAATAACACCAGGATCCTTTTTTTTACTTAGCTGACAGCTGGTAACTGTGCAGGGGCGGGTCTAGCAAAGTGTTGCCAGGGGGGCAGGTAGGGCATTAACAGGGAGAGGTGGGCACAAGGAAATACTTTTCTTTCTTATTCTCATTTAAAATGTCTCGCTTTTAAAAAAATAATTATCTGAGTCTTACAACAAACGATTGATAGATTGATGCATATATACCATCAGAACAGTGTACATCACTGTCACAACAGCGTTTGTTTTCATTCAAAGGCTTTATGATTTTTCCTATAATGGTGGGCCGGTCTCTAGTCAAATTCCCCGGGACGATTTTTTTTTTTTGTCCCAGTCCAGCCCTGTAAGCAGCTCATCTGCAGTCTGGTGTTACCTACATCTTCCTATTCAGAAGGCAGAATTTCCGAGTTCTGAGTACAATCGAAAGCACCACGACTGCAGTTTTTGTGTTGGATGTAAAAAGCAGGCTAGAATCATGGCGGCGGTCAACGACGGTCCAGGCGTGGGATTTCTCTCGTGGAAGTGTGCACATTATCTTTTCCTTTCTATTGGTAGGTGGCACAGTGCACTTGTGGCAAGTAAGCAAGCTAGAAGACTGGCAATCTTGCTGGGTATCCAGTTACGGAAGCAACACATTAACAAGAGAATTCTGAGTAAAACCAAAGTTACTTTCCCTAGTAACTAGTTACTCTGAAAGTAACGAGTAACTTGAAGTAACTGAGTTACTTTTGATAGAAGTAACTAGTAATGTAACTAAGTTACTAATTTAAAGTAACTTACCCAACACTGTTTGTATTACAGTTACTGATGCTTTTTTACTAACGTCAGTTTTGTTAATGCAACTTTAAAATACAGTAAATGTGTCAACTACTGCAACCTCTGATGTAAACCACAGGAGCTTCCTTGTCCAGAGTCGACTCAACAGACTGCATCAGCACCTAATAAATAAGCATGTTGCTTCTTTGGAAAAAAATGGGGGCTTGCTTTGCAGTTTTTATCTTGGTTTCATAATGCTTAGTGTTATTCAAGGATATGCTGCATATGGGTTCCGGCATCTTTTCCGGCATTCTCTAAAAGTGACAGCGGTATTCTGTATTGACTGATATTTACAGTGGTAATCACAAATGTTGCCGTTTGTTCTACTTGATTATCCGTTCTTTATCCATATGTTTAGGTAAGGCCTGATTTCTTTGTTCATGTGGTTGGCATTTTTCTTGGAACAGAGCTGACTTGGTTGAGTTTGTTCTTTTGTTGATAAAAACTTTTGAAAGTAGTGTGGAAAATTGCTTCCTTCTAATCCGCCGGTGAGTTCCTGTAGTTTTTATCTCCATTTCTATTTGTACTAGCTCTTTTTCTCTCTACTGAAGTAGGGCTGCACGTTTCCTTTTTTTTCCCTCGAAGACCACTGAACAGAAAATAGCCTTTTGAGGCCATACATGAGAGGGGACACCATTAGAGAGGCTGATAATTGCACACCACTCTAGTTCTTGTACAGCATGTGGTCTTGGAAAAGCACTGCTAAAAACCTTAATAGGACTGGATGACAGAGTGGCTTAGTATGGAAAGCTCAGGAGGAAAAAAAAGTTTATGAAGATGTGTTTTCATATTTAACTTAAGAGTACGCGAGAACTGAAGTAGGCTCGATTGAAAGTTTGTGGGCCATAAATTTGTCCTACATAAGAAAAAAAGAGAATACACTTTACACACAACTCAGCGAGACGTCCAAGTGATCCAACATATCTTGTAAATTAGGATCTTTTTCATTCAGGTTCCTCTATGCATGCTTGAAACAGGAAGAAAAAGTACAAATTTTTCAGCCATTTCATACAAATACACACAAACAACTGTTGTTACACAGTCTTCAAATTGCATTGATGCATTCATTTTTGTGGATATGAATTATAGTACTTCCAATTTTCTGTAGCAACAAAGAATAGGAAGTGATTGCAGTAGGGTATCTCTCTCATCATTTAATTGAGAGGCAAATTTTTTTGTTGATGGTCACAATAACTTTAGATTTTCACTTGCCTTCAGAGTAAGTTCAGGCAAGAAAACTACTTGATTATGGTTAGAAATTGTGATTTTTGGATAAAATAATAAGATCACCACTTGATTAAACACTCTTGTTGTGCTCAGTCATGTTGCATGGTCCAAAAAAACAGCACCTTATATACAAAGAAGCAGAACTTTTGATTCTCATCCATGACACTGGGTACAATACTGTACAATAAGTACTACTAAGTACTTATTCTACAGTATTGTTGTAATAGTAGTGAAATTAACATGTCTCTTAACATCTATATTGTGTCTTTTTTTTTTTCTATTGTGCTTTTGAACTTGTGTATATGTTACGCGCAAACTACAACCTGAATCTGAAAAAGTTGGGACATTCTTTAATTTTGAACAAGTGAAAACGAAAAGACTTTCAAATCACATGAGAAAATATTTTATTCACTGCTGAACATAAATAATATAACGAATGTTCAAACCGGGAAATTTTACCAAATTTCATCCACCAAATAAGCTCATATCAAATTTGATGCCTGCTACAGGTCCCAAAAAAGTTGGCACAGGGGCAACAAATGGCTGAAAAAGAACGAATGTTAAAATAAATATTTAGCTGGGAGAACATCTAGCTGGGAGTTAAGTTTATTGATATCAGGTCTGTAACATGATGAGCTATAAAAGAGATGTCTCCAACACTCTTCTCTTTACCGGCTTCAGTCAGTTCAGAATGCAGCTGAGCATCTCTTAACAGGTACTAGAATCTATGACCATATCACTCCAATTTTAGCCAACTTACATTGGCTCCCTGTTAAATATCGTATAGATTTTAAAATTGTTTTGTTCACTTTGAAAATTCTAAAAAATCTAAAAAAAACCAGCTATCTTTCCGAACTCCTCCACTTGTACAATCCCAATAGAACACTTAGATCATCCAATCAGATGCTCCTAGCACAACCTAGGTCTCGACTGAAGTCAAGAGGTGACCGGGCCTTTGCGACCGTAGCACCTAGACTCTGGAATAACCTCCCTGTTCATATTTGTACCGTCGAGTCTGTCCGGTCTTTTTTTTTTTTTTTTACCTTTTTTTTATTCAAATCAGACAACAAAGTATGTATCTCATTTACAGTGACATAGTTTTTTTTTTCCTTTTTTTCCCCCTTCCCCTCCTTCCTCTCCCCCTCCTTTTTACATAAAATATAATTACCATTATATAAACAATCATATATCTATGTCTATACATACACATTTATATACCTAAATAAGTATATACAAAGGAGGGGGAGAGGAAAAAAAAAACAAAACAAAACACCCCCCCCCCCCCCCCCCCCCCCAAAAAAAAAAAACAAAACAAAAAAACAATACACCTGCCCAGACCAATGTGTATAATCTTGGAGCAGATATGGGAGGAGGCCATCCCTCCCAGTTTTACTTATTAAAGTAATCTATAAAGGGTTGCCAAATTAGGTAAAACTGTTTAACATTATCTCTCAATGAAAATTTAATTTTCTCCAACTGTAAATGATACATTGTGTCTCTTAACAAAGCAGAATGAGTTGGGGGGGTTTTATTTTTCCAATTTAGAAGTATAAGGCGTCTTGCAAGCAATGTTATAAAACTCAGAGCACAAATTTGTTTATTATTTAAGTATTTAACTGTAGCTACACCAAATAGTGCCATTACTGGAGTCTATCCAGTCTTTTAAATCACATCTTAAAACCTATCTTTTTACTTTGGCTTTTGATTCTAATTAGTTGGCTGTTTTCTGGGTTGTTGTGTTGTCACCTACTGTCTCCTGTCCTGTTTTCATTGTTTTGTTTTAATTGTCTCATGCTTTTACTGACTGTGAAGCACCATGGTCAGATTTGTTGCTTTTAATATGTGCTATATAAATAAATTTTGATTTGATTTGATTTGATGCCTTAGAAAGGCCGAGACTCACAGATGAAAAAATGGGTAGAGGCTCTCCAATCTGTGAAAGAGTGCGTAAAAAGATGGAATACTTCAAAAACAATGTTCCTCAATGTCGAATTGCAACTCTCATCATCTACAGTGCATACCATCATCAAAACATTCTGAGAAACTTGAGATGTCTCTGTGCGTAAGGGACAAGGCTGAAGACCTTTGTTGGATGCTCATGTCTCAGACAAAACTGCATCACTCATCGGCATGATTGTGTCACTGACATTACTAAATGGGCCCAGGAATACTTCCAGAAACCACTGTCGGTTAACACAGTATGGTATGGGCAGCTTGCATGTTATGGAAGGAGCTATGAAAGGTGAAAGGTATAATAAGACTTTATTTATAAAACCTTATCGGTCCGGGAGCGATAAGGTTTTATAAATAAAGTTTATTTCAGGGAAGAGCTTGAATACTTCAGCAGGACAATGCAAAACCACATAAGCAGCTATTACCACAGCGGGGCTCCATTGAAGAAGAGTCCAGCAGCTGAACTGGCCTGCCTGCAGTCCAGATCTTCCACCTATAGAGAACATTTTACAACACGAACTCTTCAGCACCTGGAAACCTATATCAGACAAGAATCGGCCCGAATTCCAACACCAAACCTTCAGAAACTGATACCTTGATGCCCAGATGTCTTCAAACTGTTATGAAATGTTCTGTTGTGAATAAACTATTGGCTACAAATTGCATTGGTGTTTTATGATATTTAATGAGTGGACATAAATCGAAAGTCTTCAAAGTAAGCTCTTGTCATTATAACCCATATTAAGATGATATAAATGTGGTATTCAGTGTTGTGTTTAGTATTTTATAAGATTTTCTGATGCTCCTCTGCTCACACATTTAACATGGCATACTGTGAGGCCATTAGTAAGAGGAAATAATTAGCTCGTTTCCATCCGTCTGTATAATAATGGGGCTCATTTGGTAGACTCAGATTAAGAACTCAGGAGAATACATCTCATTCTAAACAAACGAGCAATAGCCCCTTTAACTAAAAAACACAAATAGCAATATCATGTGCTGTTATGAAGTGAGGCTCATGTTTGAAAGACTGCAGACTGTACAAGGCTGCCAAGATCCTGAATGCACGTTTACCCCACTGTTAAGTTCATTTTCAAAATTTCCTTTTATATATTCTTAATCTCCCTTCACTGCAAGCTGTTATGTCCCCAGTTTGAGTCCACTGTCCTTATTTCCAGTCAGCTCTTTCCTCCCCCAGCTCAGTTTGTAAGTTTGCTCACAAAGAATTGAACAGTCTCTAATTTTATGCTAGTTTCATTTTAATGAGGACAGAAGGCACATGAGAAAGCCCATGTTCAACCAAAATTGAGCTTTTTGGTGTTAACCAAACCTGACTTGTTTGGAGGAAAAGAAATGCAGAGTATGAACCAAAGAAGACCATTCCCACTGTAAGCAAGGAGCTTTGAGCTATTTTTCTGCTAAGGTTACAGGACGACTTCACTGCATTGAGGAGCCAATAAACGGGGCTATGTACCGCAAAATCTCGGATGAGAACCTCCTTACCTCAGCCAGGACACTGAAGATGAGTCATGGATGGGTCTTCCAACATTACAATGACCCAAAACGATACCCACCAAGGCAAAAGAAAAAAGAAAAAGAATGGCTAAAGAGGAAGCACATTAAGTTTACAGAGCGGCCTAGCCAGTCTCCAGACCTCAGTCACTATACAGTAGAAAGAGCTGAAGGTTTGTCTGTTACAATAAAACTACTTCTTCAGAAGGGGATCAAATAATAGATAGGTAGATAGGTAGGTAGATAGATAGATAGATAGATAGATAGATAGATAGATAGATAGATAGATAGATAGATAGATAGATAGATAGATAGATAGATAGATAGATAGATAGATATTTATTACTGAGTATATACAATAACCATGTGTTATGGCCAGGAGTTTTAAATATTTCACTTTTATTTCAGACAAACCTTGTTTTGTTGCTCAGGTTGGAATGCCAGATGGCTTTAAACATTAGAATACCCAGGACCCAGGAGCACTAGCTGCTTTTAAAAAACCTTTCAGACACCCCAGTTAGAGCTGGGCCACATTCAAAAAGCTTTGTTGTGAACAAAATATGGTGCCATGGTCGAGTTCATCCAGCACTGACCCACAATCAACAAGATGCATATTGTTTTCTCGACAGCCTGGTCTTTTGCCCTCACTGCGACAAGCACGGCTCTTTCAAACAAGTAACTTGAAGCTTTGTGAGAGTCTCGAGAGTTGCACTTAACTTTTAATTTCAAGGTTTTATGTACAAAATCGCCAACTACGTATTCAACCAACACAGTTGCTCATCCTTTGCACATATTTTCAAGCTGAGACTGTTTGAATAGTAAAGTGCGCAGGTTCCACAGGTGAAAAAAGTGGTTTTCATAGAAATTATACCCTGCTTCCATGCATATATTTTGGAAATTTAGAAAACAAATGTTAAATGTTACATGTTAAATAAATATCACCAATACTCCCAACAGTAGTCTTTACACTACAAATCCGTGTCTTAAACAAGCAACTTTAAATATTTAACAGCCATGGTTTCCGTGCACTCGTTGCTTTCAGCAATTACACAAAATAGGTGGAAAGGGCCAAGAAATTTTCCATGACCAGCACAGAACGGTGAGCCATGAATGCTACCGAGGTGAAGTGGCACAACGTTCTCAACTCCACACTTGTCTGTGTGTGACTGTGAGACAGAGAAGGAGTGGCAGACATACCGACAGAGTAAAAGTGCTCCCCATGCTACAGTAGCTCTTGTCAGCACGCTTTCCTTCTCTCCGAACATGCGGAGGCACACGCACTCCACTTCCTGCGCCTCCCCTCCGCCTTTCTCCTCTCACTTTGCCTGGCACCATTACCTCACTGCAGATCCCAGCTCTTACACACTGCATGCATTGCATCTGTGATTTAAGAGGCTGAATCTGGATGGTATGGGTAGCGGGAAAAAAAAGTCCCGTGCCAAGCAGAAGCAGTGTCACTTTCCCAGTTTCCCACTGAAGAAAGTAGAAGTCAGCTAGGTGATCATCTGCGAGGAGTTCATATCACTGCACCATAGCCTGATGTCTCTCCAGTCTGCTGCCTCACTCGTTTCATTTCCTCTGTCTCCCTCTCTCATTTCCTTTTCCCTCTCTCTCTCTCTCACAGGCTCTTTCCTCTTATTCCCCGTTTGCAGAGGCATTAACCAGACCATTAATGTGACGGCAATCTACATATGAAATGTAATTTGCTAGAAATTAATTTCTACCCTCCATCTGTACATTTGCTCTCATCCTTAATTTGTTTTCGAGGAACAATTCCATTGGTCACCATCTGGGCATTTGGAAAAAGGAACAGAGATGTATTCATTTAATGTTAATAGCATATGTGATTGGCTCCGTGTGAAAATAAACTGAAGAAGGGAAAAAATGGAATAAATAAAACCATGTTGAAGGAACGCAGATGTCATATCAAACATTTAAAGAGGGGTGAATGGAAGCATCCCATTAACAGCACAAACAGCACTTCAAACCAGGAAGTCCGTCACAACAGATGTGCAACATAATATTGGGTTTAGGAAAATCATTCTGGGGGTGATGGGGAAGGCTGCGAACTCATACTGCACTGGGCCCACTTTAAAATCATCACAGTTGTTGCCTGCACCAATGGCTCCCCTCCGTTACAGGCTGGTGTTTACCAGTTTGCCGCGCCAGCCCTGCAAATGAGAAAACATTCTCTGCTGTCCTACTATTGTGGCCCTGGCAGTAAAAGTTTGGAGGCAAGAGGACACGTGGGGATGGAAGAGCAGAGGAGCCACAGAGCAGCAGCACATGCCTTTGGCTTGTATCGTTCAAGCCCCAATTAAAGAATTTCAATCAGAAGCTATGCAGCCTTTGGGGCCTGGGTGGAGCCAAGTCGGTCTGGGGGACGAGACTTTGGAAAGAAGCAAGTATGACCAGTACCGAGGGCTGCATACCAATAAGAATTATAAGAAAGCGAAAAAAGATGGCAAAATGAGTTGTATTGTGAAGTTTGGTTGTTGTTACTAGTTTTTCTTGCTTAAATGTAGCTACTTTTACAGAAAAGTGCTCTTTTAGCAAACAAACCCTGATGACTTGCTTTACTATACAGGCCACAACAAGGTGATAGATGCGGCGACAGCACTAGGAATTCACTTTCACGTGATTCTTGATTTTAAAAAATGTAGCGCAGATGGATTTTCTCTATTCCAGGTCTTTATATTTGACTGTGATGTAGTGCAATTACTTTAGCAATCAGAAACGTAATGCAAATGCAGCCCACTGGGTTTTATGGTTTGAGTTGATGCAGAGGTTGGACTTAATTGAAGCAATAAGAGTAGTTATGAAAATGAAAAAGGCACTCACAAAAAGCACTTGAACCAAACTGTAGTTCGGAACAGCACAATTTACTGACTACTGGTGAATCTTTTCTTATTTAATAAAAAAGAAGAAGAATTCTTCCTAGCAGGAATGTTTTGGACACATTTATATATAATGTATAGCAAAACAAATACTTATTAAGGTTAGGGGGACGAAAATCTCTAGGTAAATCATGGTTTAAGTTGCACTACAATAGGGATGTCACAATACCAGCAGTTTAGTAGGTGGTAGCAATCCCAGTAGCATTACACAATTCTTGACATAGTTTGATACCAAAACAAAATGATTGTGTGATCTCGCTAAACATAAACTCCTTTATTAAGATTCATTCTAAATCACTGACATGCTGATGGCAGACTGTTGATTTAAAATGTTAACATTATATTTCTTTGATAAGACGCTGAGCAGCCTAACTTTACTATGAAATATAATGCTAGTTACATTATGTCAGCTGAAGCATTTAAATATTATTATCCACAGTTAATTTTACAGCAGCAATGTCAGCTGTATATACCCTGTATTTCAGGATAACACAAGACGAACAGAAGTTTGGATGTTGAATTGAAACTCATTCACCATTAACTCCGTTAACAGATTGGGATGCTGTTTTTTTAGGTGCTTCACTAAACTGGACACATTTCCTGCTCTTGGTCTGAAAAACACAAGTACAGTGGTCCCTCGTTTTCCGTTCTAAAAATAACCCGGGATAAGTGAAATCCTGTATTTTTTTTACAATTATTATAGATGTTTTAAGGCTGTAAAACCCCTCGCTACACACTTTGTATACTTTTCTCAGTCAGGCATGAACATTTTCACCCTTTCCTCTCTGGTTTAAACACCCTCAAAGTTCAAACCTTCGTAGAAAAATAGGTCCAGTATTATAGAATGAAACCAACAATCAAACGCTATTTTCAGGTCCAGAACATGGGAATAGAGCAGCTGCGAGAGAATTCAACATTAATGAATCAAGAAGTGGAGGAACCAAGAAGAATGAGTTGAGTAAAGTTTGACTTATCTGACTGTTTTGTTTCGCTTAATGCGCCTTATGGTCCGAAAAATACGGTAACTTCTACCTTAATTTGACAAGCTGAACGCATTCTGTACTGGACAGAAGTATAGAAAGACAATGTAAGCATAATTATGGTGAGATCCCTACAATTCAGTAAAATTGACTCTATGTTAGAAGCCAAACTTTTTGTATTTCTTTGGTTACCACGATTATGTGTTTTTGATTTCTACACTATCATTAATATGGTTGTTATTTATGGACTTCACAAACCAAGCGTCAGTGTGTGGTAACTAGGGGTTGCTTTTTGGAAATACTTTTTGTGTTTTTACCTACTGCTAGTAAATTATTTACAAGTCAAGCAGCCCTCAGTAAAGGAGTGTGCCACAAACTGTAGTTCCTGGAGTTACCACTTGAGGCTGACTTCAAAAACGTGGAAATTATTACCGTTAAAAAAATCCTTAAAGACTCATACAAGAACTGATTGGTCTCTATTGACGGTTTAACTCAATTATAACCATTGCACCACTAGCCTTTGATTGATTGATTGATTGATTGATTGATTGAATCTTTATTTTGAACATGTTGAAAAAGTACAACAAAATAGAATTAAAAGAGACAAATGTACAAAGCAAAACAAAAGGAAAACGAGCAACCACAACTCCAAATAACGTTCATGTTCAAAAAGAAGCAGGAAGAAGCATAAGCTTATTTAATCCCACCCCTTTTCCACTATCTAGTATCAATAGACTACAGAAATACCTCCTTGCAATTACATTATATGTTATGTGTAATCTTTTTTTTTTTTTTTAATATATATACATATATGTTTCTATCTATCCATACATACGTATATACACATACGCACATATACACATTTTCAATAACCCCATTAACACCTCAAGGATACACAACCTACAAATATATATATATACCCATACCAACATACCCGTGCACCCGCACACACATGAAAATATTAGACAAGAACACCCTATCAAATCTCTACCTTTTCCCTGTACCCTGTAAAAACCATATCCTTAAACCGCTTTTTAAACTGCGCCATGCTTGGACATTGCTTCATATCTTTACTTAGTCTGTTCCACAGCTTCACCCCACACACAGAGATGCAAAAACTTTTTAATGTTGTACGGATACGAGAATGTTTTAAATTTAATTCCCCCCTCAAATTGTACCCCGTTCCCTTTTAGAAAACATTTTTAGAATATTGTCAGGAAGCAGGTTATTTATTGCTTTATATATAATTTGTGCAGTGAGTGCCTTTCAATGTATTTTAAACTCGGGTTTAAATACAGCTACTTTTGGCTCCAAAGACCAATATGTCATTTTCATGAGTCTGACACTGAGGCTTCATAAAGCAGAATCCAAGAGGTAACATCGCTGTTGCTATTAAAGAGGCATGCCATTAGGTATGACATTACATGGCTACTCTCTAGAAGATAGAATGAACTGTCAGAATAGTTCCCCTTAAGGCCACATGCATTAAGGCTTCTCAAATGAAGTGGGAATGAGAAAAGGCAGAGCGCTGTCTAGTAAACAGTACTAACATTTAACAACTACAAGAACCTAAAGCAAAATTTAAAATGCTTAATTGGATGTTTTCTGCACATAAACAGAGGTGAATTAATGTTCAAAAAGAAAGAAAAGAAAGAAAAGGAAGGAAAAAATAAACAACTTGGACTAGACAGGTTAATGTTGGTTTGGGGTGTATTTTTGCTTAAGGATCCAGGCTGTAGATACAGTACAATGGCAAAAATTAAAATATTGTTTGCATTTCACCTGCTCTCTTATTTATAACTTTGCCTATTTCTTTCTGTACGCACTACATCAGCTCGCTCCTCCACAATGTACAAATTTGCATCCCCCTTGGCCTCCTGGGAGCTGCGTTTGGAAAGGCCCACAGGGAAAAGTGCGGAAGAGTGAAAGTGCAGCAGAAAAAGGTAGGTAGACATGTAGGGGGAGGGTACTGGTGAAGCACACATGCTCACGTGCACCTGCTGTGTTTGATGAATGACGAGGATAATGACTGATGATATCTGGGAGGCCTGGGGGAGAACACCTGAGTGGTTCTGTCAAACACACACAGAAACAGAGACACACTCGCGCACATCTAGTCAGCCCCGTGGCTTTAGACAGGGTCGCTGTTGATAAGACAGTGTAAAGTGTTAGATGGACCTTATCACAGCATTGGCCTTGTTTATCAAGCGAAATAGCTCAACAATTACATTTCCAGGTGTTGATATTTCTGCATATTTGCATTCACTTTTTGGTCTATACATCTGCTGGCATTTAGAAAACAAGGCCACCAGGAGAGCATGTTTAAAGGTTTGCCTCTTAGTCAGCTGTGGTTCCTGCTATTATAAGGCCGTTTATTTGCTGACTTGGAACTGAAAATATCTTGTTTTTCTTTTTTGCAATATCATAAACAATCTAGTAAAGCAGAATAAACATTGGTTAGGTAAGACGAATTCAAAGAGTATCTGGGTAACTCGTTATTCCAAGGATAAGTATCCATCCTTATTTAAAAAACAAAAACATGAAGTGTAATTTCATCCCTGACCTTTATCTGACAGTAACATGCAGTCCCAACTAAACATTGCAGTTTTAAATTAAGTTCGACATTGAGTCATGAAAATAGACAAAATGATGTGAAATGCTCTTGAAAAAATTTGAATGTGCAAAATCTTCAGGCGGGCGGATTGACAGAAGAGCCAATATTCCACAAGAATCAAGAATATTGTGTCATCTTGGTTCACAGCTAACAATCACTTTAAGAATTTATTCATAAGGATCTTTAAGATGTGACCCACACTGAGACCAAACACCCTATAATAAAGTCTACCTTACTGCAGCCATGCTATATAAATGTATACATAAATAAATAAGATGTATTATATAAGCCATAAATGGTATCAGTGCTGCTTAGAATCTTATTGTGTGTGTGTGTGTGTGTGTGTGTGTGTGTGTGTGTGTGTGTGTGTGTGTGTGTGTACTGGAGCTAAAATACTGGTTTTTGTGCACAGCTTGGCAAAGAGAAGAAACCAGATGTCTTATGATTTCATGCACAGAGCGAAAACATTAATGCAGTTTTAAATGCTAAACGCTGACCAGAGAGTTATCCGAGTGCGAGTTATTCAAATGAGTGTCACGTTTGCCTACATGTGGCAGGAAGACTGCAGTGTAAATGGCTTTCAGAGTGGCTTAAAGCCTGTTTAATATTAAGAGCTCATCAGATGACCAGTTTTAAGTTTGCCTGAACTGCTTCAGCCTTAAAGCCCTGGTGGGTAAAGGCATTTGTTCCTACTGTGCATCTTCACCACATTCACACTCTTTTTCTCTGCAGCAGCACAGAAACAGAGCAAAATTTCTCATAGACATGGTATCTCGATGTTATATTTCAGTCAGACTATTCGGGATCGGCATTTAGGTCCCGAGCACATCGCTGCACACAAATGCGATGCACATAAATATTGGGAAATGATGGGTGAACGTTCCCTGGGAGCCTACAGGTGGACGCTGAGATGGTGATGGGGTAAAACAGCAAAAACGGGATGCAGGGCAGATTCTGCTCTGATGTGACCGAGGGAGAGATGGAGAAATGCTGCAGCTTGAATAGACTACAAAAGTGAAAGGGTGTGTTTGGTATATGGCACAAGTAATGTGAGGCATGAGGCCAACACAGAATTCAAGTTTAAATTGAAGTTTAAAGCTACAGCTTAATATTAAAAGTGTACTTTCTGTCTCTTCAAAAACAGCTTAAATGCTGCTTCTGTTTATTACATGGTTTCTTAAACACTACAAGCCAAGTCCAGTTAAACAAAGTCTCAGTTGACTTTGCTCAACTTTTTTCCCCCCTGTTTTTTAACACCTTTCTGTTTCTATTTCTATAACTATTATTAACTGTATTTGGGCTAAGAGTACAATAAAACTCCACAAATATCTCTAATATGCAGAATGTTTTTTCATGGTTATATGATTTCAGCCAAGTTTGAAAGGCTGTAGTGTGATTAAATGGGAGTAAATTGTTATTCTCAGATAATAAAGAAATTAAACGTCCCAGAAGCGGGTGGGTTATAATAACAATAACATTAAAAATCACAGATTGGAGGCAATAAAGAAAAATACCAATCTTGATTTCCCGGGGTTTCATGCATTTAAAGCACATGCTTATGCCACCCCTGACCCAACGCGGCGCCATCATTACAATCAGCATAATCCCATGTCTCATTTGACTGCAAGCCATGCACCAAAGACAATTAATTCCAGTTAGTGTATCATGCATCTGAACAGAAGCGCGCGCAGGATATGAGAACATTTGCATGGGATTTTTACTCATTATCTGCTTGCCTCTGTAGTTAAATTACATCAGCATATGAGTTCCCTCGCATTTGCATTTTTTGATTGTATCCTCAGGAGGAACAAAAAAAAAAAAAACACCTTTGATTTAGTTTCTATTATAATTTGCTGCACTAAACAATTTATTTATTTGCTTCTCTTCCAGCCACTCTATACATTGAAAGCACTGTCATACCTTTACACATTGATTTACGTGATCAAACACTTTTGTTTAATTAAGAAGGAATTCTGCTGTTTCAACAGCATCATCCTGACATTTAACCTAATGTGTAATTCTTGCTCTCCCACCAAGCAGCGATGGATTCAACTAGACTAATTGCAAAAAAGGGTGCATCGTATTTTAATGGTATTTTACCGAAGAAATCTTTGACCTTTAGTTTATCAGCTTGATTAATTGATATCATTGATTTTATTGCAGCATTTGCCAGAAAACAAAAGAGTGTTTCTTCTCCACAAAGTCTATTTAAGCTTAATGGCATATAGGGAAACAGCACACTTATGTCACCTTTGTCTCCAACAATTATATTCATATCTCTGTAGTTTTTAATATTATTCAGGAAAAGTAGTTTATCTAAGTGAAGGTTAAAAAAAAATAGTCCTGATGCCTGAATCAATGCAAAAAAGGCAAAAATTCATCTTGCCTTTAAAGTAATGTGTTCTCTTTCAAGCGAGCCAGTTACACTGAGCGCATTATATAACTTTATAATCCTATAGAGAAACCTAACGACGTGCGGGACAACATTTTTAATGCCCTGACCCATTATGAGAGCAAATCTGCAAAAATATGCCTTAATAAATCACCCAATGTGAACCACAACCCCTGCTGCCAGAACCCTTAGCTGTGACATTTTTAGTCTTCAGTTCCATTATATCCACTTATCTCCAATTGCTTTTTATAACTGTGTATTAAAGTAAATACACCTTGAAATTGTATGCAGCACACTGAGTTTCTTGAGGTAAGGTTCTCTCCCGTTTCTCACAATACAAGACAAGGAGGGCCATTTTTAGTTAGCCTACACGACCCCTAATTATGTTTAACTGCAACAGCTGAACACAGGCGCAATCGCTGCAAATTAAGTTCCGCTGTCATGCGACCTGCTCGTCTCCTACCTAACACTTATAGCAGAGACCGTCAGCAGTCACGACTCTCTTGAAATGTTTTGTTAGGAAGTTTGAAATGTGGACCAGTTCAGAGTATATTTTAGGCATCACAGGAGTCACAGGGATTATCATAGGAGTATTATACTGCAGGAATATTTAAGAAATACAGTGAGAGTAGCTACTTCTGCGCTACAGATCACACACATAGTGAAATACGATAGCGAATGCAATGGCTGGCTGTCTTAGCCTAATAGTAACAGAGATTTGTGATAGATGTTGGCTCATAGTCCAGCAATGCACGTTATTCTATTTGAGTGACAGTGACAGAAGAGAAGGGATAGTAGTAATGCAGACAATATCTTTTATACTTTAATATATTTTGGGAGAGGGGCTTTTTTTAAGCCATTTTTGCAATAGGACAATGGAGAGAAGACAAGAAAGCTGGGAGATACACCAGAAAAGACACGCAGTGAATGGCCTCAGGCCAGCCTCTGTATTAGCCTTACAGCATATGGATCACTTGCTCCACACAGTGAACTAAATTACCAACCAAGACGGTGTTACTCTAGTTTGGTTTTTTATAACTTATTTGGAAATCTAACTTCTGAAATGGTTTTAGTGCCATTTGGAAACATATTGTGTATCCAAGTTTTGGGTTCTTGGAGTTTCTGTTTGGGTTTTATTCAAATGTTCAACATTTTGCAATTCTGCATGTCTGGTTTGATCTCTTTAATAGCCAAATAGTGAACCTGACTTCTTATATCATTTAGTCTTGGGTTTTGTTAATATCTTCACTGTTATCCTAGTATGTCGGGCTAGTTTTATTCTATTATTTAAGCTCTAGTTACTGTCCAGCATTGTGGAGTTTTAGATGCATGCTTGGATGATTTTCTCTTCCAGCAATAATTCTGGATTTTAATTTGTATTTAGCATCACTTCTTACTTGGACTTAGGATGAAAGTCTGGCCAGTACACCGGTTCTCTACCTGTGTCTGGTGCAGTGTTGGGACTAACGCGTTATTAAGTAACAGCTGCCTCTTCTTCTGTCATTCTCTCCCCCTCCCTCTCCTGTTTCTACTTCAATCATGAAACTGATCAATGATCAGCTGATCGGCTTTTCTCTTTTGTTTGTTTATCGCCCACTTTGTGCTAAACGACAGCAGCACGTTTAAGCTTGATCAGCTGATGTTAGAATTTATTTAATATTAATTTCTAGTACAGCTGATGTTTGCTGGAGCCACAGCTGTTAAGCTGCTGGTCATGATATCGGTTTGGTTATCTGGTGAGAGGGAAACATGAAGATGAAACCAGGAGATGTCCTTACTGAATCATCAGAGCTGAACAGGTGATGGAGAAACAGGTTTACCTTTTAGGTGACATGAATGAGTTGAAGGGAAGTTATGAACTGTTTATGAGAGATAAATAACACCAGGATCCTTTTTTAGGTAGCTGACAGCTGGTAACTGTGCAGGGGCGGGTCTAGCAAAGTTTTGCCAGGGGGGCAGGTAGGGCATTAACAGGGAGAGGGGGGCACAAAGAAATACTTTTCTTTCTTATTCTCATTTAAAATATCTCGCTTTTAAAAAAATATTATCTGAATCTTACAACAAACGACTGATAGATTGATACATATATACCACAAAAACTGTGAACATCACTGTCACAACAGCGTTTGTTTTCATTCAAAGGCTTTATGATTTTTCCTATAATGGTGGGCCGGTCTCTAGTCAAAATGCCCGGGCCGATTTTTTTGTCCCAGTCCAGCCCTGTAAGCAGCTCATCTGCAGTCTGGTGTTACCTACATCTTCCTATTCAGAAGGCAGAATTTCCGAGTTCTGAGTACAATCGAAAACACCGCGACTGCAGTTTTCATGTTGGATGTAAAAAGCGCACATGATGCTGTGACGTAGGCTAGAATCATGGCGGCGGTCAACGGCGGTCCAGGTGTGGGATTTCTCTCGTGGAAATATGCACATTATCTTTTCCTTTCTATTGGTAGGTGGCACAGTGCACTTGTGGCAAGTAAGCAAGCTAGAAGACTGGCAATCTTGCTGGGTATCCAGTTACGGAAGCAACACACACATTATGGAAGCACACACACATTAACAAGAGAATTCTGAGTAACTTTCCCTAGTAACTAGTTACTTTGAAAGTAACGAGTAACTTGAAGTAACTGAGTTACTTTTGATAGAAGTAACTAGTAATGTAACTAAGTTACTAATTTAAAGTAACTTACCCAACACTGGTCTGGTGTGTACAAATTAACCAAAACATGTACATGAATTAACAAAAATACATGCACAATGTCATCACAACGTAAAAACCGAAACTCTCATTCTAGATGTGTAAAATAATAACTGTCTCAGTAAAGCACGAGGTGTGTTTGACAGGTTATTATTTTAATGTTAATCCAGTTGTTACTCTCAAGTCATATTGTTTTTAATGTTGGGAATTTTTTCACACTATCCATTTCAGGGTGATGAATGGGCTGAAACCTATCCCAGCTATCAAGGCTGCCAAGCTATTGTGTGGCTAATACAGAGACAGACAGTCATCATTAACCTAATAAGCCTACTCTTTGGACTGTGGGAGGACTACCCACACAGGTGGGGGGACACATGCAAATTCCACACAGAAGAGTGCCAATCACTGTTCACCACCCAAAAAGTGTTCTTCTAAAAATGTTATGTTAAAAGACTGGACTTTTCTTTTCACTCATGTTCACAGTAAAGTAAAACTTTGCCTCCAGCCTGGTGAACTATTGATCAAGACACCTTTAAAAATGATTAGAAAGTCTGTCTCCTTCAAAGTAAAATATAAAGAAAGGAGTGGATGGCTCAGGACTTTTACACAATTCTGTATTAACAAAAACACAATTGCAGCAGATTATATGCCCTTTTGTTTTACTGCATACAACATGTGTAGTTTTATTTCTCATATATAGGTTTTGTCATCTTCCATCCATCTACACCTAGTGGCTAACAGGAAGTACAGCAAAAAAAACCAAAAACCATTAAGCGTTCTGCTGTCACTTCTGAGTCTGCAGTTACTGACCTGTATCTGGACTTTTGGGTCTTGGTTGTTGTTATCTGTAAAGCCACATGTTGTGAACTCAGCATTACCATTATCAGGGGGGAAAAAGAAAACAGCCTAGCCAAGCTGTCACCGGACAATTGGAAATATGGCACTGAAAACAATGAATAATCAATAGTCACAGCATTATTGCTGCTCCAGGTTTACTTGAGGTTGGAAAACAAAATGAATTACAGAGACGCTTACACTGAACAGCCACCCACTTCACGTCCTGAAAATAATGTAAATAATAGAAGCCCAAGTAACCACGTTAAAACCTCAAGTGAGTAAACCTTGAGATGCTATTATATGCTGGGTGTTCAGGTGAGATTGCTTTATCTCAATTTGTCAGGTCAGAATTCTTACAAATCCTGAATTAAATTCTCTGTCTGGGCGGCGTGATACTGACTTTATTTTTGTAAAGCAACTTTTATCATGATAGACACCCAGCTCGAGCTCCAGGGTGAGTAGCGGTAGGGGGGGTTGAGATCACGTAAAAGGAAAAGGGATTTACTAGCAAGATGTGCGCATTTATTTAGTTTTTTCATGAAAAGTAATTAAAGCCTGACACGAGCTCTGAGGAAAATCTCCACCAATCACTCCAGCACACGTGTGATGTGCGTTGCCCATGCTCACATTCCTAATTACACTTTAACTGTGTCTCTTTTGGAATATAATAAAAGCAAACCACTTTCAGTGACACTCAGCCGCTATGAGCGATGGTGGACCTGCTGGCAGGAAAAACCCCACTGATGGACGTCTTTAATTAGCAAACCCTGACACAGGGAGAGTTTTCCACCATTTCATTCATTCTGAACTGCTGCTGATTGGGTCAACTTCATTTCAGCACTGTCCTAAATCTGCTAAGGGCCCGTTTTTAATGTTCTTGGCTTAAAGTCACGCAAAATAACGGTCTCCACAGTGAGAAATGTTTGACGAGCTTACAACGCTAAAGTAGAGAGGGGAGTTTTTGTTCATTTGATTCAACATTTTTCGTCTTTCCTTTATTTTGATTCAGTCTGACCTCAAGAGTTACTTGCTCAGAACAATTACCAGTTCTTGACATTTAATTCTTTCCATAGATGAGTGAGTTCTTGGAGCTTGTTTGGCGCAGCTTTCCATTCTTTTCAGTACGCTTTGATATAAACAGACAACAGGCCGGTCCGTCTCAAACTCCATGCAATAGCTCCTCATGCTGCTCTCATCCTGCTAGCATTGACAACTCATTAGACAGAGGGATTTTCAGAATTTTCATAATAACAGCGCTTAAATGCTTGGGTTTTCCTGGTCCCCCTTATCCCCACATGCCTGCAAATTTGGCACGGGTAAAGGGGAAGGAAATGGCAGGTTTAGGGGGAAAAAATCTTATTAAACAAATTCTCTAAAGCATTGAGACCAACTGGTGTGGAGTGCACTGATAACAGCTGGCCATTTTGGAGTGTCACCTCGCTTGGCAGCTGCACCAGCAGAGGGAGAGGGAGAAAATGTTTTAATGGCTCTGGCTCACAGATTTGAACGCTGTTATTTTGGCAACTTTTTAATTATCTCCAAATGAATGGATTGATAGGACTGGTCGTAACGAGACAGAGATAGGGGAACATTCTGCTGTGGCAGTGCTTTTTTTCCTTCTTTTTTCCCCCCAGTTTTTGGTCGTCTCTCACGCAAAGATATTTGAGCAAGATGGCCTCCAGACTGAATTGTTTGAAAGTTTTGAGGGCAACTTAGCTAATGAGAAATGTAATTATGCACAGCCAGGAAACTTTAACTGTATGCAAACGGAACCAGCTTGAAGAAAACTGGATTTTTATCACATGAGATATGGGGTCTTATCATACTCAAAAAAACTGCCATTTAGAATATGCATTCGATGCTTAATTCCTTCTTTTTTTCATTTTCTGTGTTTTGGGGTTTTTTTTGTTTGGTTTCCATCACTAAATTGTTCAGGATAAAAAGGTTTATTTCACATAAATTGTGTTCTGGTCAGTTGAAGGGCTTCCATTCTAATGCAAAATTCAATTTGCCCAAACTAAATTACTTGGAGAATGATGGCTCGCCATCATCACATCTCCCAGCAATCCCCACATTCAAAACAGACAAATTTTTCAGATGCCAGATTTTGTATTTCATCAGGTGCAGAAAGAAACCTAAACTTGCTTAATTTAAAATTTTAAAAAAGACACATGAAGAATGCTCCATGGACACACACAGATACACAAAATAAACAAATACAACTCAAAAAAATGTGTGAGCTGCTCTACAAATTTCTTTTGCAGCAATCCAAAGCATGAAAATCATTCACTACCTCCTATTACATTTCCAGCAGACATTAGTATCTGAAAGTCAGGCGTAAAATCACTCCAGTAAATTAACATAAACTGTAGAAATGGAAACAGTCGAGTAATAGAATAATAAATGTAGGGCTAGTCATGGAAGTCCACTGGTACCAGCCTGGATTGTGAAAATCTTGCCAGATGCATCTGTTATATCTGATCAATCTGTTGTGTGATTTGTGAAACGGACATGATAATGTGTGGGCAAACTAGAGTAGCTTTTGTTCCTTTCCCAACATTTGAGCCGCAACAAAGCAGCATAACAAAAGCCCACAAACTTTAAGCCAAGCGATACTACAGCCATTACATTTACATTTTTAAAAGGCAAAGTTCTCTGTGTCTTGGGTTTTTTTGTTCTTACCCTGGGATATTTCTCACTTTAAGAATTAAAATCTTAATTTTAACACTGGCTGTTATATTTCAAAGTGTGTGTATTCACCCAAAAGGAAAAGTCTTGGGCATCTAAAGAGTTGGCAATATGCAAATTATGTAGGCAAGGGGCAAGGATTTTAGAAGCTTTCTGGTTTCAGTTTGTAGTCCGGTTTTAGGTTTTTCTTGACTTTGATTGCATGCAGGCAAACAGTGCAATATGGAGACAAAGAGAGTTTGCAATTTAGCTGATATTGAATAATTAATTCAATTTCATTGTACATGCAGAATGACAATAAAAGTTTATTCTATTCTATTGTAGTATCAGGCTCTTTTGTGTTGTGGGTTAGACTTGCCTAGCTTGCCTAAACAGCTTAAGATCTGCAGTTTGATTTCAGGAGGAGAAATAAATCTTTTGAATTATGTATCAGGAAAAAATATCTGCTATAAAAAATTGCCAAACCAAAAACACAGATCTTCCTGCTGTGAATAAGGGAGCAAACAAAGGTAGCTTTTAATTCATCAGTATCAGGTGGATGTAACACGACTAAGCGAACATGTTCAGAACAAGCTGAGCTACTTTTAGTTGCTCCTTTGTCACAAACCACAGCAGCTAGCACCTCTTGTTTGAGTTAGCAGAGTTTAAGCTGGATGCTCTTCCTCACACAACTCTAAGGATTTTTGCCTCTGGCCGGAATTAAACCAGCAATCTTCCTCTTGTCAACAAAATGTATTGACTGTGTGCACGTTAGCATATGCTACTTCCGGTGCAGAAACTCCTGTGGGGAGCTTTGTTTCCGGTGTCCTATTCGCGCCTGGTTTATGGTCCAAAACAAGTTAAGCAAATGAATGAATCAAGCGGCGATTTACATTTCTATAGATGTCTTGGGCATTTACCCAATATATCTGTAAATGATGTTCATCGACTTTTCCCCCGCACCTCAGGGCAAAAGAGAAAAGGGATTCAAATGTTATATTTCTCAGCTGTCCCTCGTTTATCGGGTGTTATGTTCTAAAAAATAACCAGCGATAGGTGAAATCAAGTAGCCAATTTTATTTTTTGACGGTGCAAAACGTTTCGTGGACATCATGAACATACAGTACTGCACTTCAGAGTCACACTGCTAGCAATCGATGCAGCGATTCTGTACTGTACAGGAGAGACGTCACGGAGGAGATCGTCTGCAGCGATCAGGACACAGGACACAATGTGACGTAAAAAAAAGGCATGCAAACTTGCACTAAAAAATCTGCGAAACAGCGAGGTGAAAGGTTAACCACGTTATTAGCGAGGGACCGCTGTAATTTTTAAGGTAAGTCACAAATAATCTTCGTAAATACTAATGTATAGAAACCCTTACCAGCAATCATTCATTTTTTTGTGGCTTTTTTCACGGTTTGTTAACATGCTGTGTAGGTGTGTACTTGACTAGCTGATCTCGACATAATGGGGGGAAACATCTGGTTTGACTATTCTTCACCTGTAGTTTGAATGCTGAACATTTGCCTGTTTAAGTCATAAGACCAGTCATTATACAGAGATGTGCTTCTGAATGTGGACGATGTGTCTTCTGCATGCAGTAATGCAGTTCTGCTTGTGTTGAGTGATGTAAACAACTGATTGATCTAAACTCTTTAAACGTCAAAATTGATCATTAGATTTTTTTATGACACAACAGTGGTGAGTGTTCCCACCTTCTCCTCTTTGTAACTTAACGCGATCTTTCCGTTTTCGAGTTTTGGACATGATTTTGGAGTATATCTTCGCAGTAGCGATTGACCGCAAAGTAAAGCTACCGGAAATGTACAACCCCACATCCGGTCTCAAACCAGGAAGTTAGCATTTTCTCGTGCACAGGGTCAATTAACTGCTACACTGTAGTGTTGCTACAATAACATGCTAGGAGATGAAGTACTGTCAAGATGGTGTGACGTTTTACAATGTGTTGCAAAACCAATTACACGCGACACTAGCATGCTAATAGTTAATGAGTTAATGCTGTGAACATTAGCCATGCTAACGCTAATTTATCATTTCACAATTTTAAATACTGAAGAATATGCAAAGTTAAAGAAAATGTTTCTATGTCTATAAACTAACCAGCTTGCATGCTATAATCTGCTACACCTTAGCATGCTAATGTGTTATCTTTTGTCATGACTAATAGTTAGCAACAACTAGCATGTCATAATTTGTATAAATCCACCTATTGCTCTAATCTTATAATTTAGCAGGACGTAGGCTACAGCTGAAACTGAAGTCCAAATCTATAACACATGGATTGTTTTCTAATAGTGTTGTTATGAGTATTACGGTACTGCTGGCTCCTTGTGATTTTGAAAGAAATGTCACTGGTTAGGAAAATGTAATGTATTTCTAACATTTAGGAGATGGATGCCTGTGACATTCTGCATTACGTCAAAGACACTTTATGTTTTTCAGAGCTTCACAGAAGTCCCACACCTGTGCTTAAATTTTCTTTTCAAACTCTGATTGATTTTAGAAGCCCATTATTAAATGTAGTAAACAAAACGTGGGTTCAACGTGTGACAGTAGTGCAGGTTTAAATAACAATAAAACACCTTTAGCTTATTTTGTGGCAATTTAATTATTTTCTCTGGCTTTATTTTATTATTTACCTTATAATGAAACTCATTTTTTTCAGTTGTTTATCTGTAAGCTGAAGCCTTTATTGTTCCAAAAAGCACTTTGTGATGAATCCCTTTGTTAAAGCACTCTATAAATACATTTGTCTGGATTTATGAAGCTGAAATGTTACCACTGCAACCAAAGCTAATGAGACAATTCTCTGTCAGCTGAAGTGTCATAGTGAAAACTTTTCTCACCATAAGTCAAGTGTCTCATGAGGGGAAATAACAGACCAAAAATGAAAATGTCATTGTGGTATCTCTTCACAGCTGACAGGTTCATCCATACACCTGAGCACATGGCTTTTCAACACTCAATATATTCTGGAAAATCCTCCACATATTGAGATGGCCTGTCTTTTTTTTCTTAAAGTTTAGAGTATGTTGACAATATGGTGTCATTGTGAAGTTGTGCAACAGACTGTACACAGTAAAAAAACCAAGTGTCAATTTTACACTTACAGAGTTGATTTTAACTCTGCTTCAGATAACATTTGGTCCCACTCAAAATTAGAGTTAAATTTACTCTATGGCCAGTGTTAACTTTTCAGTGTTAATTGTACTCAATTTAGTGTCAAAATTAACAACAAAATGTGTAAAACTATTTAACACTGAGGGTTATTCACACTGTTCAGAGTAATTTGATTACACTTTATAGAGCTATTTTTACTCCAAATTTAGTTTAATAATAACACTCTGATGTGTAATAATATATCATTTTTATTTCTCTGTAGTGTGATTTTTTTCATATTCATCTTATGATGCTATATTACTAAATAACTGTGATCTATCCTTCATTATGGAAATAACAACAAATATACAGGTTAAAGTAACAGCATTTATTATGTTTCTCATTTCAGTGTCATTTAATTAACGTAACAAACCTTTACAATTCACAGTTCTATGATGCTCACTAGAGAAAGCAATATGACATTTCCCCAATGTCGTAGTTGTTTGCAGAAAAGTAAAAAAGTTGGTCAGGGATGAACTGTATGATGTACCAAAGACATAATGGGCCCTAAAGAGTTCATCAAGGGCTCCTACTGAACCTGTCGCTTTACATGGAAGTGCATGCTTCTCAATCACAATGAAGGTGTGAATGCTGCTTCTTGTGGATCCCTGAGTAAGAAGGTAGGGTTGACTGCTTCGAGTGATGTTAATAGTAATAATAATAATAATAATGGAGAGGCCGGGCATCAAACCGGCGACCTTTCATTTACAGATGCGCTTCCCAACCCCCTTAGCCACGGTCTAGATCAGCAGTCCCCAACCTTTTTTGCGCCACGGACCGGTTTATGCTCGACAATATTTTCACGGACCGGCCTTTAAGGTGTCGCGGATAAATACAACAAAATTAAAACTAGTACCGGTACCGAAAAAAAAGAAGATTTATTCATAACACACGTGAAAAGACCCAGGAAAACCGAGTTAACGATAAAAACGATAACAAAATAACGCTGAAAACCGATAAAAACCCTGAAAACTATACATTTCACACCTTAGCCTCAACTCTCGCGGCCCGGTACCAAACGACTCACGGACCGGTACCGGTCCGAGGCCTGGGGGTTGGGGACCGCTGGTCTAGATGCTGCTGTACACTGGTTCCAGCCTACAACAACACATTAAACAACAGTATTAAGTGACTATCCTCTGACAGTAGATTAGCTCAACTCACTGTCCATGAAAATAGAGGTGATGGAAAGTATATTTTAAACAACATACCTTTGGGAATTTGATGAGGTTATTGACAGCTTGAGATGCAGACATCTTTCCTGGTCTCTTTCGCCCTTGTGCAGATGGTGGTAGCAGATGTAGCAGCAGCAAGATAGTAGACAAGTCACTGTCCCAGCCTACAGACTACAGAGTTGCAGTCTTACACGCCTCTCTGCAGCTTCTCTCCTCCTGCTACCCCCCCAAAAACCCATCTCCATAGAGACTGTGTCAGCTTCCAAAAAGACAAAAAACAAACTAAAAACCAGCAACAAACAACTTAAACATAAACAATCAAAAAGAAAGAACAATACAGTATCCACATCTGAACCAAAGAGTAAAACAGTGAAATGTGGATTATTAAATATTAGGTCTCTCTCCTCCAAGTCTCTGTTAGTACATGACTTAATAATTGATCAACAAATTGATTTACTCTGCCTTACAGAAACCTGGTTGCAGCAGGATGATTATGTTAGTTTAAATGAATCAACACCCCCGAGTCATTCTAACTACCAGAAACCTCGAAGCACAGGCCGAGGGGGCGGTGTGGCAGCAATTTTTCACACCAGCCTATTAATTAATGAAAGACCAAGACAGACTTTTAATTCATTTGAAAGCCTGATGCTTAACATTGTCCACCCCAGCTGTGAAACTCAGAAACCAGTCTTACTTGTTATCATCTATCGTCCACCTGGGCCTTACACAGAGTTTCTGTCTGATTTCTCAGACTTTATATCTAATTTAGTTCTGAGCTCAAATAAAATAATTATTGTGGGTGATTTTAACATCCATGTAGATGCTAAAAATGACAGCCTCAACATGGCATTTAGTCTGTTATTAGACTCAATTGGCTTCTCTCAAAATGTAAAAGAACCCACCCACCACTTTAATCACACTCTAGATCTTGTTTTAACATATGGCATAGAAACTGAACATTTAACAGTGTTTCCTGAAAACCCTCTCCTGTCTGATCATTTCCTGATAACATTTACATTTACAATAATTGATTACACAGCGGTGGAGAGTAGATTTTATCAAAGTAGATGTCTTTCTGAAAGCGCTGTAACTAAGTTTAAGAATATAATCCACCCACTGTTATCATCTTCAATGCCCTGTACCAACACAGAGCAGAGCAGCTATCTGAACGCTACCCCAACAGAGGTTGATTATCTTGTTAATAATTTCACCTCCTCACTACGTACGACTCTGGATACTGTAGCTCCAGTGAAAACTAAGGTCTCTAATCAGAAGTACCTGACTCCGTGGTATAATTCTCAAACACGTACCCTAAAGCAGATGACTCGTAATCTGGAGAGGAAATGGCGTGTCACAAATTTAGAGGATCATCATTTAGCCTGGAGAAATAGTTTGCTGCTTTATAAGAAAGCCCTCCGCAAAGCCAGAACATCTTACTATTCATCACTGATTGAAGAAAATAAGAACAACCCCAGGTTTCTCTTCAGCACTGTAGCCAGGCTGACAAAGAGTCAGAGCTCTGTTGAGCCAACCATCCCTTTAACGTTAACTAGTAATGACTTCATGAACTTCTTCACAAATAAAATTTTTATCATTAGAGAAAAAATTACCAGTAATCATCCCACAGATGTAATATTATCTACAGCTACTCTTAGTACCATTGATGTTAAGTTAGACTCTTTTTCTCCAATTGATCTTTCTGAGTTAACTTCAATAATTACTTCCTCCAAACCATCAACGTGTCTTTTAGACCCCATTCCTACAAAACTGCTCAAAGAAGTCCTGCCATTGATTAATTCTTCGATCTTAAATATGATCAACCTATCTCTAATGGTCGGCTATGTACCACAGGCCTTCAAGCTGGCTGTGGTTAAACCTTTACTCAAAAAGCCATCTCTAGACCCAGCAGTCTTAGCTAATTATAGGCCAATCTCCAACCTTCCTTTCATATCAAAAATCCTTGAAAGAGTAGTTGTCAAACAGCTAACAGATCATCTGCAGAGGAATGGTTTATTTGAAGAGTTTCAGTCAGGTTTCAGAGCTCATCACAGCACAGAAACAGCTTTAGTGAAGGTTACAAATGATCTTCTTATGGCCTCTGACAGTGGACTCATCTCTGTGCTTGTCCTGCTAGACCTCAGTGCAGCGTTCGATACTGTCGACCATAATATCCTATTAGAGCGATTAGAACATGCTGTAGGTATTACAGGTACTGCACTGCAGTGGTTTGTATCATATCTATCTAATAGACTCCAATTTGTGCATGTAAATGGAGAGTCCTCTTCACACACTGAGGTTAATTATGGAGTTCCACAGGGTTCAGTGCTAGGACCAATTCTGTTTACATTATACATGCTTTCCTTAGGCAGCATCATTAGAAGACATAGCATACATTTTCACTGCTATGCAGATGACACCCAGCTCTATCTGTCCATGAAGCCAGATAACACACACCAATTAGTTAAACTGCAGGAATGTCTTAAAGACATAAAGACCTGGATGGCCGCAAACTTTCTGCTTCTTAATTCAGATAAAACTGAGGTTATTGTACTCGGCCCTGAAAATCTTAGAAATATGGTATCTAACCAGATTCATACTCTGGATGGCATTACCTTGGCCTCCAGTAACGCTGTGAGGAACCTTGGAGTCATTTTTGACCAGGACATGTCCTTCAACGCACATATTAAACAAATATGTAAGACTGCTTTCTTCCATTTGCGCAACATCTCTAAAATTAGAAATATCCTGTCTCAGAGTGACGCTGAAAAACTAGTTCATGCATTTATTACTTCCAGGCTGGACTACTGTAATTCATTATTATTAGGATGTCCAAAAAACTCACTGAAAAGCCTTCAGCTAATCCAAAATGCTGCAGCAAGAGTACTGACAGGGACTAGAAGGAGAGAGCATATTTCTCCTGTTTTGGCTTCCCTTCATTGGCTTCCTGTTAAATCCAGAATTGAATTCAAAATCCTGCTCCTCACATACAAGGTCTTAAATAATCAGGCCCCATCTTATCTTAATGACCTTGTAGTACCATATCACCCTATTAGAGCACTTCGCTCTCGCTCTGCAGGCCTACTTGTTGTTCCTAGAGTATTTAAAAGTAGAATGGGAGGCAGAGCCTTCAGTTTTCAGGCCCCTCTTCTGTGGAACCAGCTTCCAGTTTGGATTCGGGAGACAGAAACTATCTCTACTTTTAAGATTAGGCTTAAAACTTTCCTTTTTGCTAAAGCATATAGTTAGGGCTGGACCAGGTGACCCTGAATCCTCCCTTAGTTATGCTGCAATAGACGTAGGCTGCCGGGGGATTCCCAAGATGCATTGAGTTTTTCCTTTCCAGTCACCTTTCTCACTCACTATGTATTAATAGACCTCTCTGCATTGAATCATATCTGTTATTAACCTCTGTCTCTCTTCCACAGCATGTCTTTTATCCTGTCTTCCTTCTCTCACCCCAACCGGTCGCAGCAGATGGCCGCCCCTCCCTGAGCCTGGTTCTGCCGGAGGTTTCTTCCTGTTAAAAGGGAGTTTTTCCTTCCCACTGTCGCCAAAGTGCTTGCTCATAGGGGGTCATATGATTGTTGGGTTTTTCTCTGTATCTATGAAGCGCCTTGAGGCGACTTTTGTTGTGATTTGGCGCTATATAAATAAAATTGAATTGAATTGAATTGAATTGAATTGAATTGAATTACAGACGAATAAACAAAGAATTATTCCAAAAATACATTGAATTGACAGAATTACCTATATAACCAACAATGGCAAATAAAAACAGTCACAATCATACCATTCTCAACTTCAGTACCTGACTCAGCATTGCACATTAACTCCAAGAGCTCTGAGGTGGGGACAAGTCCATGACTTTCCTTTACAACCTTTGCTTTGAGATTGGTGAGCCACCTCTCCAAGAATTTGCTCCCAGTGACCTCACAAAACAGGAGTCGGAAATCTTGTTCTATCTGTAATGCAAAAATACAGAACATAGAGAGGTGTTTGATTGAATCCTGCCTACAAATTACATCAGTATCATTTAAATGATAAGTGAACTTACTTTTGGGAGATTTGCAAACTGAGACGCTTCTTTCCTCCACAGCTTTTCTTTGAATGGTCTTCAACCGCCATGCAATGTATCCTGAACTGCTCTCTGGATCGTAGTAATGTTTCTATGTAATTAAATAAACGAAGAAGGACTATGTTATCAACATTTCTGAGGGCAATTATGTATTTAATGTTGAAAAGTTCCCTTTACTTACATATCCATGTTGTGAATATGGGTCTTCCAGATATGGAGACAGAGCAACAATGCCCTGCGCATACATCACTCTTACGCTTTTAGGGGGAGATGTCCTAATGTATAAATTCAATAATTGGCATTAAACATCACAATTAAAAATAATACAATGTTAAAAATGTTTCTTTATATCTTACATTTTTGATTCTTACCCATGTTATTCTGTCATCTCAGCCTCAAGTATGTTTCTCATCCGTCTTCTGGTTGCATCTCTCAGAGATTTGGTTTTTCCATACTCTTAAACCTTTCTATAAAATAGAAACATTACTTAATATTACTTAACATGTCATTAACATTGCTATCAGTTAATTTACACAAAATACATATTTCTTACTAAATAATGAGCAAAACTCTAAAGTAGTGTATGCCTTTGGCATTTGCTTAAAATAATATAAACCAGTAAAGTTAACTTTATGGTAATGTTACCCACTTTTTCTGAAAGTATGTTCGCTTATGTAAGCTAATTAGCTTACTGATAAACGGTAATTTAGTTGTTCAAACTGTGTGATTTGACATGTGACAATGATATTATTTAGACAGCATTTAGAAGAAATACATAGTTAAAATGTTTTAGGTTCATATTAACGCAGTGAGAAGATAACGAACATCTGAACTTTTAGCAACTGCTAGCATGTAGCTACTGGAATGTCATTAAACCTATGGGTAAATGCTGCTAACATGTCCTCACTCGACATCAGTGAAACTATAAAGAGCTATTTAGTTTAAAAATACCTTTTAAACAATGTTACCAGTATGGGAATGTTAACTTCACTTACCTGACTGTGGCAGCTCTTTGGAGAAAATTCCCTGCGCATTAGAGCTCTGAGGCCGCACACGCCTGCGGACTGGTAATAATCAACACTGTGTGGAGTTAAGTCTTCACTGCGTGACTAACAAACTTTACACTGACTTTTAACTCTGATGTTAGAGCTGGTTTACTCCTCATAGAGTTGTAAATACTCTATCTAGGTTAAAATAGGTTTACTCTGAAATATTGACACTCCATTTTTTACTGTGTATAATTCATTTTTAAAAATCCTCATTTCAGGAACCAAATATCTGAAATGGCCATTCAGGAAAATTGGTGAATGTCTTCTTGAGTGTCATCCAAGTGTTGTACCCCTCAGTACTTCTTTTCTTTTTTTCTTTTTAGGTTATTATAGAGGATTTAAAGCACTAAAACGTCTTCATTTGTCAGTGACCGTGGACGAGTCTTCTCAAAATCTGCAGACATAAACACAATAAAGACAAGAAAAAGTGAGGTTTCTTGCACATTAAGGCACTTTAATCAGTATGGACATGGCTCTAAAGTTTAAAATGTTATACAGTTATACAGTGCTGGACCTGGAGTGGTTAAAAACACATCAAGGCACACTAAGAATTAAGAATCTGCATATTGACTTGTGAAGTCTAAAATTATTTTATTTAATACTGAAGGGAGGCGCTGGAAAAAGTTCATGACATATTAAAATGGCAAGTAAGTGTGTCAGGAAACTTTATACATGTAATGCTACCATGTCAACCAGTGCTAACATTCAGTGTAAAGTAACTATTTGTGATTTGGCTATTAAACAATATGTTTTATTAGTTTTATAGGTTTCTCTGCATAGGACTCTGCATAGACATTAGACAAAAAAGCTAAAAAATACCATTCCTGTAGTCACACTACAGTCTTCCATGATTACAAAAGTCTTTAGAGATCCTTCTTCTAGGACCAGAGAATGCATTTATGGTTAAATAAATCTGAATGCATTTTGTTTCATGGTAGGCATAATTTGTTCAAGCAGCAATCTAATGATAAATAACAAGCTTTCAGATTTTCAATGTTAAACAAGGTATTTGTGCAGTAGGAGGTTTATTGTGTGGTAAGAAACTACCTTGTAATGTTCCCACAGCAAAGTGCATGGCAATCTGTTCAGGGGTCTTTGAAATACTATGCTCTCCACCAACAGGTTTGACAGATGAACTGACTGACCATCACTGCCATTCTCATCCCTGTTGTTGGCAGGGTAAAAATTGGAGTCTCTCTTGGCCATGAATGGAAAAATGGCTTAATTATGTTTCTTTTTTTAACAAATAGTGAAATGGCAAAGCCTTCACCACAAGCCTAGTCTGAAATTCATAAATAAAACATGAGGGGGTTTTTTTAGAGGCTGTAAACTATTTCAAAATCTAATGTCCACAGAGTTCAGTCAATAAAAAAAAGCATTTTGATTTTAAAAGTGTGGTCACAACTGATCTGGAACAAAAGGTTTTTTTGAAGCTTATCCTTGCTATACCGTGCCCTCTATCCCCGTGCCTTACAAATCCGTTTCTGCCTGGGACCCACTTCAATCCTATAGCTTCAGTGTCCATCAGTCTCTTTCCATTCATCCCATCTTCTAAGACCCTGGCTAAGAACACTTGAGGATCATGTGTCCAGGCTACAAAGGTTCTCTAAACTACAAAGCAGAGAAGAAAGTGTAAAAGGTCCAGAGATAAACCATAACACCTTTCATCACATTTATTCCAACCGCATATACACGCCGGGGGAACACAACGAGGCAGACAGACCAAAAAAACAAAATGAAAAAGAAAAAACAACAGATCTTTCTTTTCTCTTGCCCCAACAGAGTAATCAGCTAAAACTCTTTAATCATAAAACAACAGAGCAGTGGACTCCCTCAGTTACCTCCCTAAGATTAGTCCAATCATTGTACTTTCTAATATGCCGCCAGAGGACTAAAACCATTTCATAGTCAAATCACAAAAGCAATTTTACTGTCAGATTACTTCAACTTTACAATGACATTGCTGTGGGTTGTTAAAAAAGGAACCTTTTGATGAATTTCTCAAAGAGCTAATGGTTTGTTTTCCCCGGTGCCTTTTCGGCCCAGCAATGTTTGGTTTGATGTGGCTTTGCTCCTATGGTGAGCCATCACAAGTCACGCTGAGATTTTCAGAGATTATCACAATACTGTATGCCCAACTACAAGTAATGTGTTTGAAACCAAGATACACAGAGGACTGATTCATTGAAACGCCTCAGAGTAAAAACTGATTGAAGTCCTTGCTTAAAAGGAAAGCCCACTGTAAGAACTGATGATGCCATCAGGTGACATATGACTGCGACTTGAAGCAAAACATGTGTACTACAGTTAGGTCCATACTCTTTTGGACGATGGCATGAATGAGTTAACTTTTGGTCATTTTGACTTCAAAGAGGTTTAACAACAGTTTTGCAGTAAATGCTAAAAAGCATTTTTATGCAAAAAGTCAAAGGCCCAATGATCCTCTTAACACTTTATAACTTTATACTTTTTCTTCAGAAGAATAGGTTGTAATTTTGGCCAATCCTTCAGCTATACTATATTAACGAAAGTATTGGGCCCCTTTATCTATATCCGTTTGCATTGCCACAGGTGTATAAAATGAAGTGCTTAACCACGTTTGTGTCTCACTGCTTTTGTTGGTTTTTGGTTTTTCAGCCTAATGATGGCCTCCTTCACTTGCACTGACAACTCTTTCCACCTCACTGAGGGTTCCAATGAAAAGCCACAAAATGCAAGATCACCATTTGACGGTGAAGCTACTTCCCAGACAATTGCCCAGTTACTTTTGATTCTTTGAATGTGAGAGTGGGAGGGTTATGTTTAAACACGGCTGGATTTGCTAAACAGTTACTTTTGCAATACTTTGGTTAAATCCCTTGAACTAAAGTCAAAAGTTTGCACTTCAATCGCATCTTGACATCTTGATTGTTTTATTTGAAATCCTCTGTGCCGAGACAAATCTATAAAAATTGTCCTTGTCTGAAACCTTATGAATCTAACTGTGTTGTATATTAATCCTTCTTAAACCAACATCAGAGAATATATCCACGATGCTCCTTGATGTCATAACTTTTCTCCCTTATGTATGCAGGGTAGCGTCTGGATTTTCTTTATCTTTATCCTTACTTTATTCTCCCTCTTTACTCTTCAGCTCAGTTCTTCTGTGCAGTTTTCTCCTAAATCAAACACAGTTTTGTTTATCTCATCTACTGAATGTATCCCAAGGGCCTTCAAAACATGTCGAATGGTTTTCCTACCACAAAAAAAAACACATGGAAAGCCTTTGTTTAAAACACTTGGAAATTATGACGCATTTCCATTGTTTACATGGCCTTGTGGTCTTGTTCTCACTCAAACCTACCGGTCAGCTGAGTTCCTTGTGATGATGTTTTGGTGAAATTCAAAAACTAAGCTCTACGAAACTCACTTGACTCTTGGCCAGGACAACAGATTGTAATCTTTTACCTGGAAAAATAAAGGATAACACAAAATCACAGAAAATGAAAGTCATTTTTACAAAAAGGGTCGATTTTCTCTTTACAGCAACAGTCTTTGTGGTTGTTTGACAGAAATCAGCAGTTGCAGAAATAACACTGGACAAAGCCATTAGAAAAGAAATACACTCAGCATTGGGGGGTATGTGGGGATTCATTTTGTGAGGTATGGAAGTAGTAGGTCGCTACAAGCCAGCTAACTAATATGCAGCTAAAGCAACAGTGATTTCTCCTGATATTTTGGGTTTCTTTCAGTCTGAACTGTAAGATGAAATGGAAAGAAAACATCTACACACTTAAAGTCAGATTTCCTGCTAATTTTCTGCATGCTTTTTTCAAAAATGGCAAAATTGGAAACTTGGTTACAGAGAATTCCTTTATTTAAATACAGTAGATTGCACTCTATTTTTAAATATTCTGTTAAAGTGCCTTTTTATTTTTAGTTGTACCGTTACACACAAAACACATTTGTTTTATCCAAATGTTTAGCTATGAGTACAACACATAAACCCATTTTGGGTAAAGTGTTTCAGCTTTGTTTTTGCTGTGGAAAAAATATGAAGATCCCACTCATGAAAAGTTGCAAAATAGCTCTGTCTTTTAATAAAGCTCTGACACAGACTTTCAGGACTCAAACTAATTGGTTCATTTGGCAAATAAAAATCTGATTAAACATCCCACCTCCATTAGATTGCAGCATATTGCCACTTTATTAAACTGAATAATCAACTAAATTAATGAACACGCTCCACATCTATGTTTTCTTAGAGCAAGAATGTATATAGACAAAAAGGAAAGGTTTATGTGATTTATCAAGAATTGCAGAGCACCGGCTAGAGGGAGGTAGAGTATGCAGCATTGGGAAATGTGCAGCAGCTATTAAGGTTGGAGCTCTGTAAAATTGCACTCTAATGATGATCTAAGTGCTCAGCTGTTTTGAGTCTAACCTGAAAAATAGCATGCCTCTCTGTCAGCTGCTGAAAAATTGATGCACTCTAGGTGGCTTGCTCTCTTTGCTCTATCTCATGTCGTGAGGGCATCGCAACCCATGCCCGACACCCTCCGCTGCCAATGGCTTCCTGTCCCCTCTGTTACGGATCATCCCACTCTCCCTCATTCTCCAAAATGGCTATGCATAATTTCCAGCCCCCTCGCTGAAAAGTTTGACTAAATGGAAGGTTATTCAGTCACAAGCTATTAACAGTGGTGCACATTAAAGTTGTTTTGCAATCGAAGAGTGAATTATAAGTATTTTCTCACTGCATTATTTTCTCCCACAAAGTGCAAAGATATAAAAAGAGAAAGCAAGAGAGCGTGAGAGAGAAGGAAGCACACAAGGAGAAAGAGAGACATAAACACAAAAGGTCCCTGGAAGTCAGCGAATGCAGAAATGTACAGTAAATCTCACTTGACATGATTCATGGCTTGGTATTTCTATATAAAGTACATCTGAGCATTTCCAAAGAAACAAAGGACTCTGAAAATTCATAAAAAAACAGAGACAAGAAAAAGTGTTTGGGTGAATTTAGGTTACTTTTTAACATTTCTCAAAAATAAAACCGCATGGTCCCAAGGGAAATTCTCTTTACGAGGGCAGAGGAGAGAACAGAAAACACCATATCTAATAATGGAGCACATTTAAACTGTTTTATTGCCCATCTTCTGTCCAACAGTCAATCCAGCAGGCAAAAGGAACATATATGATTCTTTAAAAGCTGAAAGTATGCTTTCTTGCTACTTTCGCTGTTTTATTGTTTTACTATTTACACTTTCTTCAAGTTGATGAGGTAAGAAATAACATTTTATTTTTTTCTTCAGGTGAAAACTGAAATAAAGTTTTCCTTGCAAATTAAAAGTTGCTAAGTGTTCTGTGTAATGTACCCAGTGTTTTTGCTGTCCAGTACTTGTCCGTGTCATAAGACAAATGCATCCTGGTGCTGTTGTTGGCAAGCCAAATCTTGTACAACAGGAATTTCTATTATGAATTTTATTAAGCTTATAAAGCAAAAACTAATGGTTTAAAGCCTGTTTTTGACTCTTTCAAAAAGCTATATCTGGTTTGAGCTACATCCCACATTCATGTTACATAGATGGTTTTTTTTAAATGGTGGCACATGTTCACAAGTTTAGACAAATGTTGTATAATGAGCTTTACTGATATAAACTACTTATAATGCAATAATTAACATTATATTACAACTACTGAGTGAAGCTGCAGCATGCCTAAAGTTGCATAGTGTTGCTTTAAGTATAGATTTGGAATCATTTGGCTTTCTTTGAAAATTTATATTATGTTACTTGAATTCTGAACATTCACACATTTGAGAACAATGCTCTATTTTTAACACCTGTAACAGTTTAACTTCCAAAACGATGGCAAGCTCATTAAAAATGTAAACTTGAAGATTAAACCAGTCGTTCAGAATTGTTTTGGCTTGTGACCCTGGGTGTGTTTGGGGTGCCATTTGATATTTTCAGATTTCTGTGAGCTATCACGAACAGGGCCCCAGTGACACAGAGACCAGTCCGCAACCCTTATGTTAACCATCAGCCACTAAGAAAATGACAGCTAACCCTGACAGATTAGCAAGTCTTTGGTGGAGGTTGTTTGTAGTCGCTAGGTAAAATTAGTTGCATCAAGGTTTGGAAAACACCAAAAAAGTTGTATGTTTTGAAATATGCTGGTTAAAGCAATAAGAAACTAGTTTTAACTTTCACCATAGCTCAGCCAGTAGTTGGCAAGTGTTTGTAGACAAACTACAGGGGTGGCTGTTGCTCAGGAGGAAGAGCAGTCTGCAAGGTGTTTATAGGTGTTTCAGTCTGCAAGCCAAATATCCCTGGACAAGATACTAATCTAAAGTGTCTCTTCAATGCATCCCTTGGGATAAATAAAGTATTATCAGTCAATCAATATGAATGTTTGTGAATGTTAGATAGAAATCACCTATGTAGAAAAGCCATAGAAAAAAGTTCTTGAATAGGTGAATGAGGCGAGTTATAAAAAGCGCTTTGAGTGGTTAGAGGAGAAAAGTGCTATATAAGAACCAGTCCATTTACCGTTTACCAAACCAGTATCTCCCATGCAAACTACAAATGATCCAAACAGCCAGAGTGTTACCAACCAGACTCCTGAAAAATGCCCATGCGGCTTTACAAACGTAAGTTTTCTCACTCTATCACCGATCTAATGTGAAACTTTTCATGGTAGTTATGCATTGGCTGCTGGTTTGGGAAAAGTTTGGGAAAAGGCCACTTAGGAATTTCAATTTCATACTATTTTAACACTCAAATTCTTCCCATTTCAAAATAAATGTTCTAACTGACTGTATAAACATTTTCATTTAAAAATACAAGGTTGACTTGAAGATAACCTATTCAGTCCTTTTGTTTTTAATTTGCTGTACAGGTTTTTTTCTGCTGTAACTGAAATAACTGTTCAAGGCCCAAAAGAAAGATGAACAATGATTCATTTTAAAAGCAAAGATAACTGAATATACATTTAAGAAGATGAATTTTGTTTCCCTTTAGCATGGGACCTTTTGGAGAGTATGCGAACTCTAGGGTACAAGGGAAAAAAATCAGTGAAAGTAACAACATGCATCTTATAATGGAATGTTTAACAGTTCTACTTCTTCAGGGTGATGATGATGATTTTGTTTTTACATACAGTTAAGAGATTTTTACGTTGCTCTACTTTAACTTTTCATGGATGTCTGTTTCTCCCAGCACACATATCTAAACCCTTTCACAAACCACACATAGTCAAATATCTTGTTGAAAGACAGATATGACAGCATATTTAAAACTAAAGAGCTGGGAGCAGAGCTGCCTTTTGAGCAGGAAAAAAACACCCTGCAGTGGGATGAGAAAAAAGTTTTGGGGGGAAGTGTAGTTATACATGATTCATAGCGCTGCTTGGAGAGCAGCTTACTGTTGTGTGAAATTTGACATTAAGCATCTTTTATGTTATTCCTGTTTTAGTCTGGAAACCCAAGGGCAAAGGAATATGCAATGTGTAATTTTGCTCTATGAAGAAACATTGGGGTGAACGGTAAAGTGTTCAGAACAGTGTCTGAGTTTATTTCAATGAGGGACAATATGATGGTGGAATATAAATTAGCCTCTACGTGTGACATGCAGAGCTGAGGCCAAAAAGCACTTTTCTGTGTACCGCAGTCATTCTTTCATAAGAACGTGCATTCTTTTGTAGTATGCATGTGTATTTATAGATAGAATTTATCACCTTTAACCACAGGAAATGTTTTTCAGCAGCAGCATCTTTTTAAACTCGCGTGTGTGTAGTCTACAAACTGCAAACTTACTATGCTGACAGTCATTTTGCATGTTTAGCCTGATACTGTAAAAGCTAAATACGGAAGTAATAAATGCTTTTTTCTGTATCTGCATATCCATATTTATCTTTTTATGTGATTATTCAAAGTTTAGATAAATGGCACCACTGAATTAGACGTTTAAATCTCTTCTTGACTCAGGCTGTCTAAAGGCCGATAAGTCACCAACTGGATGTTTCTACATCAGATGCTAAATTTGCAGAGCCGACAAACACAAATTTATTATACATTTGTTCAAATAATACTTTCTAAGATATCAATTTAATGTCATTTTCATAATAAAATCTCACCACTTTACTATGTCAAATGGGTAGAGGACCTTATTAATTCATTCATACATCCCCACCATCGTAACATGTTTGAAGTAGATGTCAAAATAGAGTCTTATTTAAAAAATAAAAACTGACAGCCTATTTTTGTGTCCCTTTCTTGAGCAAATTGTTCATTGTGTACGCACAAATCTGGAGACACACAGTGATGTCATCATCGTCGACGTGTCGCTTTGCTTAGCCAGTGTCTTTGTCCTCATCTCCAATCACAATGTGCCCAACGTCTTACAAGAGCGTGCAGCGGTTCCCTCTCGTTAATGCAATTTAATGTGGTGTCTTTCGCATTAGATTCCCAATTGCCGTTGCCATGGCGACGTGCATACAAAACATCTTGTAGCAGCTTGTTATTGCCTCATTACAACCACGTTTGAAGTTTTTTTTCCCCCCCTTCTCTCTTTCCTCTCTCGCTCTTTATTTGTTTGTCTTTTCTGAAAGAACCTTGGGTAAGAGATAAGCAGACTGTGGCTCCATCAAAGGATGTCCTCCCCTGCAAGCAATTACCCCTCCAGGATAAGCTCTTGTTATTCGCTTTACAAGGAGCGCTGATTTCAGTCCACCAAAAACCAGAGGGGCTGGCACACACTCGAAACTTCAGAGGCCGTCATGATAAGTAAATCACAGTTTTGTGTGATACGAAGGTTCGTCGATGCCTATTTTTGGCATAAATTGACGATTTTATACTTTAAATCAAAGATCAGAGTGAATGGCAGATTTCAGTCTGGACTTCAGTGTTGTTAATGTACAAAATATAAAGTCGCAGGCCTCGGGTCGTTCTGTGTTTGCCACCCCCACCCACACCTGCGTGGGTTCTGCCATAGTCCAACGACATGCTCATAAAATTATTCGGTGAATTTTAGTTAAATTAGCGAAGTTTTCAGTTTTATTTAATGTAGCAAATGTTAGACAGGAAGGTTTCAGCAGGGGATTAATAAAGAAAGTAGTCACACACTATAAAACATCCTATAACCTCAAATGTGTACAAAGACTACTCTTTTTGTATTCTATTAGCTTTAGTGCAATTTCTCTTTATTTTATGTAAAAGACACAAACAAATTCTGTTTACATCAGAATATCTATAATTAAATTTATTTATTTGTTTGTTTTCTGCTTCAGCTCTGGATCATTTCCCAGGAGCTTTAACTAAGATCTAAAACAAAAACAACTGACTCCACTTAATGTGTCGGAGGTTACCGAAGCAAACTAAGAACTTTTTATGTAAAAAGTCTAAAAAACAAAAGAGCTACGTTGATGGGGATATACTGCTGTTTTTGGACAGGTTACTCTGGATAGGTGATGCCAAACTGAACTAGCAACACACACACAACATGCTGTACTTAGAGAAAATAGCACTCGGGTACTTATGACTTTGTTACCCAGTCTATTACTTTATAAAGACAAAAATGTCACCTGCAAAAGTGTAAACATGCAATTTTCACACAAAACACAGCACAATTTCTTGCCACTAAGTGAACATGAAACAAAGCGCCAACGTCACGATTGACTGCTTTGGAGAATTTAATGATGAGAACATTAAGACACTATCATAGACTCATCTCCTCTAGTGTGCTAAAGTGCGCTTCTGGTTTTGTTTCACATAAGATTTCAGATAAGTACTGACTTCTGAGAACCAAAGTAGTACTTTACTGTTTCACTAATCTTTTAGGTGGGGCCAGGGATTCCTCCAACACTAGAAGACACAACAACACCAAGACATGAAGGACATTTGTAACAGTTTTAGTCTCAATTTGAGGTCAACTACACCCCTAATAATTATTTGATAAAGAAATGTTACTGTAAGTATCTCCTACATGGCCCCATAACTCAAACTACTGTGTTCTCTATGTATAATTTTAATGTAGCGAGGTATTATTTAAACAGCTCTTATCAATCCTTCTACAGTAAAAATGGACTGTGCAGCTTATATAACGCGTGTTGCTCATAGTGACAAGAATAATTTTATAGTCTTGCTCCACTCTATGAGGCTTTAAGGCTCTTCCTGGCTTCTTTCAACTTATGGCTTTGGTTTCTCAGCCTCCAACTTTAGAGAACCTGTTTCCGTCTCACTGCTTTCATTAGTGGCATTTTCAACAGAAAAGCCTTGAAAAACAGACTGCACCTTGTCTGGCCAGTACTAATTGACAGACAAAGTGGTGACCAAAGTGAAGTATAACCACTAAAAAGCCATATATTTTCCTCAGGAGGTGATGAAAAAATATTAAATTCATCAGTTGAACATGAACAAATTAAAGGCAATTTGAATAAAAGATGTTCATTGTGTCTGCTTGTTAGTGTGATCGCCATGTAACCACAAAGGTAACCATGTGCTGCTAGAGCTTGCTTCTGCTGCCCATTAGTGGCCAAAAAGCCTTTTAATGCAGGTTTAATATTGCACATCTATGGACCACGGTTCACTATACCTAGAGACATGCTGAGAAAGTCACGGCACTCAGGAGCCTTAAATGAATTCTGTAAGAGATTTAAATGGTCATGTAATGTCCTGGTGAACAGTTCAAGTTAGTTTAGATGTTGCTTCAAAATAAGTGACTAAAAGTGACTAAAAGAGGCAATAAAACCACAGCAACACACGAGCCAAATACCAAAGTGAAACAGCAACTAACTCAGACTCACTAAATGAACACCTGTACTAATAAAGGTACTATAGAGGAAACCAAGATTAAGAACAGACTCCATAAAAAAAACTAGAACTCAAATACAAAAGGAACTGAAAAGCTTCAAATACAGGAGTACAGAGCCTCAAATGAATTATGAGAAACAAAACTGAACATGCGCTCACAACAAAAACGCCTGATGATGACTAAGAATGCAAAACTCTAAAAAAAAATAAAATAAAACAAAAAATACACAAACACCAAAACATGACGCAAGGACACAGGAGAGGTTAAATAACACAGAACACAAGGGACCAAATATGAAAAGCTCTCACTAGCTTTTAAAGGAAAACAAGGACAGCGTTCACACATAATTCAAAGACAAAAACTGAAACTCAGAAACTAGAAAACTAAAATACACCAAACTCCCACAAGCCTACAAAACATGACACACAGTTATAAAAATCAGATTTTACTAGAGCAGCTTGGAAATTGGGAGGTGACTTCTGGTTAACCGCCTAGTCTTAATGAAACATTTTCCACTGTAACAAAAACAGAAAAATATGTACAGTAAAAGAAAAAAAAAAGTTGGGCGACCTTAAAAATATGATCTAAAACATATTAATTTATTACTAAGTGCATGGTGTCATCTGTCCAGGTTATTAGCCTACAATGCATGAGCAGTGTGTCAGCTCTTTCCATCACTTATTTTACCAGTATTGTGAATTTGCCTGGTAATAACTGGTGATCTAAGAAATGTAATATTATTGTTTTTAAAGTAAAAGCTCAGATTAAATTACAGTACAGTTTGTTTTAGGTAAATAACTTTTTTCTCCTCTTGTCAAGATGTGATTGGAGCTTTAATTAAAGAGGTTTAATCAGTTGAACCAATTAAGAATTTTCTGTTTAGAATTACAGTAAAATATTTTAATGTGTTATTGCTATAAACTTCTTGTTTTTGTGCAATAAAGCTGGCTGCATGAAATCTCCTCAGCCAAATATCACCACAGGCACTAAGGGTACTTTGGAATTTGAAAGTTTACCCCCGTGGTGGGGCTAGAAAGGTCAAAAAGTCTCCAAAATCAACAGTGTTCCTTTTTTTTCTCTCAGCAAATGGTGTAGTGGAATGAGTAAGGGGTCAGAAGACGACAGTAAAAGATTTTTGGTCTGATACCACTTGAGAGAAGGTCTTAAGGTCACCAAAATCAATAAGTTTCTTCCTTTTGGTAGCATGAATACAGAGAATATTAGCTGGTCACAGTCAACATCCAGGCTGGAGACAGAGGTGATTGTAAGTCAAAAGTGGAGGTAAAGTTGGTGAATCAGTTCAAACATGCATGCTATTGTATCCCCAGGTTATAATTTTATTTCAGAAATGCATATTAACTTTGGGAAGCAGCATTTAAATTAGCGGATTATACAACAATGTTAGTATCTACCGATTGGATGATTTTGTTGAAAGAGCGTACTTAAACAGTGTTAATCAATAAACATTTACTGATTGACAGCTGTAAATGCTGTAAATCATCTTACTTTCATACAGTTATTTACATGAATTTTGGATTTTTTTGATTTATGTATTTTGGTCTCTGTACATAATTACAGTGGATTTTAAATATAATCAAAATGTAACTTAGGTGTACATTTACAGCTTTAATTCAAGGGGTTTGACAAAAGTAGTAAAAAAAAAAACGGTAACTACAAAAATCAAAACTAATTGGCAGTTGACTGAAAAGTTGTCCAATCGAGAGCTGTTGCTTTGTTATTCCATGTCAAAATAAGATGTGTAGTTGATTCCAAGTACTGAACTTGTATTTGGTAGGTGTTCACTGATACTCTCAATCTGAAGTCCCAGGGTATGAGGGTCGAGTATGAGGTTACCCTCAAGAACATGAAGGTGACATTAAACTTTGCCAGGAAACGTCTAGAACAGCCTGCACAGTTCTGGCTTTTAATGTGGTGGATCAAACACAACTTGATGATGTGAGGATGGAAAGAAACAGCTCGTGACCAAACGTCTATCATGCCATATGTTAAAAAAGATGTAGGCAATATTATGGTATGGCTACGTATGACTGCTAATGGAACCAGCTCACTAGTGTTTACCGCTGATGTGACTGATGGATGAATACACTCTGCTCCAATTCGGCCAAAAGTTTCAAAACTGATCGGACAGCATTTCATAGTACAAATGAAAAATGACCCAAACCATACTGCAAAAGCAACCCAAGAGTTTCTCAATGCACAAAAATGGGATGTTCTTCAATGGCCAATTCAGTCATTGGACCCACAATGAAGCAGCAAGTGAAGGCAGCTGCAGTAAAGGCCTAGCTGAGCATCCCACGGGAACAATTCGGTGACGTCCATGGGTTCTGGACTTCAGGCAGTCAGTGGCTGCACAGGATTTTCATCCAAGTATTAAAACAATCCTCATATTTAAAATTATGTCACTTTGTCCAATTAATTTTGAGGCTCTAGGTGTGAAAATGGCTGTAATTAAAGGCTAATGCAATACTTTGGTTAAATCCCTTTTAATTAAAGTTGAAAGTCTGCACTTCAATCACAATTTGATTATTTGATTTAAGATCAACTGGTGGTGGTGTACAGAGGCAATGTGACAAAAAAGTGTGCTATCGTCCAAGTATATGCTCATAGACCGAACTATATACCTGCTGCCACAAAACTTTGAACCTTTAACTGTGTGCATGGGTCTTTGCAACAGTATGAATGGCTCACCTTTCTCAGGTGGTTATTATAAAGCAGATGATAGGCTCTTTGATGACAGAAGAATTCTGATAGGCCAAGGATGGCAGCTGTGTGCCCTCTATTTCTATTTTTATCTTATAATGTTTGCGATTTAGCTCAATTTGTGGAAAACATGACATATATTTCTTTTTAGGGCAAATGACAGCACAGAATATGATCTTTGTTCCATGTCCAAAGATTCTGTCAATTTTAGTTTAAAAGATCAGCGTTTTAGATCTATCAGCAGCCGCAGTGGGTGGAAAATATATATTACCCTTGTGCTCATATTCCTTACTTGAGATTCCTCTCGTGTCATCCGGTGTAGTCGTGCTATAGTATCACCAAATTTTGGCTTTCCACAGTGAATTCCAAACAGATCCTTCATTCGCTCACATAATTTTATTGTCTCATTTGCTATGTGCATTAAAAAGGGCAGTTAATTATGTTATACACTGGCGGCATGACATGAGAGATTGCCTGAGATAGGTACTATAGGAATTTCCTGTTCTTGTATGAGTCTCAATACATCACAGATGAGTCAGAGACATGCTACATGGGAGCCATGAACAGCAAAGGGCTCCCTGAGACATGCAAATAAATCACTGTTGCCAATTCCCGCTGGAGATGTGTTTTCAGTGTTTCAGAGCAGACAATTATTGTGTTTCGTAGTGACACGTTTCAAGGACACACTGTATGCTTCGCTATAGTGTAACAGTCTGTCAGCTCATCTCACTGCTGCATTACTCCTCTCTATCCGTGCAGTGCTTTCATTGCAGTGCCTGGGCACCTCTATCTGCACATTTCACAGCTGTTTTCTCACACTTTTGTACCGTAAGCGTGGTACTGCATGTTAAAATATCATATGCTGACATCCTTAACTATGTAATCCAGTAAAGACGAGGCCAGCAGAAGTTTATTCCTTCGAGTGCACGATCATCTACCTTTAACCTCATTCATGCAGTCCTGGATTTTACAAGGCCCCTCACAGATGGTGAGACAGCTGTACACTTCAACGTGGAATCGCTGGGCCACTGACAGGAGGTTGGGTTCTTTGCTTGATTTCAACTGGCAAAAAGAAATCCTCCCCCTTTTCTCGCTGCTGTTCCACCTCACTGAAATATTAACTGGGTGCACACCCATTCATCTGCGGTGATAACAGGACCCACGGTTTCTTTGTTGAGTTTGCTTGGCGGGTAGCCAGGGGGGATGCACAATCAAAGCGAGAATCAAAGCGAGAAACAATTACCGTGGCTTGTGTCTAGGTGAATGGCAGCAATGAAAAGCTCATTGTCAGCTTTGTGCGCCAGCTGTGGCATGGGCAAAAGATTTAAAGGGTGATGAGAATGAGGAGGCGGATACAGAGGTGTAGGTTTCGTAAGAGGGCATCTGCTGTCATCCTGCCCTCTTTGGGTACCGCTAAACTTTGCTAAACAGACACGAGACGGGATGTTTTTCAAATTGGAAACATGCTGTCTGAAAGTTTCTTCCTATTAAAAGAGAGTTTTTCCTTCCCACTTTTGCCAAGTGTTTGCTGAAAGCAGGTTGTCTGATTGTTGTGATTTGCTCCTGAATGCCGCCGGGTCCTTTTGCAGCATAAAACACTCTGAGGTGACTCTTGTTATGATTTTGCATTATATAAATAAACCTGAATTGAATTAAACCTGAACTTTCCCCCAGGCTAAATGGCTTTAATTAAAGCAACGTACCACCAGGGCGGAAATTTGGTCCAAGCTTTCCTCTGTTCCTCCTAGTTATCCAGGCAGTGGGGGTGGGCTGTACTGGGATATTTACTGGTCCCACTAAATGACTGCCTGCTTCTTCGTCAGTCTCTTCTCAATCCGAGCTCTTGGTAGTGGGCAGGAAAGGAGGTCGTGTCTCTGAAGTGATCTTGCCCTTCTTCCTTTCCACTCACCTCCCCTCCCTCCACCCATTTTTACACCCACACGCCTGTTTATTCCCTGTCATCACCATAATACTAGTCATTTGTATGACGCAGAGCTTGAAACCTGTAATTTTCAGGAAGTCTGCCCTGTTGAGAGAGTACCTGAAAATGATTTCTCGCAGTGCATGTTTTTGTGGAGCCACGTTATGTAAAACAGGACTACAGGTTGATAGTGAGTGTTGATGTGTGTGTGATGATGCTATTACACTCTAGAGAGGAGAAAATACTAGACTGGACAAAAATCATTTTCTGTAGTACTTTGTAAATAATGGGGGGAATTTGGGGATGAAAAGTTTGGGATGTTTTATGTTCTGTATAGATAAATATTGCACAAAAGGTTATGGCTGAATTGTTGTTTTACTGTACTTTGTACGGCCTTTACCCCCACAAAGAAAGTCTATTAAAAACTTCTGTCAAAAGAAAACCGCATAACACATCAAAGGCTCTTACAGCAAGGATGCAAATAAATGGGAAAACAGACAAACTGCATCGAGTACAAACGACTCACCAGCGACTCAGGAAGGGAGCAAATACTTTTTCACAGCATTGTGCATGTGCTTCACTAGCTGAAGGACTTAAGTGAATCCATCACAAGGAAGCATGTGGAGTTCTGGTTCTCGATTGTTCTACGATATGCTGCTATTACCAGTATCAGGGCTCTGCAGAAGCATTCACTCTAATCAAGTTCATTCCACTCATTCATTCCAGATCAAGTCCTGTGGTGAGCTGATTGTATAATATGGGTATCAAATGATTCAAAAGCACACATGGGCTGTTCGATTTTGAATAAGTAACAAGAATTTACCATATTTTATGGTCAGTGTTGATTTATTTATTTATTTCTCCTTGTGTTCACCTCTTCCTGGTCAGGGTTTGTTCCTGTGCTTTTTATTTCTGACTTCTCTGAATCGTTACTCTGTTCATTCCCCATCTGGTGGATATATCTGTACATGGAGCGAGAGCATTGTGAATTTCCTGAGATTTTCATGCACAGACATATCTGAGGGTGAAGTGCGGAAAGCAGCAGGAGAACGCAGGTGCGGATTTTACAGAATGACAACTGAGGGATAAGTGTGAAACTGACACCTGTGCATTTTCACTCATGTCAAGTTCCTTGCATGTCTGCAGACACACCGCCACCTCCTGAAGAATCGCAGATCAAAACATATCTCAGAGTTTTACTTTGTGGCTTTTTTATTTAGTTATATGAGCTACAACTGGTCAAACTAAGGAGAAGCACGCTGAATGAACTTTGCCGTTGGTCTTTGGAGTCAGTAACAGTGTTCAAAGAACTTAATGTCTCTTTGCCTCAAACTCATATTCCTTAGACCAGGGGTGTCAAACGTATGGCCCGTGAGCCACATCCTTGAGATAATTTCAGATGTTAATTATTAATGGCCCGTCGGTATCTGGGAGCCTAATCTTCAGCCCTTCTGTGAATCCATGCAGGCAGGGGTGGGACTTTATTTTGACAGAGTGAGATTATACCATTATGTTAAAGAAGGAAGGGGACCAGATGTTGTGAAGACAGCAAGTGTAGCAGTAAAGACCAGGCACACAGTGAGACGGGGAGCCGGATTTAAATGCAAACGTGTCAGAAAAAAGTGAAGAAACGAGCGAAAACGTAAAACGAGCAGCATCTGGCTGCGTTTCAGTGACACTGGAGACTGCAAAGCTGAGTCATACAATTACAAGTTGGATAAAGTGAAATCCGTTTTTATTTTGAGCTATTTTCAATTGTGGAGGACAAAAGGTTTCAAACCAAACATGCCCTTCGTAGACGCAAATACATAGAAATTAGTCTTTTATAAAAATGCTGAATAAAAAATTGCTTTCTTGAAAAACACTAAAGTTACAGTTCAGTATTGAATGTTACATAAAAAGTCTTTGAATGGCAGAGATGCAGAAATGTCTGCATGTAGCACAGAGCCATGGCTCTGTGTCTGAGCGTCTGAATGAGTCTCACAGGCCTGAATGTGCGCTTGAAGCCATTTATAATTCTGAACCTGTTTGATCTGCTGCCCACCAAAAACAAGCACAAGCAGAAATGTTGGACTTTTAACTGTATTTTCATAAGTTTTGCAGCTTTTCTTTCTGATAAAAACCTCACTTATGGCCATTCATACTACACAAAGTAATTAAGCTTCTTCTTATTTTTTTCTTTTTAAATCAGTTAAACATGTGGCTTCTTTAAAACGACAGAACTGGGAGTTTCGCTGGTCCGGCCCAGTCAAGATCAAAGCAGCTGTATGTGGTCTGCGATGTACAATGAGTTTGACGCCTGTGCCTAAGACGCTAAACTTTTTTCTCCCAACAGCACAATCATTTCAGTACTCTGAAACTTCTGGGAAGCAACATTTTTCTTTTGCTCTGGATGTCATAAAATAATTTCCAGTATTGACTCATTTGCTGATATCGCCACCACAGTCAGAAAACATTCCTTTCCTTTTCATACACACTGCAGCAAACTAGAACTGGGCTCACTTCTCCTCAAAAGCAATACTTCAATGCAAAAAATATCTTGCATGAATGTACTAAACTACAGAAGAAATGGCATTCTCTGGGATGTTTTTGGCATAACTTTCTATGATATTATGCTATGTGAAATTATTTGTAACCTTTTATTGGTAGTACTGTATTACAGCTCACTAATACTGTGGGGCTATATGTGCACTTTGTTTTATAGTTTTTCACTTTGCAGCCCTGATGATTATAAACATGTGTTTTCAGGTCACACACAAAGTTTCCTTTAACAGGTTATTATGATGGAATGACACAGAAACAGTTTTGTATTTTTAAATCCTTATTTCTGGTTATTTCCCTGAAACTACCAGAGGTGTTTTCAACAGCAATCTACATTAAACATATGTAGATTGTTTTTTTTTTTATCTTAAAAAAGATGCAGATGCCCGCTCCACCAGGCCACTTCTTCCAACTTACAAGGGAATTTTAGCCTGCACAGTGATGTAATCTTTCCTACATTCCCTGTGTCTGCCTTGGAATCTCCTCCCTACTGGATGTACCTGGGACAACTGACCTGGAAGAGGCCAGGTCTGACCAGGAGACATCCTGGTCATGTTCCCAAACCACCTCAACTGGGTCCTTTTAATGTGGGGAATGGCAGTAGCACTCCATACAGTGAGTCTGTTTGTTTGCAGTCTAGCATTGTAGTTTTCAATATATAATTTCCGAGTTTTGTGTCAGCTTGAGCTGTTTTAATTTAGGTGAAAATCGGGTCAAGATCACACCAAAATATGAAAATCAGTACAAATATTATCTTCAAACTTCACAACAATATACTAAGCCTTGGGGGGCATGAGTACCTTGACCATCGTTGTTAGCGCAAAGTCGACCTTTGACTTTGAAAAAAAAAAGTAACCATAATGGGTTACTGGCCAAAGATTTCAGTCAGTTCTGCTCCAGATATATGGGTAAAGATAATAAAATACATCATTTGCAAAGCATGCAATGCTTCAAGGCCATAGGCCAAAGGTCAGACATCAGCGTGTTGTTATAAAATCAAGCTGACGTCAGCATATTGTAATAAAAACATCATAAATTCATCAAAATTTTAGGAGGGGAGTGTTTTCAAGCACTGCTCCATATAGCGTATGCTGTAATTTTCAGTTTTTAATGCTAAACACGTTCTCCTTTGCAAGTATAAAATAGCCCGTTTTATCCCCCAGTCACGTCTGTCCCGTTTGTAGCATCCGAAAATAAAATAAATACATAATTATAATAAAGGTCAATCAAATGGACCAATATTGCAAGGCCATGATGATCCACTTGGTAAAATAAATCCGCTTGGCATCTTTCTTGGCCTTAAGACAACAATTCTGATGGCTAAATATTCCAAACGGGACACAAAAAAAAAAAAAAAAAAAATATCCCGTTTTATCTTACAATTCATTTTTCCTGTGAACACTGACACTAGTAAAAGTAGTACTCCATCCTAGCGATGCACTGCTTACAAATATCTGAATCCTGTTTGAATACCAGCTCAGAATTACCGGGAAAAACTTTTTTTGTTTGCATGTGATGATTTATGTGAGTGAATGTATAATGATTTGTGTGACTATGCATGCATATTTTTAAGCAGCAGCTATCCTTGTGATTTCCTGTCTCGCACAATGCATGAATTCACCCCCTCCCACCTCACCTATCCTTTCACACCTCATCCATTATTCACGGAAAGTGGACACACTCATATCGACTACGCAGACTTTTTAAAAAGCAAAATGCTTCACTATGCAGATAATACCTGCTTGACTGGGAGAAACTGAGTTGATGTCAATATCCAAAAGCTCACAATCTTTCATTTTAAAAAGCTGTTTTTTTCCTGCCACTCCTGCTGGGTGGAGGAGGAGGAAAAGAGACGTTCCAGTTGCCTTGGGGGAATAGTTTCTGCTTCTATCGCTTCTGTTGACAATGATGTGTGCAACATTTTCCTCTCATTTCCCCACGAGGCAAGGTCACTTGCATCATTTACATTTTGTGGAATTGTTTTTGAGGAGAACATTCTGATTTTTATTAATGTGCGTGTACATGCCACTTTTTTTTTTTTTTGACATGCCCTGAATATTCAACACCATCCACAGGTGAAGTCAATAAATTCATTCAGATTACATGAAAGTGGAGACACCGTGGGGAATGCTGAGGAAATTACTGTCTTTCGGTGAACGCCTGGACTGGAGATATTCAAAATCCACATGTGGTTGTCCTTGAGGCAAGTTTCATTATACTTTTCCAAACATGTAGTTTTCAGATTCTTTGTTGGCATGCGCAACACACCTTGACATAAGCAGCAGATCTTTTAAGTACTGCCGGCTTGCGAGGTGGGGCCTCATGGATTTGACTTGACTTCCACATCCAACACAAGCTCGATGCGCTTGAGAGATAGGAAATTTGAAGGCCAAGTCAACACCTTGAACTCTTTATCCTGTTCTTCAAACTTTCCTGAAGAGATTCAGCAGTGACAGGGTGCATACATCCATCTGCAAGTGGCTACTACCACTAGTACAGTTGCCCTGAAGGGGTGTCCGTGATCTTCGGTTGCTAGTACGTGCCCGAGTTATATCTACATGAACTCAAGGAGCCAAGTTTTCACTGGAGAACATCACATTGCCACCGAAGGATTTGCCTTGTTTCCACTGTGCACGTTGCTGCGATTTCTTCCCCAAGTAAGTGGAGACGCTGAGGTCTACTCCTTGTTTGTCGTTTCCATTTGAATTGTTAACGCTAATGCACCATTCATTTTAAAAGATGAAAAAATTGTAGATAGCAGCTTATTAGAAGCCCACTCAACAGCATTAACATGTTGGATTGTAGATATGTATTAAACAGCAATGCGCTGTTTGGGGGATTTTGTAGTTCTTGTTGTTATTTTCTTTTTCTGAAAACTTTTTATTGCCAGCATTGAGCTTTTCAGCGTTTGACATTTTGCAGGTCTTTGGCATCAGATCACACAGGCCAGCTTTCGCTCTCCATGCACATCAATGATTAAGTCCATTTGTTTCCTCAGGACAACTTTGTGTACAAACCACTGCTTATGGGGAACATGACCTCCACATGACCTGCTGTTTGGAAAAACCGTATAAGCAGTTGTCAGGCCATCAATTTGGCCCACAGTCTCTCATTTCATAAACTCTTACTCGTTTTCTTGCTGCAAAAACATCAAGTTCAAGAACTGAGTATTTATTATAATGAGATAATCCATCATCAAACGTCTAGTTTGAATGTTGGGGCTGCTTGGTGGATATACTATGTGATAAATGTGCAGCCATTTTCAAAGACACCAGACCCCAAAAGCATAAAGGATTCTCGCATTTTACGTGTTATTCCTGAAAATCTGCCATTTCCCCCTTAATTTCATATCCTCTGTTGGAGAGAAACCTTTTTCACTCACAACACTACCCCTCTCTCCAAGTTTCTTGCATCATCAGAAAGTGAGCCCATGGCAAACTCTGGCCCGGTCACTGTGCCAGAGCGAATGGATCCCCTGGCACAATTCAGTGTGTACAGCCCTGCTGGCCATGACATGCCAGTAATCTTCATACTCGGCTAATCAGCAGAGTGGTGAGTGAGACGCCAGAGATGGAGCCAGGGGCCACATAATGCCCTCTGGTGAAGCTGAATCATTTTTACATGGAGGCGGTCTCAATGCTACAGCGAGAGATTTTCTAAAAATGAAAACTGGACACTCTCTGTAACTGTAACGGTGGACTAAACTTATTCCTAAGGGTGAACTTTTTTTTGCGTGTGTTGTTTTTCACATTTTCTTTCAGGGTCTCTCAGCGATGTTTCCTAGTGAGTAACCCTGTTTGTGGCTCTCACATACCCAGTTTGAATGTATTTTCATTTTTCTTACACTTCCAAGAACAGTATTGGTCATTTAAAAGCAACATTGAAAGAAGAAACTACATTTTAAAAATGGTTTACATCAAAAGATCAACCGATACCATCATTAAAGACACTGAGGCCATGTCCTTGTTTTTCATTTCCATTTTAATTTTTCACGCGGAGGCACCATCCATTTAAAAATGAATAAATGGTGTTTAGTGCCCCACTCAACAGCATTTTTACAGCCTTTACACATTACAAAAAGGTTCCACAATTACTGTAAATTACCTTTTTGTCGCCATCTCTTCTATCTGCAGTAAATAAATAATAATAACCTCTATCAAAATTGTTTGTAAAATAAATGTTTCTTCACTCATCCAGGGAAAGAGCATGATTTTAAATAAATTAAGTCAACAGTTTGATATAGATTAAGCCCTTTTTTTTAATAAGAACTAGCAATTAAAACTGAAGTTCATTAAGTCTAATACACCCACCCACCCAGTGCAAGGTATATGGCACAGATGCCCTAAATTAAAAGAGCTGGTAATTACCAAACAATTTTTTATGTTCCTATTATAATGCATCCACAAGCGCTTTAATCCAAATTATATTTTTACTGATAAAATATAATTATTTTTACTACCACTGAATTTTGAACTATTTTTTTACATTAAAAAAGAGAAAAAAATAGTGAAGCACGTTATTTTTGTTCCTTAATAAGCCAAATACAGTTATTTACTTGCATCGCTGAACAGAAAAAACAGCTTTAATTCAGCCACTAAAACGTCTCAGAGGCGTCCAGTTTAAACTTTAGATATAAAAATGAAAATTCAGTTCTTTGAATTCAGTAATTTTTAGTTTTCTCATTTCCAATAAATCATGTTTTCTTGTCTTTATGACAGGTTGGCTAATAAATTTGTTGAGTACTGTATATATTCCAAAAACGCACGATTTCCAGCTGTGAGTAGCAAATATAGCTATAAGCAGTTAAGACACGTCATGCAGATTGTGCTCAAAGGACATAAGATTATAATAGTTAATATACAAAATAATGTCGTTTTTATAACATTTTCCTTATGCCTTTATTTCACTCTAACTACTTACTACTACTTACGTTTCAAATGATGATGTTACTTATCAAATAAAACTATACAAGCTAAAGTGTGTTAAAAGTGTTAAAATGCCAACATTTCATGCTTCCAGCTTTTTAAATAAGCAAATATATTCATTCAGAAATGTTGATTTTGGTTTGGTTTTTTTTTTAAGTCTAGAGTCAAGGCACAGAATAAAAGAATCATTTGGCTGTCCTCAATACCAATATTTGAAAGTTGTTGATGAAATAGTTATAGGAACTGCTGGATGATACACTGCTGTATGGGCAACCCCTCAGCTTCACTGCTTGGCACCAAAAATGTATCTTTACAACAGATAAATTAGCCTCAACTGTATTTAATGTATCTTAAAGATATACTGCATTTTGTTTTTAGAAATAACTAATGTAGTCACATGACCATTAGTATTTTAGTTGCATTTAGGGAACCTCTCCTGGTACTGATAATACTATTGCTATCTCATATGAGATAAAAATTATATGTTTCTATTAAGAGCTATACCTTAAATTAGTTATAATTGGAAAATCTTTCCATATTTAGTATGTATATGTGTAGAAAAATGCAAATGTTTAGCCACACACCCTGACCCCACTCTCTCCCTATTGCCCCATAAGTGAGACTAGCACCAGCGTGTATTTTGTGAAGCATGAGAGGGGATTGCACGTCAGGGAAGAGGAAAAAGTTGAGAAATTCATTAAACATCCACAGTGGCTTGGGTGTACTTGACAGTGGGTAGGTGCTGGCCTTTTTAACCAAACATGACTGTAATCCCATCTCTCATAAGCAGGTGTGAAATTATGGATTAAAGAAAGGACCCATGAGTTGGTCAAGGGATCGTATTGTTATATTGCGCTTACTGGTTGGAACAAGAGACACAAAAGCATAAGGTTTTTGGGAAATGATTTAAGGAGAGTGGATTTCACTGAATTTGTCCTTTTTTATACTTCAGAAACATGTTTCCCCAAAAAAGACCAATGAAAGGCCTTCCTAATGACAGAGAAGTAAGTTACAGAACCTAGTGAAGTACAAGCCGTGATAATGTCACGACTTCAACACACAGAAGAACCGATGCATGTTTCTTCAAGCAATAGTCCTGGTTTTGCATGTAATCGGTAGATTTACAGGCTTTGGAGGCTACAGCTAGCCTTTAAGAAAAAAACTGGTGCGTTTACCAGGAAGTGCCTAAGATAAAGCTGTTATTATGAGAAGGAGATCATGGTGGGATATATCCCCCAATATAGAGACTTTTGATTTTCGCAATAAGATCCTGCTTTAATTAAATCACATTTGTCCAATAAAAAGACAAAATGTAGGAGATAGTTTTCACTCAGCGTACGGTATAAATGATGATAATCAAGACTGATCGTGTGTAGGTGTTGCAGAATGACAAGAATTCAAATAATGCAGAGATCTTAAAGTCCTTCGCACATGCCTGTTACACATAGTACATGTAAAATAAAATCATTCCATCCAAATGAACTCGATTTTCTCAGGTATTTGGATGTGTAAAGAGTTCATGACAATTAATGTGGCATCTGCGAGACTGTCAAGCGAATTTTTCCGCCAAGTTCTGTTTGTGAAAGCAAAAGACAAGCATTATTAACTCCAAACTATAATCCCTGCCACAGACTTGAGCAAAAATGCATCTTAAAAATAAAAAAAGAAGAACATCCATAAGCTCATTATCTTTCCGGTGTTGATGGGAATTGAAATTTGCCTGAATGAGCCACAGGTTCACACCCGTCAGTGTAATGTTTGACGCTGATGTGCTATAGATATCTCACGTCTATCTTTTCAGCTCACAAGATATTCTTTTCTTTAATCTTTCTCTTCTCTTTCTTTCCATCTCACCTAAGCACTAATCGGACTCTTTGCCACACATCCTAAACAAAAAGACTGAACTTGAGCCAAGCTGCCAAAGTAAATGCTGCTGGATAACTTGCACTTCTTTATCAGTCGAAAATAAAAAATTGTAAATAAAACCCACCGCTTGTTCTATTTGAGACTGAAGACAACAAATGTTTTTCTTCTTTTTTCCCCCAAAGGTTACTTTAAGTTCAACCATTAAACTGTGAAAACTTTCTGACACAAGCTACTGCAAATGGCTCTGGAACCTGAATCACGACACTTAGGGGTAACACAGTCAATTAGAGCATTGTCCAGTGAACTAAGTAGTCTTGGGTCACGTAATGAAAGCTCGTTCAATTTGTACCTCGCTTGAAGAAGGTAATGCTCATGTTCATTCATCAATAAAACATTAGTGGGTCTTGCAAGGCCACGAGCATATACCTGCAAGTGTTAGCAAAGGTGCTTCAACAGTGTTGAATGTACACTTTGTTGATTTAACAACTACTTTCCTACTTGCAGGTGCACATTTAAATAAATTGAGATATTGCTGATGTTGTCAGCAGAGCTATGATGAAGAATCAAAGTACTAATAATTCTATATTATGTATGCAATACTTTAATCAACCTTGATCAGACCCTGTGATATGGAAACTTTTTCCCAGCCTACAGGGAAGGCACTTTCATGATGAGTTAAGGTGCACGGAAACTCTTAAGTGCATGTCGTCCCAGCTATTCATCTAAGGAAGTCACCTCCCTCCGAACACTTAAAACTAATTTGCCAAAATCAATTTGCATTATTCCATTTGGATTAAATAGCTCTGACACAGAAACGGACTTCATTACGGCTCTGTCGAGACCGCAAAAAGAAAGGGAGAAGAAACTGAGAGTTTGCAAAGTGTTACATTAAAGTAAGAAAACTTTGCCTTTTTTCAGAATTTCTCAGTCATCTCTTCTAACCAAGCTGACTGCTTATCAATGCTAAGCCGGTAGCGTGTAACATGACAACCTCATGAAGTTTTCATAGGTCAGCACTGTGGCACTCCACAAAGTCAAAGCATGACCAAAGCATCTTAAATTATCCAATGAATAAATACGTGCAGACGTGTACTGTTAAAATTCGGCAGTGTCAACAAAACAAAACAAGGATTTTGTGCTGCATCGGTTAAAAGAAGCAGTTGCAGTGAATAGTAGATGTTGCATGTTAATTACAACCTTTGCCAAATGTTTGTAAAATACAATCCAGCGTTCCATTTGTCTGCCAGTTATTAGATAACACTGCGAGGTGCACATATACACAAGACCCCAGCTCACTGTTTGGAATACTAAATGAGTCGAACATCACAGCAGACATCAGACACACACACAAAAAAAGAACTGTGCTCCTGCAATTACTAATTCATGAATGTCTTTGCTCGGGGTGTAAAGTTATTATTTGTTGTGAATACTCTTTGTTTGGTTGTGACAAATCCAAAAGTGCAGCGCGTACACGCAGATTTTTAACAGTGTTACATCGGGGTGACGTTAGTGTGATAGTCGTTAGTATGTGACAGTAGACATTTATAACCGCTACAAGTCACAAAATGCTAATCACCAGGCTTTTCTCAATAGAGCCAGAGACAATGTAGCCATAGAAACACTGGCAAAGAGGCAGAAACTCAAAAGTTGCTGTCAGTAGAAATGATGGGACCTAATTTGTTGTAAGTGAGAGAAAAATTGAACAACTTTTTTTCCCCTCTTCGACAAACTCTGTATCTATAACACATTTTAGATGAACTTACATTGCTATAAAGTAATGCAATCCCATAATACAGAGCTGCAATAAGTCAATGAGGTTCTTCATATTCAGTTATGATGACACTGTGTCATAGACACACTGATTGAATTTCATGATAGTGCCTGAGTCCTAAGTATTGCACTTGGTTGCATTATATTGACAAATTTTTCCTTATTTGTGAAGTAAATGCAGGTGACAAAATACCCAAAATGCCTTTAAAGCAATGCTATAATTGGATTATGGTGATGATGACACCGCAGATAGCAAAAATGTCTGATTGACTCGACTGATGCTGCGACTCAGAGCAAGGCTGGTTCCTGCAATTCAGCTGCATGTCCACCTAATATGGGCCAGATGTTAAATGTGTTGTGACGTCTGGGCCAGGTCTGACCCACATACTCTCACAGACACTTCGTTGGCTACACCTTGTTAGTACCATGTACCCTCTTTACCTTCAAAACTTCCTTAATTCTTCATGTGCATATAACAGACAAGGTGGCTCAGTTGGTTTTAAGGGGCCCAACGTTTGACAAGAAAATATCCCCCATACCATTACACCAGCAGCAGCAACCTGAACCACTGATACAAGGCAGGATGGATCCATGCTTTCATGATGTTTATGCTACATTCTGGCCCTACAATCTGAATGTCACTGCAGAAATTAAGACTCATCAGACTGTCATCCAATTTTGTTGAGTTCACATGAATTGTAGCCAGGGTTTCCTGTTCTTAGCTGACAGGAGAGTCACCGAGTGTGGTCTTCTGCTGCTGTAGCCAATCTGCTCAGTGTTTGCCATGTTGCATTCAGAGATGCTCTTCTGCACACCTTGGTTGTAAAAAGTGACTAATTGGGTTGCTTTTCCCTTACTATCAGCTCGAAGCAGTTTGGCCATTCTTCTCTGACCTTTGACATCAACAAGGCATCGTCACCCACAGAACTCCTGCTCACTAACTGTTTTTACCATTCCCTGTAATCGCCGGGGATGGTTCCAGTAGATCAGCAGACAAGTCCATCCAGTACCAAAAACAATGTCACGTTCTAAGTCACTTTAATCACTTTTCTTCTCTGTTCTGATGCTCATCTTGAACTTTAGCAGGTCATGGCTACCTGCATAAATGCACTGAGCTATTGTCATTTGATTGATATTGAGCAGCTGAATAAGTATGCCTAACAAAGGGGCCAGTGAGGGTATTGGCTAGTGACATAACCAAGATTGGTACCCCAGAGAAGGACCAAATGTTTCTGCTGGATCTTCCTTGACTTTGAGTTTGAGCTACCAACTAATATGTTTACTAGTTAATGCACCTGCTTTTTTAGAAATAAGAAGTATTTTCCTGCTTGAATTATGAATTTGCTGAGGTATTGGAATTAAAACTTTTCTTTTCTGTGTCTTAAGTAAAATGTTTGGAAGTAAGCTTCATCATTTTTTTAGTAATAGTGACTCTTGCTTACTGCTTGAATGCCAGCCATTGTCTGTCTGCAGCTTGTCATGCTCAATTTGTGCAACTCCCCAGCAGTCAAGTAGTGAGCATGTCACTTCTACTGTGCGGAACATTTTTCCCCAGGTCACACAGGAAAAACACACTCGGAGACCACTAGCGTCATGAACAAAGGTAAGAAGACAAACACGAGCAGACAAGACAACAAATCCACCCTGAAATAAAAAATCAAACACCACAACCAAGCATCCATACAAACACACGCCGATTCTTTTACACTCATCTCTGTGGTGCATTTCACATTCACTGGAAAATATAGTGTTTTACGCTTGGGCACAGCTAATTATAATGCAAATATATGACGGCGCTGATTCGACACTAGCCCATAGGTTGACAAGAACAAACGCGATATGGAGATTCTCCCTCATTCTGCTTCACCTAGACAACCAAGGGCAAATGGAAATGGTTTGGTGGGGTGGATCAGCCCCAACATAACCCTGGCAGGGAACTTTGGTCTCCTCTTTAATTAATGAGTGCCAACGTTTTGGAATGTAAATATGCAACTAACCAAACAGACTGTGCACTCGAGTGAAGAAGCCTGACTGCGAGAGTATGCATATATTTGACTGTCTATTAAACGGGAATTTTCAGACATCCTGCGCATGATGTCACTGATTCTTGATAAAGTGACACAGTTTATCATGCAGATGTTGAGTGCAGCCTTGATCAGCCGATGTTTTATTCATGATGACTCGTACAGCGACACAACTGAATTCTCACCAAACCAAGCCCTCCTCAGTCATGTCGCAGTCTTCCAAGCACGCTGTACTGGCATTGCTTATTTTCTTTAAAAATATAAGAAGTTCTTAAAGCAACAGGTTCCATGATGGCTGACAGAGGTAACCAGCAACCATCAGCGTGAAGCTGGATTCATTGTTGCTATGGTCTGCAATGCAGAAACATCGGATTCTCTGTGTACAAATGTGCTTCTATGCAGTCCTCAAAAAAAAAAAAGAAAAGAAAAACAGCAACAAAGGTAATGCATAGACCATTGGAGATGATGCCATGCATATGTAAAATGCTCATTGATTGTGGGCGTGAAGAGAAAATGGAGGGAAAGCCATGAAGGTAAAAAGTCTGGAAAAAAAACACAAAATAAAAAACAGGACATGAAAACTCAACCAGCAGCTGCAGTGGGTAGTTTTCAGTTGTTCTACATATTTGTGATACTGGTCCCTGGTGACAAGTAAACAGCTACAGCACTGAGACAACAGTCTGCAAAGCTGTGCACAGGCTCTGCATAAGACCAACACACAAGGATTCAGGTCGCTTACATCTTACTGTTTTAGAGTTAGATGGCTACCAAATTGACTTAATGTTAGCTCCGGGGGCGTGAGTTGAAAACACTGCATATGACTGGCTTTTTAAAATATTTCTGGGTGTTTTAATATGAAAATCGTGAAATGGATCTGTCAGGTGTGTGTCTCACTGCATGAAACATGATATTTTGTCAGTAAGCAGCCCTGTGAATTGCTGTGGAAGGGCAATTTAAAAATTGTTCCTGGGAATTTCAAGGCAGTGATGAAAACCTACGTAAAGTTGGGTATTGAAGTGAAATTTAAGTTTCTGGCAGCTTTACAGCCCAGAAAACCCTCACAGTTAAAGTAGGTAAAGCTACAATCTAACACTGAAACGCCCAGATCAGCACGAAGGAGCAGGAGGCGAGACAGGGAGACAGAGGGAGACGCTGACCAATGAAGAGAGAGGTTGGTGCAAAACTTTTTACTGTTTTAATGTCACAGGAAGTGGTGCATTTCTCTGACAACCTCTAAGCAAACCTCTGTTAAAGACATACACAACATGCAACCAGCTGCAGAAATATGAATAAATAGATTTTTTATTGTGTTTTCACAAATCTCTAACTGCAAGTCTGGATTTTCATAGTATGGATAGTGACACACATATATGTATTATGTTTCTCTGTAGCATGCTCATTTAAATGTTTTCCAGGTGCCTGCTGTTTTACTATGAGACTGGACCAGAGACTTCAGCCTGAATTGACAGATAAGAAGAGTATGATTTATTAAATGAGATTCATGGGATTTGTTTCAGCTTCATTGTTGATGTTGGTAGACGTGATTTGATGATTGTCTTATTGCTTGCAGCTGCCCTGAGTCGTGCAGAGTCTGCTAGCTGCAGATGAAATAAACTGGGGAAAGACAAAACAACTGATGTTTGAAGAGGAGGGACAGCACCTTTGAGGAGGCTTCCTTGTTCAACTTTAGTTTCATGTGTTCCACATTTTATAATTCAGTGCCAGCAACTATTTACATTTTAGTTTTTCTTCTTTGTTTCAGTAAAGTTCTGATGTTCCTCTGTTTTTAAGAGGATTCTTGTCATTGATTATGATTTAAAACATATGAAATGAATGATGCACTCACCAGCTCACTCAGGTATTAAGTGAGCCACGAAAACATACCTCACGGCATCACACCACCAGGAGCCGGGACCTTTGATATAGGGCAGGATGGACCATGCTTTCATGTTGTTTATGCCCTGACCTTATGCTGTAAGAGATCATGAAATCTGGTAACATTTCTCCAATCTTCAGTTATCCAGCTTTGGTGAGTGTGTGCAAACTGTAGTCTGATTTTTTTGTTTCTTAGCCAACAGAAGGGGAATCCTTTGTGGTCTTCTGCTACCTTAGTTGATCTTCTTCAAAGTATGCTTTTCTGCGAACATCGGTTTTAACGAGTACCTGAGTTTATTGTTGCCTTCTTATCAGTTCAAAGCAGTCTCCTCTAACCAATGCAACCTCTAACCAAGAGAACTGCTATTTTCTCTTTTTCAGACTATCCTCTGTAAACCCTTGAAATGGGTGGGAGTTTCAGAAATACTCAAAAAAAACCACGTCCCATTCAAAGTCACTGAAATCACCTTTCTTCCTCATTCTGAGTCTCAGTTTGAACTTCAACAGGTTATCCTCGCCATGGCTACATATCCAAATGCATTGAGTTGGTGCCATGTGATTAGCTGATTATACAGGGTGGGCCGTTTATATGGATACACCGTAATAATATGGGAATGGTTGGTGATATTAAAGTCCTGTTTGTGGCACATTAGTATATGTGAGGGGGCAAACTCCTCAAGATGGGTGGTGACCATGGTGGCCATTTAGAAGTCGGCCATCTTGGATACAACTTTTGTTTTTTCAATAGGAAGAGGGCCATGTGACACATCAAACTTATTGGTAATGTTACAAGAAAAACAATGGTGTGCTTGGTTTCAACGTAACAGTTTCACAAAACTTAAAAGCAGTTTGCTGACTGTAGCATGGGAGATGGGTGATCTCGTAGGGTGTTTTGCATTGAAATCTGCTGCAATGACCCGGTTACTGCGTTCACCAGATATCAACACAATTTCGATCCGCTCCTCACGTGTTAACCTCTTCGACATGTCAATGGCTGTGAACAAAGAAAAACTTGTAAATAACTCATGACAGAATTTTCAAGTTCAACGTAACTTTATTCTTTCATGAGACGCAAAAAGTTTATTGTGGACAATCCTGTGTCAAGTTGATATAGTTTAGGCAAATCTGGTAGAATAGAGGTATCACAGTTTAGGGAAAAGCTCCAACACAGGCTGAAGACTTCTAGTTACTAATGAGCTTTTATTCATAACCACAAAGCTCAACCAAATCCAAAAGTGGGAGCCAGAACTAAGCACAATGGAGAAATGAAGAAGAGCTACATCAGTCAACAAGCTTTCAAAGGGTGGCACAGACAAAATGCACACGAGGGACAGAGGGGTAACAAAAGGTAAGCCACTAAAGACGAGGAAAAGAACAAAAGATTAAAGTAAAAATGCAGAAAACCACATGAGAAACCATCCTTCACAATAAAACAGGAAATAGACCCAGATGAGGCATCAGCCACAGATACAGAAGAGTAAGACAAAGGACACACATGGACACCAAAAGAATACAGATCATAAAAAAGACCATGACAAGGGCAAATGTAATACAGTGGTTTGCACACCATGAAGGCCGAATTGACCTGTCACGTTGGTCACTTTGCATGCTGCTGGTAGCATCGTCACACAGCCGCTTCTATTTATGCTCGTCTGCAGTATTCTCCTAAACAATAGGTGTCGCCACTCACACTAAAACTCTACATGTGTGCTCATATACGAGGAGAAGACGTCGAAGCTGGAATCAAAGAAACTACAATGTTTTTTCCCACAAATTCACATGTTGAAGAATCGATGTCTGTATAAACTGTGAAGCTCTTAGCTTCTGTGCCGATATATCATTAAAACAGTGTTAAAACCCAGCATTATGGCACACTTGTATCTTCAGCTGTGTCCTCAGTGGCACAGCACACCGTGTTACAAAAAACGAAACATGCACAACCTGCAGAAATAGCTCCTAACTACAGGAGTGGTGACATCAATTTGACGTCAACCAGGATATAAAGGGGCCCTGAGTCCCTGCAGGGGGAAAAGAGATGAATTATGTAGGGAAAATAAAGAAGATGCTAATATTCAGCTAAAAACCTTTTTCATTATTTTTTTAATTATTACCTACTGGATTCTGAATGGGCCTATAGAAGAAAAGGCTCAAGAACCACTGTTATTCTGGTGTACATATACAGCGCCTTGTGAAGCTCTCCTGTGTAAAGGGGTAAATCTCAATTTTAGCTTCTCACCTGTGAGACTTTATTGGTTGTTGCATAGAATAAAAGGATGAGTAATAGGCAAGTAGTACATTAATCTGTGGTTTTATGAGTGATGATGACTTCCCCTCAGGCCTCTGGCTCTTTGTTCCTGGATCGAAGTTGGCCGGCACGCATTAACATTGTTTTAGGAATATAATCTCCAACAAGATGCTGATGAAGACTTTCCCTCTCCTGTTTGGTCAGCAGAAATCAAAATGTGGGCTCGGAGTTTAATGTGTCAAAATGAGAATGAATTATAGATCATCAGTACTAAAGGCTTTTAATGTCCTGCAGCATGAGCCAAATGAAAAGCGATGGCGTTTTACTGGGAGACTCTTAGAGTCTTTAATAGCTTAAAAAACATTGTTGGTGGCCTTTGGAGGCAACTTGGTTTTTAATGGAGGTGTGAGATGGCTTTGGGTAAGCACTGCTTTTATTCTAGAGCAGGGTTTGCTGCAATATACAAGTATATACTTTTGTTGGTTACTTGTGTTCTAGCCACCCAGATCTGCCATCTAGGACAGTCGTGTGGAGAAAATTTGCCTCCTTATTATGTCACGTAAGTAAGCATAGTGTGTTCTGCAGATGCAATAATGTTTGCAGAATGTTTACTAGAAAACAACAACAGTCCCATATTCCTGTAAGACACATTAATTTATAAAGTAATGATTATACTGTAAAGACACCAAGCCAGAAACCAATTAGTTATGCCGCTGCACAAAATGACCTTACACAGTCACGCAGGCAAACTGATGAGGTCAATTGCTCTCTGGGAGTTTTCAAAGGTGCTAAACGGGTTCAGAGAAAAGAAAAATTAAAAGCACAGAGAAAGGTATTTTTACAAGTCAGCAAGTCCCCGAGCTTCAGCCCAGGACTCCAGGGCCCATATCTCCAAGAAGCTCACTAATGAGGCCAATCCTGCTATTCCAGGCAACTACCCCCACCCCCAGCACCACAAAAAAAAAAAGAAAAACTTGCAACCCAGCAGTCTTCAACTTGTTTCTTCATATGCATTTTTTTAAGAGTGTTCCTCCAGTAAATGGATCCCCCTCTTACCAATGTTCTCATTTGGCCTAGCATACAAAGGTCACTTCAATGACTTCTTTTATTATGGAGGACCAGCTTGTTTTTTCACTCTTTTTTACAGTGAAGACATACAAATGAGTATGTTTCTTAAGCAAACACTGTAGCATTACCATCATCATTACATCCTAAATAACAGTGACAGAGGGAGAGCTATTATCAGGATTCACAGTGACAGTGAGTGACATTTACTTATACCCAATCAGAGCATTTGTGGAAAATGTCTCCCTAATGATTAATGTCTGTCATTCTTTTATTTTTAGGGGAAAAAAACATATATCAGGAAAAAGGAGCAAAAGAAACCCACTTCGATCAATATTGTCTGAAGTAATGAGGTGTCAATTAGATCACATCATTTGGCAGCAGCAAAAACATATTCCGGTGTGCAACCACTGAATGTCAACTAGGTTTAGATCGCTGCAACTGGGTGATCAACTCATTAGATACAGTATGACTGGCACATTGTTAGCATCATTAGCGATGGCCAATACCCCAGACTTTTCAAAGTGCTGCTTCTTCCTTTTCACCGTTTCCCCCTTATGGACAAGAGTTTAAAATAGCACATGCCCTTGCACTGCCTTAGTTATTATAGCAGCATTCCTGGACCTTTTTTTTATAATAAAGTCACATGTTTAATTATAAATATGTGTGTTTGGAGAGCTGTTTAAAGTTATTCTGTAGTTTTAAATTCTAAGTAGTTGTTGAACCTAAACTTAACATCCAATACAAAAAAGTTGTGGAAAATGTTCCAGAAACTAACATAATTTTTTGAAGTACATTTTTATTCTTAATTTTGTATTCTAACTGATAATAAATCATCACATAATTTCATAATATATAATATATTGCACTATATTGTTAATCTGGGATTCCTAATAACAGCATTGATTGTAGTTTGATGGAAATACACATTATTTACCACAATGTTCAGTGCGAATGTTACTGCAGTTTGACTTCCTGAAGCATTCAGGGTGTAGTTGCAATGTTTACCTTTCATCGCCATGTTTTGCAATCTTGAGTTGTAAAATCATCATTAATCATCTTTAAATAGCATAATTGTTTTTAAAAAGCTCATTCTGGGACACCAAAGCAATGGTTGTGCACAACTTAATTTCAAGACCTAAATTAATAATCGATTCGAAATGAAACCACCTCTGCTGTACTGTACAGCTAATTTCAAAGTGACAAAGCAAAGGTAATAAGAGTGGATATGCTGATGTGACAACACTCGCTGATAATGAGATTTTACAGTGTAAACAGCTGGTGTAAACACCACAGAGACTGTAACAGAGTTGGAGTTTTTCTACCCTGCATGAACTACAGAGCAGACCTGTCTCACTGTTAAAGGTTGGCTTTCCAGAAGCTCTAATAGCATGTCGCTAAATATACAGATGAACACTCTAAAAGTTAATATAATGTCTGCATATTATATTAAATGACGTCCACTTTATTAGATATTTCTGTTCAACTGATTTTGATGAAATCCATCCCTTATGACCAGGCAGGATAACACACCATGTCACAAAGCTCACATCACCTTAAACTGTTTTGACAAGAAGTTCACTGTACTCGGATGACCTCCACTGTCACCAGATCTTAATCCAATAAAGCTTTGGGCTGTGATAAAAATGGGAGATTCTGAACACGGATGTGCAGCAGACAAATCTGCAGCAGCTGTGTGATGGACCAAAATCTGTGAGCCATGTTTCCATCACCTTGTTGAATCTGTGCCATGAAAAATAAAGGCAGTTCTCAAGCTACAAGGGAGATGTAGTCCAGCACTAGCAAGGTGAATCTAGTGAAATGTATCTTTATTTCATTATATGTTGCATGGATGTTTATATGCATTTTGCAAATAAAAGCCTGATAAACTGAACTGACAGTGAACTTAGTTCTCCGCACTGAAAGATGAGAAAGACAACATTATATCGTAAAGCGTTCTTCCTATTAGTTTTAGACCAGCTGAGATTCAGCAGCAACAAACAGTGCATCTAATAATAACAGAGCCTAAAAATACACAGGTAAATCACTCCTTGGTAACCGCAGGGACCCGGCTTCAGCGTCCACCGAGGGAGCTCGCTGACTAATGAAGTTGGGAAGCTTAGAGCAATTAGACACATCAAAGCTCGAATCTGAAAATTAATTAGGCTCTCCTCTCTTTCGGAAGGAGCATCCGCTCATGCAGCAGCTAATTAGCATACCGCCATCAAAACATGCAGGTGCCCGTGTTGTTGCTGCTCAGACCACTTTGGGAAGCGTGTGCTAATCACGCTTTTCTTTTTCACATTTAAAAGAAGGATATTACAAAAACAGACAAAGCAGAGGCCTATCGCAGACTGATAGACGAAGGTGACATTTATGTGGATCTGCTGTAAGGGTTTATTCCTCAAGCTTCCTCGCTCAAAAGCGTTTGGCTCCTGAATGAAAGTTTAAATGTGCCATGAAGGTCTCGGATAGCCTTGAAGCACAAAGAGGGGTTATTTGGAGTCGGCGTAGGTTTCGTATTTGCTCGCGCACAATGCCCAATTTCACATGCCTCCTCTTCCAGTTTGTTCAACTGTGTATCAAAAGCTCCCTTAAACTTGGGTGTGTCGCATCAAAGGGAGCTAGAAGTCTCTTGTTAACTTTTAATGTCAAAAGAAGAGCTGACATTCACTGAACTCAGCGGTCGTTTTCAGAACTTCATTAGCCACCCCAATCCGGTTTTTGCCGTGTGAAGTCACATCAAAGCCCGGGCAATCACATGCTCATTCACACTAATGAAGAGCTCCTTCAAACACAAGTGCTCATTATTAACGACACCTGATTCTAAATGCGAGGTGTATTATGTAAATTGAACTTTTTTCTCCCCCCCTTTTTCCGGCCTGTGCAAGGCAGTTGTGTAAATTCGGGTAAAAGCATTATTTATTAATTTATTTATTTTTTGCCCCCCTCTATTCAGTGCTGAGGGAGTATAGCGGTTTATTGACTATTTTGTATATTTCATGCATGCGGTTTCTTCTGTGATGACAAAATAGGTAAATAATGCATAAGTCCTCATTGATCAGTTATATGACAGTAATCAGGGCTTCTTAACCTGTTTCCTTATGGTAATATATTAATCATTTCCCTCAGCCACTCTGCTGTGAAAATTAATGTAGCCCGGTATGTTTTCCCTTTAGGCTGCACTTTGATTAATGAGCCTGGTTGATTCTGAGCTACTCCGCTTCAACAAGGAAAACATGCCCCAGTAAAGTTACAAAAGTTCACAAACTACCCATGTCCGTCAATTCAAGTTGATTGCAGCGAAATTATACGGCCTCCCACGCCGCCAAGCAGATTTATCCGTGCGTCGCCGGAGAGCGCTCAAACTGTCTAGATAATCTCTTTGAGGTGATAATGATTCAAACTCGGTAGGCAACAGGAAGCGAGACACAACTCAGGTTTTACAAGTGAACACAGTGGAGGCCCCCAGGAAAACAAAGTTCAGACGCAGGATGGGAGATAAATCCCAGCTGTAGACAAAGCCTATATTTCTGTGTCCCTGCAGTTTTGCTCTAATCTGTCTCTCTCAGCCCTGTAAGCTATTAAAGGCCAGACAAAGGCAGTCCAGAGTTAAGCACCCTGTGGGGAGATCTTATTTACAGTGTAACTGCCACTTTGACTGCCTGCCACCTCTGTCTTGCTCCTGTGCTTCCTCGTTTTTCCCTCCGTCTCCTATTTTTTTCTCTCACTCTCTCCTTCTCTTCTCATTCTTTTACACTTCCATCTGCTGCTGCGGGCTTTTAATCTCAAGCAGCTGAAATTCCATCTTTCAGCTTGGCCTGCCAGTTTGAAAGGCTTCGTGTTCGACTTCTTGTTTCTGACTTGGCGTTTAATGGAACTATTGTTCAGTTGGAGGCATATCCCATTAGGTGAGGCTGAGAGTGGAGAGAAACATAAGTAATAGGAGACCACTCTGGCCATTTCTTTCAGCCTCACCGCCATTAAGATGGTATTTTCCTTCATCACATGGCAACAAGTCGAGATGTGGCGCAACTTAGTTGGAAAGTGTTATGTCTGGCATCTGCAGTTGTTTCAGTTGTCTCACCATCGCCGGTAATATCCTATTAAAGTTTTACTTTTCACTGTCTGTAGGTGGAACCGGCTGCATGTATTCTTAGAAATGTCCTCTACACTTTTCGATACAGCACATATATGGAGGAGAAATAGTTCCAACCAAGGCCAGAAGCAAGAGGAATCAATACTGTGACACTCAGCTTTTCTCCAAACTGTCAGCAAGAAAATATACCCGGGGAAGAATTCATCATTTGCATACCTTAAAACGGCCTGACACAAGTAATAAAAATGTATTAGCTTGCCAGGACATGGGGGGCTATGTTGTGCTGAGTGTGTAGCCTCACAGTGCTGAATAAGCTAGGGCTACAAAACTTCCTCCTGGGTTCATGACATGATTCTACCAGGAATTGATCTTATAATTGCAAGACTGACACCTCGTGTGTGGTGTTATTGCCAAAGCAACTCCCACCCAGCCACCTTGTGCTAAACCAGCCCTAAATTGTTTTGTTGTTGTACTGCCTCAGGCTGCAAACTCTCTGTGGGTAAACATTCCTATTCAATTATTGCTGAAAAAATAAGAGTGTCATTGTGAGATGGTGTCATGGTAGCGGCACTGACAGGTGAGATTGCTTAAAGTATTTTGGAGGAAAGTGTTTATGTGTTTACCATCAACCTGAGCAGCTTCCACGGGGAATGTTTCAACAACAAGGGAAATAATAATCACCACTTAAGCCTGGTCCTCCAACATGCTTATTATCAGTGGATGTAAATAAGTCAATTAGCATTCAGACCATCAGCTCGGGCTATGGACCAACTGGAAAAAAATATTTTTTTTTTCCCATTTTCATTTTTATGGCACGCAATAACTAAGAGATTTTTCCAGGCAGCTATTCACACAGAAGACAAATACCTGAGTTAAGCTTTCAGGAAAATATTTATTTTTCAGCACAGAAATAGAATAGCAGAAATTTAATTTATTTTACATTTATGTTAATCTAACTGGGACAATGCAGTTTAAAATAGTACAGAGAGAGAGGGAGAGCATGACATGCTGCACTGATTTCCACCCCTAGGTGAGCTTTTACATTAACAATACACAAATACGATTTTACAGCAATCGCTTACATACAGCCACACTATAAATATAACACAGTTAGCACTTAGAAGAAAACACACAAACATGGAAACAGAATGTAAAAAAGTTGCATAAAATAGTTTTTAAAATTGTGAATATTTGTGAAATTAAAGTATCAATTATTGAAATGACTGCAGCTCTGATTGTTTTTTAACCAATCTCTGACCCTTAGTGTGACAGAGAGGACAGAAAAAACTGTTTTAAATTATGGAGATTAGCAGTTGTCCAAATTTAGATCTACAATACGATGTTTTAATCTGATACTGTATCACAATATTAAAGTTTAAAAAAAAACATAAAATCTATTAGCTTAGCTTAAAACATTTCCCAGTGACCTTTCAATTTTTGAAACCTTCACATGTTCATCAAATTTGAGTTGTAGGTCTCAGTATTTGAGAAACTGATGATAGTTCTATTTTATTTATGCTCATTTATTTCTCTGCTGGAATTTTCATCATTCTTCTCATCATCAGAATGTATGCTGGGATATTTAAAATCACATAATATTTGACTATTGTGAAATTTACGTTTTACTTGTGATCGTTCCTGTAATCTCAGAGCTACGTTGCATTGTACTGTACTACAACATGGAGCTACAACTGTGCTGATACATGCAGTGAAGATATATGTCATCTCCAATAAAGCACAGCAGAAAAGAGCATCTGTCCAGATTGAGCCAAAGATTTACTACATGGAAGTGCACCAAAATATCCTGGCTAACATATGTCATACTTTATATACTTAGCTCCTCATTTTCTCACTCCTTTTTTGAGCCTGATGATGGTCATGGTCAGTCAAACATAAACCAGTCACAGACATACACATCTTATCTTACTCTACAACCTTTATCCTTTCTCACTAGTTTGGATGAGTGTGCAGTGTTATCCAAAAGGGAAAATAATATTACACACTATAAGATAGATAAATGTGTCCTGTTGGTGAGACAGATGGCAAGTTTACATTTTGATTATATTATGATTGTGACTATAATTGTATTTGAGCGCGCTCAAGGAATAAATCCAGTGTTTCCTTTCAATTAAAGGTACAGTATAAAAAATCTCACCACTAGATGTCGCTAAATTGCAGATTGTAGTCAACTGAAGTACCACTCCCAATTTAAGTGCACAGTCCTCAGTATGGTGGCCACTGTAGGACAAACAACTGTGGCTGTCATTTATCTATAGTGAGTGTAGTCTGTCAGTCTCTGTTTACGTCTTTGTGTTCTGCATGATATGTGTCGATTACTCACTACAGCTCTTTTCTGTCTGCTGACAGTGATACTGATGTGAGTTGTTAAGTGAGCTGTGCTGTTTTTGTCGCTGTTAGCTGCCTTTAGCCAGCATTAGTGAAACTTTCTTTGACGTGGATCTGACATTGTTGGACTCGATGATTTGCTAAGCTAACTGTTTATCAGAGGGAATGTGTGATTTCTAGGACACTCAAGCCTAGCATTAGCTGGCATAACATTAGCTTATAACTAGCTGTTGTTGTCATTATCAGTCATTCTGACAATATCAGAAAGTTAGTTTCTCATCCTCTCTATGCACCTTTGAAGTAGGTGAAGTTGTGCCAGAAAGTTTTGTTGTGACAATATCAGGAATAAATAAGCATCTTTATGCACATTTTTTGTGTTAGAGTTCAGTTCAAGAGATGAAGCTTGAGGTGAGGAGGAAGAAGATGACATTTTATTCAGATCCTGGTCAGTTTGTCTCTTTCTTTCACATTAGTGTTTGTGGAAGAGGATCCTTTCTTATATTTTAAAAACATAGGTATGCACCTACACGTCTCTAGTCTTAAGGTGCAGACACAAATTAAAGTTTCCCTCCATGACACGTGAACCTCTAGCAGTTCTCTTCTCCTCCACCTTTGCTGTACTATGGTCTCCAGCCACACACATAAAACATGATTAAGCAGAACAGTGATGCCCATCTCAGCCACTGTATTCAAAATGGTGGGGCAACATGGTGGCTTCAATGAAACGGCACCTGCACATATGTACTTTTAAATTCAAGTTTAGGAGAATACCTTAGTGTACCTTAATACCTTATTTAAGACATAATTACACAGTAATCACTGTATATTTATGAGCACAGTAATCTTTTTTCTGTTAACTAACCTCTAAAATGACTGACTATACCTTTAAGAAGGTGGTATGTGTGTAGAAAGGTCAGTTGCTATCTGTAAACCTTTGAAACATTTGGGATCAACGGTGTTACCAGAAATACAGCTTATGTGATGATACTGTCACAGCTGGAATGGCGGTTGAAGGTTTGAGGAGCGTGGGCCCAAATGCAGATATACAAGGGACAGGACTAAAGTTTAACAAAAAGTGAGCCATTTATTTTGGCTGATAACTATCACAAAAACAAAAGCAGAGGCGAACAAAGGTGAAAAGCTAAATGATAACCTAATCTTTGAAGAAGCTAATACAGGACATGGAAAAGGCCTAATGACAACCGTAAACCTAAACATGAACATGACCAGTACATGAGAAACCCAAGACTAGAGAAACATGACATCCATGGAACATGATGTGAGAATAACAGACAAACTGACACTGAACAGAGTAAGTAAGTAAGTAAGTAAAATTTATTTATATAGCGCTTTTCACAGATAAAAATCACAAAGTGCTTTACAACACGGGAAATGGGAATATAAAAACAATATAACAGTAAATAAAACAATGTAAAACAATAAAACTATAAAAACAGCATAAGAAGAAATTAATCAAATGCTTTTCTAAATAAAAATGTCTTCAGCTGTTTCTTAAAAGAATCAATGGAGTCCGTGCAGCGAAGAGACAGTGGGAGAGAATTCCACAACCGTGGTGCCACAGTCTGAAAGGCCCGATCACCACGAGTTTTAAAACGAGTGCGCGGTACCACCAGCAGTCTCTGATCTAATGACCTTAAAGCCCGAGAAGATGTATGTGGTTTCAGCAGGTCAGATAAATATTGAGGAGCCTGACCATGTAGGGCCCTAAAGGTTAGAACTAAAATTTTAAAATGAAACCTAAAATTTACAGGCAACCAGTGAAGGGAGGCCAAGACTGGAGTGATATGCGATCTTCTCTTGGTGCCTGTTAAGAGACGTGCTGCAGCATTCTGCACAGTCTGAAGACGATTTAAGGCTGATTTGTTAAAACAAGTAAAAAGGCCATTACAATAGTCTAAACGAGAAGAAATAAAAGCATGAATAATCATCTCAAGTTCAAGCTTTGATACCATTAGTCTGAGCTTAGAAATATTCCGTAAATGATAAAAACAGTTTCGGACCAGCTGCTTAGAATGCTGCTCGAGCGACATCGAGCTGTCAAATATGACACCGAGATTTCTAAGGCTTGATTTTACATAAGGGTCTAAGAAGCTGATATGCTGTCTAATTTCTGGGACCATGTGGTCTGGAGCAATAATTAGAGTTTCTGTTTTATCAGAGTTTAGTTGGAGAAAATTGTCATATAACCATTTGTTGATTTCTGTCAGGCAATTACTTAAATTAGACAATTTATAAAACTCAGACATTTTGAAGGAACAGTATAGTTGGATGTCGTCAGCATAGAGATGATAGGAGATATATTTATAGCGCTTAATAATTTGGCCTAGGGGAAATACATAAAGTAAAAAGAGAATTGGACCCAGGACAGATCCCTGAGGTACCCCACACGGCAAAACTGTTGATTCTGATGTGACATGATTCATGCAAACAGTAAAAGATCTCTCAGACAGATATGATATAAACCATTTTAAAACAACACCAGTAATCCCAAACAAGTTCTCGAGTCTGTTTATCATGATACTGTGATCTACAGTGTCAAAAGCAGAGCTGAGATCCAACAGGACCAGCACTGTATATTCTCCAGAGTCTGCTGCCATCAAGATATCACTAGATACTCTAAGTAAGGCCGTTTCAGTGGAATGCAATTTACGAAAACCAGACTGGAAAGTGTCCATAACAGCATTTTTATCCAGGAAATAGTTAAGTTGTTCTAGTACTACTTTTTCTAAAATTTTCGATATAAAAGGCAATTTGGATATTGGCCTATAACTGTTAGGAAGAGATGGATCCAGCTGGGGTTTCTTTAATATTGGCTCAACAATAGCTTGTTTAAAGAAGCTGGGGACTGAGCCAGTATGAAGAGAAGTATTTATCATTTCCACAATACAGGGGCCAATTGAATCAAACACACTAGTGAAAAATGAAGATGGAAGGACATCAAGGGGGCTTGAAGTCTGTTTTATATGACAAAGCAGGCCTCTGATGTCTTGTAATGTAACAGGAGTAAAAGAGGACCAAGTATCAGAGGAGAGCAAGTTAAAAGTTTGATATTGAGAAGATGATGGAGAGATATTAGACCTGATGGCAATGACCTTATTTCTGAAATAGTTCATAAACTCATTGCATTCGGATGTTGAGTGAACTGGTGCACAAGGAGCATCAGGAGAAACAATACTCTTAATTGTTTTAAACAAGAATTTAGGATCTTTCTTTTTTGAAGCTATGAGGTGTGAAAAATACTCTGTTCTGGCATTTTTCCACATGTCATTTAGCAAGAGGATAGATTCTTTAAGGTGTAACTTATAAACCTCAAGCTTGGAAGCCTTCCACAAACGTTCTAGCTTGCGACAGTATCTCCTGAAATTACGATGAAATTATGTTTTCATTTAACCAAGGATGAGATTTCAAACGTAGGACAGTACTTTTTTTCAGAGGTGCCACTATGTCTAAAATAGAATTACACTGGTTATTAAAGGATGAGACAAGAGAGTCCAAATCATTGTAAGTCATTTCAGCGTCGAACATGGCAGAGAACCTTTTGCTGGCGTTCTGGTTTATGATTCGCCTTTCAATCGTTATTTTGGGAGCCGGGGGATCCAAATAAAACGACAAGTTAAAATATATGCAGCTATGGTCACTCACATGGACATTTTCCACACGAATGTCATTTATATTTAAACCCAAGGAGAAAACAAGGTCCAATGTGTGACCCTTTACATGTGTAGGGCCAGAAACATGCTGCATAAAATTAAAAGACTCTGTGATAGTCATGAAGTCAGCAGCCATATTACAGGATGCATCATCAATATGAAGGTTAAAATCTCCCAACATTACCACCTTCTCTAATTTAATAATGGATGATAGGAGGTCGTTAAATTCAGTTAAAAAGACTCCGGCAGGGCCAGGAGGTCGGTAGATTAAAATACAATAAAAGGTGCGCAAAGAGCCGACCTTGATCATCTGAACTTCAAATGAAGTAAAAGAATCCGAGTTCATCAGTCTGCATGTGAATCTGTCCTGGTGCACAACAGCGAGACCTCCGCCACGTCCCGAAAGACGTGGAGTTCCGATGACGGAGCAGCCAGTCGAACAAATTTCCTTCAGATGTATATAATCCATGTTTTGTTGCCACGTCTCAGTTAAACACAAGAAGTTGAGAGATTCCTTTATAAAAAGATCGTTTAAAATAAACGATTTGTTTGTGACTGAGCGAGTGTTGAGCAGGGCAAACCTGATTGAAGACGTTTGGTTGGTGCAGTCAACAGCTGACTGCAGTGGCACTCGAATTAAACACCTGTGCGCACCTCTACACCTGTTACGCCGGGCGGGGACTTCAGGGCTAGCAGAAGCTAATATCCATAGTGGTACATCACCTCTGCCATCAAAACGGCGGTCAAAGGAGGGACGCCAAGTGAACATGGGGCCATCAGACCATAGATTCCGAGCTGGGAACTGAAGTGTAGCGTCGGCACCAGGTGACAGTAAATGAATTGGTCGTAGGCACCGGGATTCTTCCCACATCCAAGAAGCTAATCTTCGGTACCTTCTCAGTCGCACCTGGACACCGGCCCTGGTTCCCCTACTTCTTCTTTTCTTCGTGTTAAATCCCACCGATATGTACGGTAACATGCAGTCAGGTGAGGAACACACAAAGGGTGGAGGGAAAAATTTCCTGTAACTGTCCCAGCTGTCACAGTAGCTCTCCATTGAATCTTTGATATACAACATCATGCCCCGATCATAAGTATTGGTGGCAGAGACAAAATCAAAACACAGGACGGTAAAAATAATATTGCAAGTGACAATAGCGGCCAGTATAAAACTATACCAGCGAGCTGAACTAGCGGCACAAGCGGCAAAGCCAAACACAGGCGCCATCTTGCAAGGTAGCTGAACCTACAGCATTCAGCAGAGGGAGACAGAGGACTTAAATATACAGGAGAGCAATGACGGAAGTGGAAACACCGGGGAAACACAGCTGCCACAGATAAACCTGAACGCCACAGGGAAAGTAGAACTAAACACACAGAACATGGAACAGACTCTGCAAAATAAAACAGGAAACATAAAGGAACATAGACATGACAAGACACAGAAGAGACATAAACTGGACTAAAACGCCACTGATAATAATACTACATCTTAATAGTATCTCAATATGTAATAAACAAAGAAAATACAAAATAACACAAAAATGATGGGTCACAGACCCAGCCCCCTGAGAGATACGTTTTGATGAATCAAGACTTGAGACTGGTACATAATATAAACATAACATGCACACAGGGCTGGGTGCATAATATGCACCGTATCTTTCCATAGCTCCTATAACAGGTTAATGGACTAGCATTCTAAATGATGGCCCAAAATATCACAGAATAGATTCTAAATAGTGAGTAAAGTAGGACAATGACACAGACTAAAAGTACATTGAAGCTATAGAGGTTAGAGAGCCTGCAAGCTGTGATTACATCAGATGCATATGCTGACTTGCAAGCCGACTAGAACTATAAGTGATGATTTGCCTTATAATAATTAATTCCTCCCGAATTAAATTCCTCTTCATGAGACAAATAAGACATAATTTTATAGTCATGCTACCCAGATGATCCTATTTTTGAGAGGTTTTTTAGGGCACTTAATACAACAGTTGTCTATAGCATCCATATTGTTTCCACAGTTGAGCATTAAAGAAAAACACACTGTCATGGTGAAGCAACGAGCACAGATAGCTCTTTTTTATTACATTAGAAATAAATAAATTAGAAACCTTACTTATCAGCTTTACTGCAAATAAATAGCTTTTCTAACTAATCTGGGTCACCCTATGAGGACTGCAAGTAATAGCTACAACTTCATAACATATTAAACATTAAAAGTTAGTATGAAGTGCATGCATTTGAACCATTAATCAAACGTCTCTTATTATCAACCAAATGTTTATGTGGTCTGTCATGTTTCTGGCAATATGGCATCAATAACTTGGTGAGTCAAATAACAATATTTGTCCAGATGTCATCCCGATTTAAGGGGGAGCTGACATCACATTACCAGCAGGAACTCATTTTTTGGATTATTACCACATAAATGACTTAAAGTGACATGTCATCAATTAACCTAAAATACATATGGCCCAACTTGCACAGCAGTACTGCATTTCTTATCAGCTGTTTAAACATACAAGTAAAACTACAGACATGCAAGGCCTGGTCATGGCATGGTAGCCCAAAAGGACTGCAGAGGACCATTTTGTGCTCATGGGCTAAGAGCAGGGGTTGGTGATCAATTTTGCCAATGAGAAACTGGGACTGTTTGTCGAGGACTGCACCAATAAGCTGAACTCAGTTCTGCTCAATACAACATTGGTAAATATGAATTTTATCTCTTTGTAAGCTTATTGGTCATGTCATCAACAATCCACTACCCACCCCTGGGCTACAGTGTCAAAGTGTTAGAAGAAATTATGTTTTGCTTTTTTGACTTTAATCAGTGAGACATGCTGAATTAGGTCTGCTCATATTATAGAGTTCCTATAGACAGCATATAAAAAATTTCATCGTTCCAGTCTACAGTAATTATTATCTCACTAACAAGTCAAAAGATCTCTACATCCAAGTCCATGTGCATTCATCACCTCTCTTCGTCTTTTAATCGGAAGGTTGCCGGTTCGAGCCCCGGCTCCGACAGTCTCGGTCGTTGTGTCTTTGGGCAAGACACTTCACCCGTTGCCTACTGGTGGTGGTCAGAGGGCCCGGTGGCGCCAGTGTCCGGCAGCCTCGCCTCTGTCAGTGCGCCCCAGGGTGGCTGTGGCTACAATGTAGCTTGCAATCACCAGTGTGTGAATGTGTGTATGAATGGGTGGATGACTGAATGTAGTGTAAAGCGCTTTGGGGTCCTTAGGGACTAAATAAAGCGCTATACAAATACAGGCCATTTACCATTTTAACATTTACTCTCGTAACAGCTGTTGGTCTGATCTGCTTCAGCTTCAGTTATATAAATCTCTGCTCTCTTCCACAGTGTGACTTTTGTCTTCCCTCACCCCCAACCCATCATGGCAGATGGCCGCCCCTCCCTGAGCCTGGTTCTGCCGGAGGTTTCTTCCTGTCGAAAGGGAGTTTTTCCTTCCTACTGTCTCCAAGTGCTTCCTCACAGGAGGTCATTTGATTGTTGGGGTTTTCTCTGTATTATCGTAGGGTCTTCACCTTCCAATATAAAGTGCCTTGAGGCAACTGTAGTTGTGATTTGGCTCTATATAACTAAATTGAATTGAACTGAATGTCTTCTTGGGTGGATGAGCACATACACACACATAAATATATAGTCACATACCCAGACACAAGTGAAAGCTCCTACTGAGACCGGGGTCTCCTCACTGTGATGGGGACAGACATTATCGACCTTCTCCATCTCACAGTGAAAACCTCAATGAAGGGTAGTGACAGGGGTCAGTGTCAGGAGACTGGATGAATGTATAAAAGGATGGCATAGACTGAGGGATAGGGGGTGACTCCAAAGGCTACTAGCTGTCAAGGTGCAGTGATACGGCCAACATTATAATATCAGTGCACCACATCTTAGCTATTTAGCCACTCAGACCCTTCTGCCGATCAGACAAGCCCCATCATGGAAAGGACTTCAAATACAGATTAGTTCTGACCACACTCTCCTCTTCCCACTGTAGTTCTTACAAGAGTAATTACAGTTTTCAGAGCAGTATCCACACTGAAGAAGATAAAAAAAATAACAATCCAGCTTATCCCAATCCAGTGCTTGACTTTGGACTGATACAAAAACATAAATCAAAGTGTATTACTGATGGGAGGGGCCTGGCGAACTTCACATCTAGACTTTTGTTGGTTAATAGGTTGCATTAAGCCCATCAAGTGGTGTGGTGTGTGATAAGCAGTCTCACGGGCGCAGTAGGGGCCTGAAGAAGCTCTTGTAATGAATGGTTGGAGCACTGCTGATGCGCGGCAATCATTAACAGCCTGATAATTACTCTGGATACCTCAGTGGGTTGTGTGTATGTGTGTGTGCGTGACGCAGATAGAGCCATTACGATGTGTGAGGCCTCAGAGAGAAAAAGATAAGTGGTGTGTTTGTGTGTATCTTGCTTTGCTGGTTAACATATTGTGGATGTGTGTGGCCTAGAAATGTCCTACTCCAGCTTTGTATTCATATTCATGCTAACAGTTGCAAATATGAGCGCTTTTACCACTGCTTACTCCGGAGGTGTTTGAAACTGTCTCCGGCAAGGCTGCTTTTAAAACAAAACAGCACGGCCTGATTAAGTAAGCTTGATGGCTGCTGGCTTTCTGAGGAATAAAAATTACCCATCCTCTCTTTGCCCTTTTATCTCAAATTAAAACAGCTCACTTAAGTCTAATTTTGCAAATGTTTCCTAACATCTGTTTGATCAAATGTTTAGATTTTCTCAAGGGTTGGTAATCAGACACTTTTTTTTGTTCACTTGCTTTTTTTTGTATGACTCACTGTTTGATGTCACCTTGGACACAAAGTCAACCGCAAGCAGTGGTGACGCCGCACTGTAATATACTAATGAGAGGAAGAATAAAGAAAAAGCACATGAATGCTCTTATGTGGCTCTGAAATGGCTCTAAATGATGCAGTTTGCACAATGCTCAAAACATACTAGCAAACATTAAGACCCTTAAGGACTGGCAATAATCTTGTTTATCCTGAAATGCATATATTGAAAAAGTGAGACATTGTTACTTTGAAGCAACCGCTGCAGATGCCTGTTTATCTCCGCTATTTGCTTTACAGTCAAGATCAAATTTAAATTGTGCTCATATTTTGTTTGTTGTAAAGATTTAAAGTGTTGACTGTTGTGTGTATTTTGGACACATTTAAGTCCAAACTTGGCAGTTGTTTGTCTACTACAGCAAAGGCATAGAAAAAGGAAAACAGTACTAGCGACAAGTTCAATGAGGAGAGATAATTTGGATGAACTGCACTTGATTTATTAAGACAGAGAATTTGCATAATCAGTTATTTGGTGATTAAACTCAGATGAACCAACATAGCAGAGCAGAGTCGCAGCAAAGATAGAATTAGGACAGTAACCCCCAGAGTCTAGACAGTGATGATGGAGATGAAGATGGAGGATTGGATGGGGCACTGAGTGATCATGATGAGGCGGCGATGGGGAGGAGGCGGGTCACACAAACGAGAGCCTGAAAGGCAGAATGACAGAAGATCGCTGACATTTAAAGCACACGGAACAGAGACTGATTGGCTCAAAGAATGCGGGAAAGAAAATGACTGGATTAGAGTAATGATGTCAGAACTGGGTTTGACAGTGTGAGGGAGGATAAGTGTAAGGGATGTAAAGAAGTGGCTAGCAGCCCCAAACACCCAGGAATGCAGGTAGATGAGTGCATTTACCTATTCCTCACTGAATTTATGCTTAAGCATAATTAATTAGGCAACTTGTAGCGATGACAGCCTAACCGACTGTTGGTGATGCAAAGAGGGAAGAGTCTGGATTAAAACTACCAGCACTGAAAGCAAATAATGCTAATGGGGAGGGAACATACAAGACAGTTACTAATGCAACTGGAGTCTGGAGCGTAAGCTAGCTAAGATACAGCCACTGGGAGTCACCCCTCCTTCCCTTGGGGTGTACCTACTTTCCACTATAAGCACCCCCCTTTCACTCAATTGCACAGTGTCACCAAGAGATGGCGCTTTCTTCAAAAAAACTTTGGCTAGATAGCTATAGATGATTTTCTCAGTATTATTGTAGAGTCTTTGCCTTATATATGAAGCACATTGAGGCCACTGTTTTGATTTGGCGCTATATAAAGAAAACTATCAAGGTATTTCAAACATGTTCTTTGGACATTGGCTTCTTTTTAAATCATTTTCAGTCCTGTCCTTGTACCTTAGATGTGAATGTTTTTTCAAGCTCCACTTTAACCATTTTTGTTGTTTCTGTTTAAACCGACAATTTGTTCAAAGGAGAGTACATGCTCTCACAGTTACCCCAAGATAAAGAAAAACAACAGTAACAACAGTCAACAGTAATAGGTAAAGAACAATGGCAGGTTACGACCTCTATGGTGTGCAACTGAAAGGACAATGAGAACTTGGTTTACTTAAGACCATCGTCCCTTTGCAGGGTCTAACATTTAGGAGCACCCGTCCACTTGTATAGCTTGTATTCAACGTAGCAACCAAGGTAGGCTTAGCTATCCTGCATAAACAAAACAACTTATAGCAGATTCCCACGAGAAGCAATTTTCTTTTGTGTTATCTCAACTTTTGCTGAATTGTCTGCAGCTCCTGCACACTCAGTGATTTGTTCCTCCCACATTATACAAAGGAGACTATCCACCATGCACTGGTCCCTCTTCCATGCAATCAATTTCAAAACTCACAACAATGGGTAGTACTCTGACCTTATGGTTTCACATCTTTTCTAGTTTTTTGGAGAGGCACTAATATACAGCTACAGTCTTGTTTTTCATATTTTGTACAAGCCCATAAAGAAATAAATATATTGTCTTATTGTGCAGCATTCGCTTTTTAATCACCTAAGGTTCAAATCAACAATGCTTTGTTTTATCATTCAGCACGCTGATGTTTGGCCACTGTCCAGAGTGGTGTTTCAGTGACTGAGAGCCCTAACAGTGCTGGCCCGCCCTGCTTAGTTTAGTCTACCGAAGGGTAATTGAATAGCACAAGGCTGCAATAGCATTGGACTGGAGGAATGCTGAGCTGCAGGGGAATATGGAGAAGGTTTCAGCCAGCAGCAATTAAACAGAGAAATGATGCGTGAAATAGAAAAGAGGAGGGGAGTGTTGGTGAAGAGAGAATAAAAGCGAAGAGATTGTAAAGGGTAGCAGGAAACGTCTAAAACTGTATGAAAAACAGTGGAGGTAGAGTAAAAGAGAAATGATGGTGAAAAGAGATTAAAGTTTTGTTAAATATAAAAAGACACCAGGGAGAAGATAGGATTGAGACTCTGCAAGTGGCCATACTAGAAAGCCAGTGCTTAGGCCTGGTGGTAAATGCAGCGTAAGCATGTACTATACATCACTCGTGACAATATTTTGGACTAACCTTCCCTTCAGAGTGCAGGGTTTGAAAACAATAACTAACTTGCAATCATCAGAGATGTATATTGTTACAGTCTTTCCTAAATTTTGACAGAAAGGAAAACAAAGTTTTTTGTTCAGCGAATCGATTTCCCCTAAAAAGCTGCTGCAGCATAGACTGTTTTTTTGTAAGCTAGGAAAAAAAGATAAAGTCGAACGAAATATGAATTGGTTAGTTAAAATAATGTACCCTTGTTTTACAAGTAATATTTTTTGCTACTTACTATGTTATTTGAAATCCCTCTATCCAGTTCCATTCTTGAATATCTTATTGTCAGACTCCATATTGGCAGATCACCATCCCTAGTTTCATGTTTCCATGTATGACAAAATATGAGGGGAAGACAAAAGGAACAATTAAGCACCACCCAAGACACGGGTGGTAAAGGTGGAACCACTTGGGATACTGTGGCAAAAGAATATCCCCTCGGGAATCAGGCAGTAAAGGAGAAACCCATCGGGGGGCCTGGCAGGTGGAAAGGAATAGAGGCAGAATCCCTGAGGAGAGTGTACATGATGCTGGTCATAAGGCAGGAAGGTTTAACCGCTCAGGAAACCTCAGTGAGGAGAACACCAATGTTGAGGCTGGGAAGGAGGCTGTGCAGAAGGCCTGTAAAATCCCTGACATCCTGTTTCCTGAGAATGGACATGATGCAGAAGCAGGACAGGCAGATAGGTAGTGGTGAAGCCCTTTTGGAGGCTGTGATGGTATAATCCTTCAGGAGGTCATGCAAGAGGCTTAAAGCAAAAGCTGAATGTCTTAAGACAACAGCTAACAAAGTAAAACAGAAAATAATAAAACAACTAAGTATTCCCAGAGAAAATAAGCCTCCAACTGACAAGAACAGATGGAGAAAGCTAGAATGTTATGCAAGGAATTCAGGAAGTAAACTCAAATTGCACACTCCAGGAATTCTAACTAGAACTCAATTATAGACAATAGCAATAGCCACAGGCGACTAATAATCAGAACCAGTGAAAAAAACAAAATAAACACACTTAGAAATAATCAAACTCCACAACAAAACCCTGAGACCACGACACAAACATAACAAAGATTAAAAATAATATGTGATTACAAGTAGTGCTGCCCTCTTTGGATGCTTTTTCATCAGGTTTCCAAACAGACTTCATGAATAATCACTTATTATAGCGCACTCATTTCAGACCTTAACATGAATCAAGCCTCAATTCTGCTTTTATATCTCATCATGAATGTTTTGTAAAAGCAGTCATCTAAACCACATTTTTTTATTAGTGGCTCTTAAAACCAATTTACAATGCAGATGCTTTTCAAAATGTCATCGTTTAAAAATATTTGGAGTAGTCCGCTGCTAAGATTTTGACACATGAAGGTTGAGTGTTTACATTGTCAACGCGCAGCTGACGTCAGAGTTTGTGGGAGGGAAAAAGAGGCGAGTAGCCTTTTCTGAAAGCAGGAGGAAGAGCTTTCCTGGCCTCTCCTGCATCTTTGCTCACAAGCTTGTTAAGAGTTCATCCGATCTCATATTAGTAACCACAGCTGGATATCTACTGAGAGTTTTCCACACACGCAAACGCTCATGCAGACCAGGCCCAGGGGTTCAGGGATTTAATAGATGATAGAGGAGGAGGTTTTAAAAGGCACAGTGTGGAGACTCTTGAAGTACACTTAAATGTCAGTGACCAGAGCAATGTTAAGGTCCTAGATGACTTCTGCATGGACTATAGCTGAGCTGCCCCCATACATGTGGCCTAATGAGTGAAGCTCTGTGAGCCTGCAGTGTGGAGAATCATCCTAAAATTGGTCTTCAACTTTCAAAATGTCATGAGTAAGAAGTAACTTTAGCTGCAAATCAGCTTCACACTTTCCCCACAAAGCCAGACCCAGATGTTTGTTTGACGTGTAAAAGAAGGGAAGGTTTTCACTGTGGACACACACACACTCTTGGATCCAGTTTATAGGCATTTTGTTATACGTGTCCACTGCATTAACGTTTGAACCCAGAGCGCTCCTTTGGACAATTGTTTCAGAGAAAAATAAAATGTGCAATAAAAAAAAAAGAATGAAATCTGAAATGGAGAAGTGTGGAATTACAGCAGATCCATGACCTCTGCGAGCCGGAGCTGCACAGCTGCCCCTCATACTCATCCAGCTGCCCTCTTCCTTCTCCGCCTCTCCCTCCATCTAATCCTGCCAGAGGACTTTAATTTACTGCCCAGACTTCCCTCACACAATTTCTTTAAAAGTACATTTTATGAGACTGCAATTCCATTTCATAGGAGGCCCTGTACAGTAAATCCTATTTGCGAAGCGTCATATGCGGTCACATTAACATGACAAAAGTGCCAGTCTGGAGTCCTGTGCTTTGCTCTTGCTCATATTATCGCCTCCTGAAGCATTTTATAGGATACCAGAGTACCAACTCGTGTCCATCAGCAAAGTTGTAGCGGCTACTGCTGAGGCGTAAGTGTCGACTGAATAGAAGATAAAAGTGTCTAGGCTACACAAACAGCAGCAGACACCTAATATGAATCAATAATATCACAGCCATTTCTCTCTGGAAAAGTATCTACAGCTCAAATGTTGTTTTAGCAAAGTTCAGGGGGATCAAGGCATCAAAGCAGTGAAGAGATTGAAGAAAGTGTGCATTTATACAGCGCTTTTGAAGTAACCTTTGAAATAAAAGCTCATGTGCTCCCGTTTCCTGCTATTTTCAGGCCCAATCTATAGGCTTAGTGCTTCCATAATGCTGCATTCCTTCAATGTCAACTAAGTGGTAAAGTTTTCAGCACCTCAATCAACATTCACATCGCGCCCCTGCAGGCGACTGACATACAGATTTTTCTTTCCACCACTTGGTCACTCCCCCCCTGTGTCAGCACAGGCAGGCTTAGCTGTCGAAGTTGTTGTCATCCGACTTTTGAAAGTCTTTTGATGAAGTATTATTACCATATGGCTATTAAACAGAATCCAGGTGTTACGATCTTATGAGGCTTCTTCACTGCAGTTTCCCCCGCAACACACCGTCTAATCATAAACTTCCTCACTGAAGCTAACTATGAGTAAGGAAACACAAAAAAAATGCACACAATTTAAAGCTTTGAAGAAGTTACTGCTATATAGTCATAACTATTTAGTGGAAAGGCTAGAAGAGTTGCATTTTTTCTGCAGGTTCCAGGCAGGGAGACTGGGAGTTCTGAGCCAGAGCCATATGGTCTTGTTTCAGCAGCCCATTTCTTGTCATTAATGAGCTGTGATTGATTGGACCGTCAGCGGTGCTGTGTGTGGTGCAGGCACTGAAAGAAAGATAAACAAAAGGTGATCAAGTTAAGTGACCTCCTGACCTTTAGTGCTAAACTTTTTTGCAGCCAACTTTACACTGTAGAAGCTCAATATGGACACTTACTCTTGTTTTTTTAATCTTTTTGATTAAATAATATAGTAGATGCTGTTAAACTTCATATATGAAAAACACATCTTATGTTTTGCCCTCATAAACTTTGCAAAATGTTCTATAAGGTTTTCTCATTTTTATTTTTCCAGCCTTTTTTAACGTTTCAACCTTTACTGGCTAATATAAGAACTGTTTGCTGTACGTACACGAGCTTGTTGTATATTTGTATGTAACTACCCAGCAAATATTTCAGTTTTGAATAAACATTGGCTGTCAATCTTCTTTCAGCATCTAGTCCTGGTTTAAAAGTAGTCCCAGTATGAAAGCTGAACCGACACTGTGGTAATGTTGGTTTAAGGCACCTCTAAAAAAATCACCTGGAGATCGTTGTAAGACGAGTGAAATTTTGTGTTCAGTCTTTGTTTTCTATCATCTCTTTATCAATTAGAATAGATCCTTTATAAAAAAAAAAAAAAAACAAATGAGAAGGAAAAACATCCAAATGTTTTTGGGTCCACAGCTTGTCCTGGTGAGCTACAAGGTTTTTGATGCTGGCATTGCTGATATAAAGGGAGTAATTTTAAGAGTTAAGTCCACCATGCAACAATAAAATAAAATTTAGATGCAGAAAGCCATAAAAAGCTTAAAAAGTATATTTCTTTACACATGTTCCAGTAACACCAGTCTGTATATGTGAAGATGTTGTGTGGACATTTGTTCATAACTGTGTACTAACCACATTATTTATCACTGACACGTCTCTCCTGACCTCTGTTCTACATGATAACAACATCGACATCCATCTGTCCGGATATTCAGGGTTTCAAAGAAGTTTGGCGGGAATGCTGTCAGGATCCCTTTTTGGTAAATGTCATTTAAAAAAAAAGATTTTCATTTGTAATGAAATGGGGGAGGAAGTAAAACTCAAAGCAATTAACTAGAAAAGTAAAACAGGAAGTAGCCCAATAATAGCAGTATTATTACAAAACTGAAGACTGACATAACATAACATAACATAACATAACATAACCAAAGACTCAATATTACCATAACTGGGATTCACAGTATTAAAAAACCAGAAGAACCAAACAAAGAAGAGAAATCTAAACCTTCAATACAGGAATCACTAAAATACAGCTCGACTATATAACTTAAAAAACGCCAAAATAATCACAAAACCTCAGGATTAACTCCTGTATAAACCAGATGTTCAGACCTTCTGTTTTCAAGGGACAGCCAATCAGATCAATGTTGGCTTAAAACTGAAGGTCTGTATTGAGATCCCACACAGATCCAGGTTATTTTTACTTATATTAAATCAAGCAAAGCTACATTTTTAGAGTCTAAAAATAAGAATATGAAGCTGGAAATGATAACGGTTCTACCTCCAATAAACAGACATAAGAGTGTTACCACTGTTCTTTAAATCCTCAGTGTGAATGAATGGTTATTACATTATTTTTTAAATGCATTTATTTATTTGTTACATGTAGGCATGTTTACATTTTGAGGTATAAAAAAAAGCTTCGTAAACACTGTAACATTTGCTAAAATCAGACTGGAGGAAGGACCCTTATTTCTAACTCAGTTTATCAGACTACACAGCTGGTCCCTGCCTTAGACGCTGTGCTGGCAGCTTTAACCAAACAATCCAATATAATAAGAAAGATATTTGTCTGCTGAGTTTTTTCTCCCCACAATAAACCTCTTGTGGTTTTAACAGAAACCATCCATCCTTGTGATTGTTTTACAGTTCTCAACTGTCACGCGGTTTGTAGAGACACCTGTAATCGATCAAAGATCAGTACACCCTGATACAAGCGAAATATCTGATCAGCCCCGCGGTGTTTATAGGTTATTCTCGCTGCCCTTGTGCCGCATTATCTCGCAGGCTGGTTAAAGAGAATGCCGACACAAACACGGCATCCTAAGCTGGCAATCAAAAAGTTCGCAAACTGCTGTCTGTGCAAGTTTACAATGGTAACCTTCTAACGTGTGACAGTATTTACATAAAGGATTCAGGCTTGGTTGGAATATTAATTATTGATGCGAACTGTAATGAATGATTTATAACCAAAGCCAATCAGAAGCTGCTGTCTCCCAGAGCCACCTGAGGGATATTATATATTTATAACTCAAGGACATGCTGTCATTGTTTAGGCCTACCTACTTACTCCTTGGTTTACAGCAGAGCAAAGCTTTTGTTTCCCTCTCCATTGTACTTTGCCTTCAAAGACAACTGCTATTGGCTGTTCAGCAGAAACCGTTCTCAGGAGACAACATGTGGCCTTCCTTTAAAGAGCGCTCTTGTAGGATGCACACACACTACAAACTAATGCGAGCACTGTTTTCTCTCAGGCAGAACTTCATGCACACTTTTCTTGAACTTCAAATAAGAAATAATATTGGATGTTCACAGATTGACTGATGACCTTTATTGCTTGTTCTCATTTGCAGGAGTTAATTTGCAGCAGAGGACAACATTTTGATTGAGCCCGACCAAGAAATCAGTCACAGCAATGAGCACAGAAAAAACAGTAAACAAAAACATCAACAAAGAACACAGTCATAGTGCTTTTGTATAAATCTCAATGAGAATGAGAATGCACTTAGCACAGTGTCATTAACGCTGCATTTGGAGGCACGGCAATATGCAACGTGGTTTTGATAAATGCGTTCTATTAACAGAGTCAGTAAAACAAGGTAATATGTTGATGTGGGCTGCTGGAAATGCATTTACTTGCTTCAAAGTGACTCGGGCACCCATGGGAGTGGAGCAAAAATGATTGGGCCAAATTGATCGTCGCTTGGAATTAACCCCACTCTGATTGGTGCTATTGTAATTGGAGGTCAAACGGGTTACTGTAATACATGATGTACAATTGATAATTAGGAGTCTTCCGATGTGCAGAGTAAATTAATTCCTACGAACGAGTTCCCACAATGTGCAGGTTCATAGGTTGTTAATCAGACTAGCCTCTTCCTGAACGGCACAAACACTTTGCACAGATGATTAACGTTAAACATAATTGTATGTAAATGGAGATTTTGGAATAATCCACATTACTGAGCTGACGGTCTTCTGTGTAAAGCGTTTCAGCTTCTGTTGTAAGGTTTGCATTAAATAAAATATTCAGTGTCGGTAATGTGGACTAAGGTTTGTGAAGTTTGGTTCTTGGACTTTCCTCCCATCTCGTGGGTAAAATACTGGTCAAATTATCTTTTTTCATAAAAACATTATCTCTCTATTTCTTGTTATTATTATTTTGATTATTATTTTTAATTATAATGACTAAATAGTTATAATTATGTGAGAAATACTTGTTTTTCTTTTTCGTCACTGGAGTAAAATGTTGTTTTCTGTGTTTGATTGACAGGAGCAGGCAGATTGGCTAAGTGAATACGAATTAAAATGTGATTTAATTGGTCGTCTGGAAACACAATTTCCTTCTATAAAAACATTTGTTTGTGGTCGAACCACAGTGGCATTCACGTATCCACACAAACCTGGTGCAGAATCAAGATCAGTGGCACAACTCTACTACGACTCTACGTCTTTAATGGTGTGTTTGGCCTTTTTTATGACTACAAGACATGAAAAAAATGCTGAAAAGGGGGCAAAACTTGCTAATGGTCAATTTAGCTTAGCTCAGTTGCTAAAAAAAAAAACGATTTAAAACCATTTATTGAAACATTTATTTACACTGCTGAATGGTGTCCATGCATTGCTCTTGGGACCATGTAATACTGTGAGAGAACATCCATCCATTCATTTTTCATATCCAAACGCACACACAATCTGCTCAAAATGCTGATTTTTAACTAATTTATTTCCATTTAATTTTATTACATAAGTAAAATATACATTTTTACATTTAATGGAATCAAATGAAGTTTATTTGACTGGTTTACATTCAGTTTATACCAAGCAAGTTTTCCTTGATGATTAATTATAAATAATCCTTTTATCTTATAGATACGGCCAACCCCCAGGTTGGGGACCACAACCACCCAGGAATAGCTGTAATCCGTGAATACTTGAGACCCTCTCTAAAAACACTAATAACTCCCTATTTTAATAGTTCAAACAACAAATATACCTTAAACCAGGGGTGTCCAACTCCAGGCCTCAAGGGCCGAAGTCCTCAAGGTTTTAGATAACACCGTTAGTCAACACACCTGAATCAAATTTATAGTTCATTACCAGGCTTCTGGAGAACTTCAAGACATGTTGAGGAGGTCATTTAGCCATTTGAATCAGCTGTGATGGATGAAGGACACTCTAAAACCTGCAGGACACCGGTCCTTGAGTCCGGAGTTGGACACCAGCTTAAACTATCACACTAATGAAAATAATTAGTCGATTATTTTTAGATATGCTCCACAGAAGAAAATCTGTGAATAGACTACGCTCGACGAACAGGTGAATCCATGAATACATGACTAAAGCTACGTTCACACTGCAGGTCTTAATATTCAATTCCGATTTTTTTGATCAAATCCGATTTTTTTGTCTGCTCGTTCACACTACAAATAAAATGCGACAGCAAACGTGCTCTAGTGTGAACCCTCAAAGCGGCCCGCATGTGCAAAAGAAGACGTCACACACAACGCGCTCTGTTTAGACCCAGACCAAACAGTATTGTTTGACTGATGGCCCTTAATATAAAGACTTGTTTCGGACTTTACGTTTCCCAATTTTGCTTTAAGTTATAAAGTTATTTTGTTATCTACATATGTCCTAATAATGATCCTTATTGCTGTTTTAGAGAGGAGCGGTGCTTCAAAAGATAGTTGCAGATTTCTGTCAAAATCTGCAGATTATACACTACAAATAATATGTTCACGTTTCTCCAACGTTGTCTTCTAAACAGTTTCATCGGATGGCCGGGAAGCGTTCATGATGTTTTCTCGGGCGCTGATAATTGGCGTCTGTCTTGTGTCAGTGACGTAAAAGATGGATTTAATGCGACATGACCATTCAAACAGCAGTCGCTTTCTAAAACATCGGATATGTATCGGATTCAGTACCACATATGAAAGTGACCCAGATTGGATTTGAAAATATCGGATTTGTGCCGTTCACACTATCATACCATGATCGGATATGGGTCGCAAAAGTCGGATTTGATGCGCTTTCGCCTGCAGTGTGAACGTAGTAGTAGTAGTAGTAGTGGGGGTCGACTGTTTTGCTTCATTGTTTATTGAGCATGAAGAATTTTTTTTGAGTGTGTGATCAATCACTAATAAATAAGAGTGGCTAATGACTAATGTTTAAAATTTTAGGATTTTCTAATAGTCATTAAATTATTTATTACTCTTAAAATAAACACTATTGCTTTATTTACTGACTTTAGAATGTTTGTGAAACTGTTATGAAATTAATCAAATTTTTATGAACATGGACATTAATTGTTAAGTAAACACGGGTTTGTACGTAATGCATTTCAACAGGAAATATGTTTTGTGTTAGGATCTATGTTTTTAATAAATATAGAGTATGCACCATGGTAACGAAGAAAACAAAGCATTAATGGTAATTCATCCATCCTTCATCATCCGATTATCCAATTCAGGGTCGCAGGCTGGCTGGAGCCTATCCCAGCTGTCATATGCCGAGAGGAGAGTTACACTCTGGACAGGTTGCACAGGACAAACACAAAGAGAGACACAACTGATCATGTTCAGCATCACACCCACAGCCAATTTGGACTCACCAGTTAACCTGACATGCATGTCTCTGGACTGTAGGGGGGAGTGGGAGAATCCAGAGAGAGCCCGCACAGTCACAGGTGGAACATGCAAAAACCTATTAACCCTCTTCCTGTGAGGAGTCAGCGCTAACTGCTGCACCACTGTGCTGCCGCTATCATGAAGCTAATAGAAAAGAAAATAGGGGGGGAAATATATTTTCTATGTGGGATTTGAACAGCATTTCTGTGAACCAACACTGCCCCAGTGTATTCAACACTTTTAATGTGAGTGAGGATTTACTGCCTGAATGCCTTTTTAATTTTACCAAATGGACACTGCGCTGCATCATATATGCTGAATACTGAGAAGTCTATGGTACGCTGTAATGTTGAAGCGATGCCCACTTTGCTTAGGCTATTGCACAAAGGCCCTCTCATGCACTGGAGCCTGTGTATTATCTTCCTACTCCCCACACCCACACATACAGCAGCCTATTGTTGAGTGCCATATTTTTTTTTCCTTTTTTAAGAGTCCATTCTGAGGAAAGGTTGAAGAAGGAAATCAGCAGCTTCTGATAGGAGTGACTCCTCTGCATTGTAATGCACGCTTGATGCTATTTTTACTCTTACGGCAATTACTTTGTACCTGTTACTGAAGATACGTGGCTCATCCATACACACTTTAGTGAGTCGTGTGTATTGACATTACACATTCAGTGAACAGAAAATCCAGATGAAAACGGCGAGACATCAAACCATCAATCTCTTTCAGAAGGCTTCTCACCCATTCATTAATCAATAATTCTCCATCATCTGCAGCCACATTGTAAACTACAACACGGTGTGATTTTCTGCATACACTGGAGTTCAAAGGCTTTGCATATTCGTGAAAATTATACAAGCTAGTCCCTCTGACGGCTTAGCCTCACTCTCGTGATTGTGTTCAAAGCTATTCTAAAGGATCTTGTCTGAAGTGGGGGCCATTTGAAGTGGCTTTGGCAGCTGCTGTAAGAGCTAGGTACCCATTGCACAAGATAGGCAGAGCCATTGTTGAAGAGTTGGCCAACTGTTCTTGCTCCGTTTGTTTGGACATGCTGCAGACACGATTTGGCCCTTTACTCGGCTTCTCATTTCACTCAGCTTACAGCATTTTTGTCTATGGCAAAATGACAAGCCATTAATATGGATGTGACGGGAAGATGTGTGAAACGTACACAGAAAGTGCTTTAAACTACATGCACCTTTTGCAAAGATGTGTGCAGGATCCAAAAAAAATTATAAGGAAAGGAAGTTTGCATGGCAACGTAGTGCTGCCGAACATTCATCAGGAGTGCTTCTGTAAAGTTTTATAATTAGCATAAAGGTAATGTTTTGATGCAACTCTAATAGCACATTTCATCCTCGACTAACGTTCAAAAAAATAAATTCTTAAAGCAAAGCAAAACCTTCCAAAGAAATTGCATCTGTACTGAATTCAAAGTCAAAGTGAAATTTTTGGAATAGTTGTATGTAAGGAAATATTAACTATAATTGCAGCTATCATCCACATCTTCTTTTATTTTTTCTTTGTCCTTCTTTTAAAAATATTTCTCTCCTGTAAGCTATGTTTACACAGTCAGCAAAGACCTGGTGCTCATTGGAGTTCATATCATAGCCTTACATAGCCTGAGAATATACAGGGATTTTAAAACTAAGCACACCTTTACTTACTTTCATAGCAGTTAAGAGGGTATGTAGCGGCTTGTTTTGCCCACACATGAAGTGGGCACCTCGCTGTCATTGGGTTGACCATGAACACACCTGTATACCAAGTATTCTAGAGTCAATTGTGAGGCCATCTGACTGACAGATAAAACGTGTCTGAACAGGACAATGATCCCAGGCCCAGCAGTAAATCTAATCGAATGACTAAAAGAAAAGAATCAACAAGCTTCAGTGACTCAGTCAAAGTCCTCAACTTAACTGCAATGCTGTGGTGGGACCTTCAGAAAGCTGTACATAAACACATGCCTGCAAATTTGAATGAACAGAAGTGTAAAGCAGGGTTCCTCCATAACGATGTGACAGACTGACAAAGTCAAACAGAAAAACATTACTTAAGGTTTCTGCTGCTCAGGATGGTTCTACAAGCTACTGAATAATTCACAGGGCAGTTAAATGCCATTCTGATTAGGAAGCTGAAAAGTTATATATTACATATTTCATGCAAAAGGTATGAAGTTTAGGTTGCCATTTTATCATTATTTCCTGATTAAATTCTTTTTCTTCTTTTAACATCCACGAGGTCTTTGTAGCTTCAGCTCAATCATATTAATGGTGCATGTTTGACTTGCTTTAGCAGTCTGTACTTTTAGCTTCCAACCTAAAAAAAATAAATAAATCAAATTAAACAAAACAAGAAAAATAAATATGAGTTATATGTAATTTCTTATAGCATACAGTCGAGTGGTTACATTGACTACTTAAAGTTTGCTTTTAATGGCTCTGTCTCCTCTTTTCCTCCTGTTGTCATCCACAGCTGCTCTCAGATAGCACTCTGCATCGCTGCCTCTTTTTAGCCTGCCAGGCAAATTTAATCTTGAAATTCAGTTTTAATTGCAGTCCGATGTGATGCAGCTGACTTATGGCTGTAATTTCTTTGGGTGAATTTAATTTGGTAAGTCAATAAACAAATTATTTTTTGGGTAGGAAGAAAAAAAACAATCAAAAGCTCTCTCTGGGTAGCCATGACAGCAGGAGTATTATGATAAATGGTCATTTGATGCACTTGTAAAAATAGATATATATATTTTGGCGGCAGTGTTATTATTGTTGCATGTAAATGCAACAATAATAACACATTTGCATTGTAATGTGTCCAGTACCTTTGATAATATTCGACTGAAGTACCATTAGGCTTAGTATTGGCCCTCCTTTAGAAAACATTGTTTGGATTATCATGGTTTACAGAGCCTCTGTCTGCCCTCCTTTCTCTGGCATATGTTATCTGCTGTTGCAGCTGCATGGCACCAAGTAAAGAATAACCCCCCCACGCACCCCCCACCCACACCCCATCTGCTGATCCAGTCATGCACTCCTTTATTTCCATCCCTCTCATTTGCCAAAGCCTACCTGATGTACCCAGCGCAGAGGCTAACCTGCTATGAACATGGCTGCTCCGCAGTTCTGGCAAGAAATAAACCCTTTCCATTCCTGGAAGGGCTACGCAGCGCTGATGTGCCATGCAATCTGCGTGGACTGGCTGATGGTTGCACTTAGCTCCACTCCTTGTTGCCAACACGAACAGCCCCTACCGAAACTGCTTTTGATGTGTGCCAGTGTTCCCACCATCCCTTGAATGGGCGTCAGGGTGCTGTGCCAAATTTGCTGGTGCCACTTTGGATTTTTCCCATTAATCGATGTATTGTTGAAGCCGACGCCTGCTGCAAGTGAATGAGATTCGCGACTGCGTGTTGGATGTTACACGACGGGACACGCACAGACAGACAGACAGACAGACAGAGACTCATCAATCAAAATCCTGTGAAGGGCTCGCACAAATGTGCCGTGTCTTGTGCCATTCCTAAGACTGCTCTGAATATTTCTGCACTCAGAGACTCATCATTATGCCATAATTGTCTAAATGTGCAAAAATCCTCTTTATTTGCTAATTGATGAACACACAGCAAAATGCAAGAAAAAAAAAGGGGGGGGGGGGGGTTGTGACACAATGTTAGCTGATTAGCACGGCTGTTGAGGTTTTATTTTTGGGGGAGAAAAAAAGCTCAATTCGCAATTATGCTGCATTGAAAAACTCGTGCATGTGTCCCACTAGAACAAGAAAACGCATCAGATTTATTTGTTTGCTTTCACTTATGTTAGAAGTGGAGCAGTTGTTCTTAGCATGGTGTCCCATTTCAGAGAATTCTTCTTAAAGATGAACCGTATTGCAAAGTGTTGCAGCTTAAGCAAGATAATGAGCCACTATTTCTGTTTGATTTACTTTGTTTCCCAAAAATAAATGCACAGCATAGACAAAAAAGAAACCCAACTTCCTACACATGAAACTAAAGGGAACACAGGGGACCCGTGGCAAAGAGGAAGTCATTGTGTTTTCGCCTGATTAATCAAGCTTGTATTCAGATGCTCAAACCAGCAAGACATTGTTCTATAGCATTGTTTAACAGGAAATAATGTACTCAGGGAGCAAGGGGGCGACGGAGGGGGAAAGATGAAATGCAAGCAGAGAACGAGCGAGGAGGAAGAAGAGCGACGAGAAATTTAAAGGAGGAAGGTCCTGGGTGTCTGCAGAGAAGCCAGAGCCTTTGGGGACCCAGTGTGTACAAGGTAGCAATTATACATGATGAAGTGCCTCCCTCTGCAGCCCCCTTCAGCAGTCATTTCCCACTAGTGCGCGCCACACCACAGCCACATACATCTTCATGTTGCAAAAGATCTCATTAACGACCAATAGATGGGACGTCACTTATCTTTATCAAACATATGCATAAGTGCCCACTTATGATTCTCCTCTCCCACTTTCCCCTTCCCTCTTTTTCCCTCTGCGTGTCTCCCTTTCAGATTTAAGACGCACTGTCTTTGAGGCAAATCAGTTTCATTTAGCAGCATAAAGGCAGATAGGAGGTTAGTCCAGTGAAATGGAACAACTTTCTTCCTTATTAGGCAAATGGCAGGGTGTACTATTTCTCCAGCAAAGATGGGTGGTGGTGGTGGTGGTGATGGTGGTGATGGGGGATCAATGACACTGTAATGGCCATAATTAGCACTATAAAGCTGAAGCAAGAGCCATGAGAATATGAGACTGGATGCTGATTTTTATTGTCATAAATTACTGCTTGAAGCACGTTCCTATTACATGCTCCTGCTTTGTCGAGTTATGATTTTAGTTTGTAGCCTGGGATTACTAATATTGTACTGTTAACAATAAGCAGCGCTCAATAGAATTTCATTAAACGGGAGGTCAAGCCACATAGGGGGACCTTTAAGACGTCGCACGCAAAGGAAAAATAGTCTGAGTGTGAATGCTCAATGTTTAAGGTGGGTGACCTGCTTAACTTCAGTTTCCATTGTTGATCTACTCCTTGTAAAAAAAAAATCATCAGGCACATTATGAATGGAAATTATGATCTAGAAATGCCTACAGCACCTTGCTATGAAAAGGCAAACAAAGGGAAATGTGAAGAGGCCACGGCTCATTTCTACGTGTTTCGCAAAAACAAACCAAAAAGAAATTCTTCGAAATCCAACTTTCTCCGATACAATGAGGACATTTAAAAGTCAAAAATTCCTCATTTAAAAGTCATGGGCTATCTCCCGCAGGCCATTAGTTTTTGCTGCCATTTAAGCAGATTGTGGAATCGGCTGTCCTAGATGATAAAAGGTGAATGCGAATCTACAATCGACCATCAAAGTAAACAACGATCTCTTCTGCTCAAAAGTAATTACACTTTGTCACCCCTGCTCTTCTTCAAGCATCGTGCTGTTGGTTTAACAACTTTTGCTTTGACACTGCAAGGACGGCAACGTTCGGAACGCAGGGAGGACGGGGAAGCACGTAGCACAGCCTGGAAATGCAGCTTTTCCAGCCATAATCACAAGATTTGGCCTCTGCGCTGCATTACTAGTTAACATAGTCGGTTTGTTTTTAACGCTCACGGTTGATCTCAGTTTTATTATGGCTTTGCTTTCTTCTAATGTAATGTGAGTGATTTCCGTTCTTATTGAGCACTTGGTATCTGTGTTTAAATCTGTCCTAGTGATGAGTTTAGTATTCATGTCTGCATTAGTCCCTTTTAATATTGTCCTGTTTCACTTTGAAGATTAGTTTCCCTTCGCGTCTGATTGTTTGTACCTGTGACTCATTCCCTACTGTGTCTAATACCTAATCAGCTCTCTCTCACACACACACACACATATATATATATATATATATATATATGTCTTCTATATATTCTGTGTGTTGTGTATTGCAGGGTCTTCATCACACAGTATAAAGCACCTTGAGGTGACCTCTACCGGGATTAAAACAACTGAAAATACAGTCTGTTAATCGCTGCACTGTAGTTTCAGATTACAAAGGCATCAGATGTAACGGTGGTACGAATCTGCTCCCAGCTGGAAGGTGAAAAAGTGAATTTCAAAAGAATTCAAACTACTTTTATAACACTATCATATTGATGGAGAAAGGAAAAATGGGTCAAAGTGGAAAAAGAACATTTTCTGTCTACGGCATAGCAAAAAATATTTAAAAACATATAACAAAAGACCTTCTGTGTGAAATACTTTTCATGGGCATTGTGTCAGGGTTGGCTCATACTTATTTACTTATTTGCAGGTGTTCTAAAACAGCCTACAGTGATATGATGCCGTTTATGAAACTAGTCTGCTTTTTCTTCCACCTAAAATACCCAACTCTTCTATTCCCTGTACAGACTAATCATACAGCCTTCATCTCCTCCTGCTACTACCTAGACCTCTTCTCCATCTGCCTGTCTCTCTTTTCTCTCCAGTCTCCATTTCGTTCACCTCTCCTCTCTTCTCTTGTCACTCACATGCTTCTACTACAAAGGTGCCCAAATGCCTCAAATCTCCAGGACTGATCTCCTCTAGCAAAAGTGTGACCCACGTGGGATCTGCCTCACTAATCACTGCCTGAAACCACTCTGGGCTCACAGGCCGAGAGATAAAGACAGCCGCGAGCTTTACTCAGCTTTAGCAGGCCTCGGCGGCTGTCTCTGTCGGGACTGACAAGCAAGACTGTTGCTGAGGTGAAAAATCGCTGCCGGCAAGCCTACTGCGAGCTACCTTTCCATCTCACCATCAAAAAAGTTGCTCTGCAATCTGTCGATCGAGCACAAAGGAATGTCACCTCTGAGCCGGCGTGATGCTCGCCACAAAGCAGGTTACCTGCGTGGCACTAGGTCTGCATGCATAATTGTTTCATTGTTTGTTTGCTTTTTATGTTCATTATTATCATTATTATTATTATTTTCCTGGCTTTTTTTTCCTACCCCCTCGAACTCTCAAGGGGAGTTTGCGTGATAAACGATGAACAGCAAGGCCTAGAGTGTGAGCTTCGCATGGTTGCACCGAATCCACAATTAGCCATTTCATTAGCATCCATTAACATTTCATTTTATTGTGTATATGGGAAAAACAGTAGAGGAGGTGAGGGCAGATGCTACATTTTCCCACTGACCCATGAATACACATCAATGCACTCCGGTGGCACACTAATAACAACCTCTGTTTATGCATATGATCATTGAATGTAGCCAAGAGGAATCTTTAAGTACTGACAAAGTTTCAAAAAGAGCAGAAAATATACTGGAGGAGAAAGGATGAAGGGATGCATATATTATAGCGTGGTTGTGTTTTTGTTAATGGCATAACCAGAATATCCAGATAACATCTTTTGAGCAACTCAGATTTTGGATATGATCTTACTCCCAACCACTTGGTTAATTTTCGGATCTGACCAGGTGATCATTTTGCCTTTGAAGGCAGTCATTGTGTGTCTGCCTGGGTAATAACAGAGTCAAATTCCTTCTCTGACAGTTTTATGAACAAAACTGAACCTATAGCCATTCATGGTCACTCTGTGGTGAATGTGGGTCTTACAGTTTACTTTTCCCGCTGGTAGAAAGAGAGCAACTCTGTAAGAGACCGGCATTAACACAGAGGGCGATGAGGCACCCGTCGGTGTGACTGAACTGATATGTGTGTCTGACTGTGTGTGACGGTGGTTGTAAATCGTTAAAGATTGATTCAGAATGAAGTAAAGCTCGTTGGTGGTGTGAGGTACATTACTGTGCAAAAGTCCTGAGCCACCCCTCATTTGTTTTGGGGGTGGTGAAGGTTGCCACGACGGAGCCAGACTCTTGTACTTTTTAAAGAGGTCCAGAGCAGCGGTCCCCAACTGCCGGGCCATGGAACGGTACCGGTCCATGAGTCGTTTGGTACCAGGCCGCGAGAGTTGAGGCCTGGGTGTGAAATTTATGGTTTTCAGGGTTTTGAATTGGTTTTTAGCGTTTTTTGTTCGGTGTTTTTTATCGTTAACTCCATTTCCCTGGGTCCTTTCCTGTGTGTTATAAATAAATCCTTTTTTTTGGTACCGGTACTGCTTTTATTTTGTTGTATTTATATTTTGTTGTATTTATCCGTGACACCTTAAAGGCCAGTCCGTGATAATATTGTCGGACATGAACCGGTCCGTGGCGCAAAAACGGTTGGGGATGGCTGGGCTAGAGCAAAAGTTTTCAAGGCTTTCAACATTTTTCTTTGGACATTGGCTGCTTTTTCACTCAATTTCAATCCAGCGCTTGTATTTGACCATTTCCAGAGAATATCTTTTGTTTGTCAAGCCACCTTTTTAACACTGACCTATGGTTTGTTCAAGCGTAACGAAGTAACAAACTCGAGTGATGAAGCAGTGTTGCGTCTACAGATCACAGATAACTGATCAAAGAGCCCATTTTAAATTGTGGCTCACACTTTGTTACTATCAGCCTGCCCCAAACATTCAATTTCTGTAGCTGCATCTACTGAAAATGCTAAAGACGCAAAAAAATCTTTAGGAAACTGGACAAAGAAAACCAGAAGCAAAACATTACAGCAGGTGAGCAGTACATGAAAGTCACATCCTTCCAGGAACAGGAAAGACCCAACACAGGACCTGAGAGATGCATCTGGACACTGAAGTCTCGTTCGTCAGCGTCAAGGAGAAATTTTTAAGGAAGGGAAAACACGGAGGAAAAAATCCAAACTTTACATTTTTGGTTCAAATCATCATTTGTATGTATGGCCAAGGTCACATAGAGAGGTATCTGTAGAGTCACAGGTATCTGTAAAACAAAGTGGAGGATCCGTCACGGTGGGGGCTTTTGTATAGTATTGTATCAAAGGTACCGTGTATTAGGGGTGTCAAACCTAATCAGTATTTTAATGATAATGTTACGTTTAATCCAGGAGTGAGATATCGTTGTAGCTTTTAAACTATTAAAGACCCTAAAATGAAATGTAAAAATTAGGGTTGATGCAATATAAGAGTTTCACTATATAACAAAAGACATCAATGGAAATACAAATCTTTCAGTCAGAATTGTCCTTAATTTTATTTATTACTGGTGAATGAAGACATCTGGCACTGAGTGATGCAGAGTGGTGGTGCACACAGCTTGAATGTCAAATGAATAAACAGAACAGGCAGAATGTAACAGCAACAAAGCGAATAAAGGACATTAAAACATAAAAAACTATACTGTAAAAACAATTGTAATTCATTAGTGACCCTATTGTAGAAAGTAATAAAAATATATACTTTTCTAAACCGGCATGAAATTATATAGAATAATCCGTTTTTACAGCACAATGAACCAACACCCTTTCCACACCCGTGAGTCCAAATACAAGGTACAAAAGAACATTTTAATGAAGCAGCTAGCTTAGCAGGCTTAGACAGCAGAGTGGAGAAGCAGCAGCAAGAGGCAGACAACAGTTCGGTAATTAAATTAAGAATTAAGTCCTCAACAGTTCCCCCGTCTCCAGTGCTTCACTCAACTGCATAACAACAATTTGCACGCACCTGTGGGAGTGACTCGGTTCAACTTAACAAGTTTGTTGTGTGAAGTGAGCCTCTCCCAGCGAGAGAAGTCTCTGCAGCCACAGCGGCAGACGCCTCACTTTAGTTAGTCACAACTGTGTTGCTTAAACAGATGAGAGTGGAAATAAACAGTAAAGTGAGTCTGATCGCGACTGTGCTGACGCTGGCTTGTTTATGATATGATCATATGCGTGATAACCACTTATTATTTTTAAAATATTATCTATACTACAAGCCTACATGTCAGCACATCACCGTGGATCTTTTCACGCAGCATCTTCCAGCGATGATGATTTCGATGCCTCCATAAAATCCGAATGATTTAAGTTAACAATGCGATCTTAAAACGTCTCATCGACTCCTGCTGCCAGGAAGTCGCAGTTAGCGAGAGTTGATATTTGCCCGGGTATTATGGGATGTGTGCGCGTCGGTGTGGGGTTGGTGGTTTCAGGGTCTCTGCTTCTGACAGTACAAAGACACTCAGCTCCAGAGATGAGCTTGAGGATCTATTAATTTCAGTGAAAGCTTGGTCATTACAAAAGGTAAACGCTGACATTTCAGGCAGCATGTTATTTTGACTGACTGCCTATTAGAAGGTGTAATGCGGCGTGCAAATGTATACTTCAAGCCTCAGCGCTTCAGCAATGGACAGGGAGAGCGGATGACTCAATCTACTGGTCTTTATTTAGCAAGGTCACCGAGGACATTTCGGTTTGGACAGGCAGCACCCCTCCACACGCAGAGATCCGTACACGCAGACACTATCAGTGACACCGCTGTCAGCAGAATCCTCTACCTCTGAAGAGCTAGGACTATTAAGGACCTGTCTCCATTTACTGTATATTGGTGCTGTTTATAGAAGATAGGAGCTATAAATCCATTGTTATGGCTTTTTCGTCAGCCTCTAACTCAAGGAAAAGCTCTGTAGTCCCAATTTCTGATCAGTGGTGCTTCACCGTCACCAGACAGCTTTTTGCACACGGATCGGGTTCGATAGTAAAAGCCACTAATACTAATTGTCAAATTCACAGCTGTGAAACACGGGATCGGATCAAGAAAACTGACTATTGTGGCTCACACAGAAATGCTTATTGGCTTCTCTGACCCACTAAAAATCAGTTCACTTCAAATGATACATTACTTGCAGAGGATTACCCACCAAACAAACTGGCATATCTTGCAGTGCAACGAGCCAGCCACTGTAATTTGAAAAATGGGAGTTCTGTGTACTTCGGCACCCGAGGCTTTGATAAACCTGCCAGTTGTCACTTATTCTAAGCAATGGTTTTATGGGTCTCAGAGCCCCCGCCCTAACCGAGGTTGAACTTTGAAAGTGCTTTGTTTCTGTCTTGTGTTTTTAGTGTCACCCCCTCCTCCCCATACCTCCCCCAGGGGGTGTCTTATAGTTCTGGCCTGTTGCCCCGTCTTGCGTTGCTTTTTTAGCCGCATTGTTATATTGGGTGGACGGCGGGTCATGCAGGGCTGGGCTCCTCCTTCATAAAGGTCCCCATTCAGGAAAACTGGACGACTTTTTTTTTTTTTTTTTTTTTTTATGGGTCTAATTGGAACTTGGCAGTGCAGCCATGTGGGCTGCTGCTGCTGGGGATTAGATTGGTGGCTCAGTTGGCTGACTCCTGATGGAACACTATGGACCCAATGCAAACGCTTCCCTTGTTACCCTGGAGGAGAGGGACAACGTGCACGCGTTTGTGTTCATCTTTGTGTGTGTGCGCGGAGAGCACGGGGACGGGGAGGCGGTGTGGGAGACTGCAGCCCTGCTCCAAAGCGATTTGTCTCGGCCAAAAGGTTCCCTTGTCCTTCACAGATGGCTGGGCATGCATCCCCATTAGCAGCAGAGAAAGAAGAGCAAAGAGAGCACAGAAGAAGAAGCGACACCTGTGTGTCTGCTTAACAAGTGAACTCTCGCTGTGATCTATGAATGCACTTCTGTTTTAGAATGTAATTTACACTCCATCCAAGGCAAAAACACATCATGGAGCACATCCAATGTGGAATCTAGAGAGGAGAGCTACCGAGGCAAGCAAAATCCCATGACTCCTTTGAAAGAATTAGCATTTTTAGCCCACGGGGGAACAATGACAGAGCAAGAGCGACAGAAAAAGGAAGCTGGACAAAGAAGTGAAGACGCCACAGGGGGAAGTGGAGGAGAAGGGGATTTATGCAGACTGCATGAGGCGTTCTCGAAAGTCAGTGTTAAAGGAGGTTATGGATCCCTTAAAATCCATTTTCCTCAATATGAAAGAAAATAAAATGCTGTTTGGCAGTCATCAAAGTGTTTTGTTCTTCCCTCTTTCGTTCTTCTTTCAGACACCGCAGGGTTGGAGCTGAAGGCTTGTCAGTTTGGCACAGTTTCAACAATGTGTTATTTATTGGGGGGAACAGCAGATCATCGGGGTAAGGAGTTCACAGTGTGCGAGGGTAGGCTGTGAGCAATTCCATGTGCAGCTTGCCTCTCGCCCGCTCACCTGCATTTATGCCAGTGTTGCCCTCAACCCCTTTGGGTGGAGCTCTCCCCGCAACGCAGATGTCTATCAGTGCAGCCGCGAGCAGGGGAGGTAAAGTAGTAAGAGAAAAAGCACTTGTGCGAACACTAATTCACGCTGTGATGATTCTATGGTATTAAAAAAATAGAGGAAAGAAAAAAGGGATTGAATGCGATAACAAAAGGTTATGAAATAGAAATTTTAATAAACACTAAATACCTTTTTTAAATGCTTTTTAAAAAGGAGCTTTGCACTCACAGTATCTCAAGCCAGTATCTTGTTCAATCACACCTCAAAATGTGGACTGGAGAAGCTGGGGCTCAAATCTTCAGCTTGTTGGACAGTCAGCTGACCTCCTGAGACACTGAGACACAGCCGCCCCATGTAGCTAATGAACGTGCCTGAAGAAGCTCCTTATTTTTCTGCATCGTTGTCTTGGCAGAAATCAAAATCGCATGTGCACTATTTGGATTTAGTTTAGCTGAATCAATAAATAATAACATGTTGAGTATTTTCTTGGGTTGGACCACCATGTGTAAAAAAAATAGCAGTGTGCCTGCAGAATGTTTTCCAGCAAAGGTTAGAAATTCTGACTGTTCCAGCTTAATGGTTTGGACACAAACCAAAGAAAAGAAATATGCTTCTTTTCTGGCATAGTGGCCAATCAATGTTATGACTACAAAACAGGATGTACACTCACTCACAGATGCAGCAAAATAAATACTTTTCCCCCAGTTTTAAAAAAAAAAAACTCATGATGTCAATCCTTTTATTTTGAAAATCTTATCCCTTGATTCTTGTAGGATACCGACACCACCCCATCTCCTTCCAGCCCGAATCATTACCAATATTTTGATGCTTTACTTTAGTAAAACACATTATGAAAACACTTAGCAAGCAACACTGTGTATCAACAGTAAGCAAACTTATTCTGCCAAGAAATCTCCCCTCAGTGTGCTGTTAATGTAGGGAATACTCTTACTGCCCCATATGTTTAAGGTTTAAGCCACGTTAAATATTTTATCTCTTGTTTCATTCATAATAATGCATTATATTCTATAAAATCATAAGTTGGTAGTGTGTTTAAAACAGGCTTAAACCTCGATTCATTATTTAATATTGTGTAATGAGAAGAGAAATAAACACTTATCTAAAGATGGTGGGCGGAGCCTGCACATTGTGGAAGGAGTTGATGGTTCCCTCTTTATGATCCGAATCTTCTTTGTGAAGGCTTTCCTTGCCAGCATGCCAAAATATCAAAGTATCTTCACATCTTCACACAATGCTATCTCCTCTTCATTTCACAGGCCACCCAAGGAGTGTAAGTGAAATGTGAGCAGAAAAATTAGAAGATAAAAAAAATGCTGCTTCCCTGTTAGCCTGCCAAGTTTCAGCATTTTGTCTTTTGGTTGCTTGGTGAAAATATGTATTGCTTATTTGTTCTGATGGTTGTATCACATATAGTATGTATGTGCCTGTATGTATGAGAAATCTTGTGCATGACGTGCAATAAGACACCAGAGAAACCACAGGACATAATTTTGGGTGGGGGTTTTTTGACAACCAAAAGGGTCGCCCCCTGGTGGCCGCTATAAAGAACCAGCTTTTAAGCAGCTTCACATGGGTTTCACTTTTCATACTTAGGAGAAGGGATGGGTGTCATTTAGGTTTTATCCGATACCAGTACCAAACCGGTACTTTTGAAACGGTGCCGGTGCTTAAACGGTGCTTGAACCGGTGCTTAAAGAATGGAGAACATAAACTTTGTCCAAAAACCTCTCATGTTTAGCTGGGTTTTTTTGTAAAAAGACAATAATGTTAACCTTTTCTGCAGCTATAGGGAATTTATGGTATCACTCTTGGCTGGAAGCAGTGCTTAAACAATGGAAAAAAACACCAACTTTGTCCAAAAACCTCTCATGTTTAGCTATTTCCCACTTTTTCTTTGGTCATTTTAGCCTTTTTGGCCAGGGTGATGGGAGTATCTGCCATAAAACAAGAAGACACCCGCATGTAACTACGACGGTGTTTGCTAGTTCACCTTACGTGCATTAATGTAATAACGCGGTTAGCTTACTCAACGTAAATTACACACGAACAACATTAAAGCAGTTGTTGCAGGCAACTGAGTTTGCATCTTTTGCTGTGAAGTACAGCCAGACTTTTGACCGCTTCGCCTTGGGCGTTTTTAATCTGTAGCTCTGCTCTAAAAGAACGTACGTACCTGGGCCCGCCTACTATGCTTGCAAAGGTAAAATGATTGGCTGGAATCCAAACTGTATGACATCTCAGGAAAAAAAAGCACCGAAATAAAGCACCGAAATGTGCGCTGCTTTTCGGTCTGGTTACTACCGTTTATGTCAGAACCGGTACCCATCCCTACTTAGGAGCTCCATCTAACTTTTACATGCTGTTCTGCATAAGGATAAAGTTCACTTTCACTTTGTTAGGTTTTTTGGGCAAGCACTGCTGACCACATGCAGACCTAGAACTACAGCTATAACTACTCTTTTAGCTTCATTCTGCCAAAAAGTTTTTAAATAATCTGAAATTAAGTAAATGTTGAAAATCAGTATCTTGGCTGGTCATCAGTCCAATATCAAACCACAGTCACATGTCAAATTCCCAGCTTTTCTCCATTATTACTGTAACTGCCAAGGGCAACCTTAAAAATATATACTGGATTCCACTATTTAAAGAATATTCAATAAATACAATGCAATGAATTATTTCTTTTCTTTTCTATTATGGAAAATGTTGTTTCAGCTGAATTGCATCAAAATATTGTAGATACATGGAAAGCCCTGATCAGGCTTGCTTATTTGTTGAAACATGGATACAGGGTTGAAGTTTCATTTCTACAAAACTGCTGATTAAATTATAATTCTAATATTGTGTTAAGGACAAAAATCTTCCTTAAACTATTCAGATTAAACGCTTTCATTTTAGCCTTTTACCAAAAACTGAGCTGCATTTTTCTTGAAAATTAAATACAAAAGTGGTCGCGGTGTTAAGGTGAAATTCCACCATGTCTGTTTTCTCAGTCCCAAAATGGCTAGTGAGCATTAACGTCATAACCGTTTGCCCTGATCACCCTGATTCCTGTTCACAGGCTGAGGGAAAGTGTGCAATTTTAAAGACAAGGCTTTTCTTTAAGGCATCAGCTCAGGAATTGACTATCGAAGGGAGCAACTGGTGTGTTGATTGGCTGAGAGTTGAAAATTCTTTTGCCTCTGGAAGTATAATTGGAGGCGCACAAAGGCAAGACGACAGCATAATCATCACCTTGTTGGCCAGAGTAATTTGAACTGTCTTATGCTCTTAGAAACAAAGACAAAGGTTCTATGACAGAGCTCTTCTCCTGGAGAAAAATTATCATGTGCTTAAGTGTGTCTAAAAAAAGATTGAGAGAAACTCTAGATGATTGTATAGTTGATAATATAAGGTGCACTTGCAAGAATTATGAAGCCTCTGGTATTTAAGAGATGAGCATAGACTGTATATAAAAGATGCATGCTCCCACTGTAACGTCACAGTGCATTTTGAAGCCTCAAAATTAGCATTTGGCTAATGCTGTTCTAGTTTTATTACAGCCAGAAGTGACATATTGTTCCAAAGAGTAATTACAGATGTATGCTAATTAGCGCTAGCTAAGAAGCTAGTGCTAATTAGCATATTAGTAAGTATTAGCAATTAGTAAGCTTCTTCTTCTTACAAACAAGCTAGCGCGAATCTTTGTGAGAAGTTTCTCTCATTCAAGAAGCAACACAGCATCAGAATCAGAAAGTAAGAGGGAAAGATTGCTGTTGCAAGCATGTTTCCACAAACTTCCCATTGGGCAACTGAAGTGTACAACTGTTCAGTGAGAAACTGTGCCCTCATCGCTTCAGCCTGAAAATATTATTCTGTATGAATCACGAAGTGTTCAAAAAAAAAAAGTCCTAGTACCGAGGCCAAGGTCGAAAAAAGGTAAACAGTCAGAAAGCAAGCCCCGATGTCTGGCTTTGAATCCGAAGAACAAATGTAGGTGAAGTGAATGACAGAGAGCCATGAACAACGATGGCCCTTAAGTAGATGATAATCGAGAGCAACCCAATGGGGCTTTTAAAAACCATCAGCAGTGAACCATGGAGACCAGAGATGTACAATAGCAAATCATAGTTGACACCTCTTAACTGCACAGGTCAGAGCAGCTAATGGCCTTCACAGAGAGCACAGCAACCACAAACAACCCATATGGCTAAGTTCAAATTCTATCTTTGGACTACTTCAGCATTTGAGCGCGGTGTGCTTTTTAGAACCGAGTGGACCATTCCTGTATTTATCGGTCAAGTCAAACAAATTTAATTGTGTTCTCTGAGCAAAGTGCTGTGACAGAAAGAGCAGAGAGAAATACGCTGTTGCGGAAGGTGAAAGCACACACACACACTCGCAAAAAAAAACCTGTTTGAGGGGTAAAGGCCAAAACACGGCAGCTTTTAAAAAGCCAATTGCAAAGCCATTAGGCATTGACATGGGTGGAAAAAAAAAGGGGGGGGGGGCAATAAAAGTTGCATTTAGTGAGATGAAATGTTGTGCGCACATTTTTTTTATTCACAATGACTGTGCTTATCATGAAAGAGGCACAGTCGCGACTCTGCCTGCAAAGCGAAGCAGTAAACAAGTGTGTCATTTGAGACGCTGCGGCTGAAATTCCATTTCAGACTCAATTTTCCTTGAAAACAATGTGATTAATTAGCTTCATAACACAGTGAACGAAAAAATAATGGTCACGATGAATCATAATGTCATACGATGTCATTACAAAAATGCTGAATGCTTATTATAAGGCTGGGGTTACTATCGCGCATCAAAGCCAACCTTTCGGCGGGTTTCAAGAATGCCAAAAATAAACAGGGGGGGACAAAAAGGCCAGTGTGCATTTGTAACAGTATAGACAGCAGGTAAACGGGACAAAATACCCAGTTTGAGAAAATGCATTAATGTGTTGCAGTCTGAATTAGTAATCACAACGTGGATGCAAGCAGGCTGATTGTTTCCAAGCGAATCCTGGCAGCAAAGGCTGGAATTGTGAATTGTGCGAGTCTGTTGCATCCAAAATGAGATATTAAGATTGGAACGTGGTGTGCCTGATCAATTTACTAAATAAAAGTAAGACAAATTGCTTGTAAGATGAAGCAATGTCAAAGCCTCATATGAGTCTTGTGAGACATCAGTTAAAGTGACGGGTATGAAGAAACTGACTCTTTCAAGGGCTTACTGTAAAAAAAAGAGAGAAAAAAAAAGCAATAATTTGATACAGATGTGTCGCGTAAATATATTACAATGACAAACCCCACAGCTCTACGAGCCACAGGTGTAGTTTGCTTATAAGCTCTTTTTTTTTTTAAGACTGCGGCCAGTCACACATCCAAATTCAAATATTCATACTTGCACATCCTCTTCCATAAATTCAAAATGTTCTCTGGGCTCTGCTGGGACGAAAACAGACTCAGACAAAGCAGGCATGCCTGTCACTGAATGTAAGATGAAGCTGACGTGTGAAAACATACAAAAACATGACGAGAACACAGAGTACCCAGCAGTGACTGCTTGTCCTCTAGCATTTTTTATGAAATTAATGTATTAATGTATCGCATTTTCATTTAAAAGGGTTCTTGTTCAAATGGGGGACAGTGTACATCAAACTATATGTCCGAAAACATATGGCTTGCCAGGGGAAGATGGCACATCATTGGATATTTATAACAGACTGATACCAGCTCAGCTCGGTCAGGTTTACTACATCGCCAACCCTGCTTGTCTGCTTCATGGGTTGTGTTCTGCACTGGGATTTTTACACTTTTAGTGCTGAGTAAAGTCTGGACGACATTGGTGGCACTGGATGCATGTGTCTAATCACAAATATAGACTTATAGGCTGAAACCTGCAGAGCTGCTGCAGAAAAAGAAGCAGTGTGAGCGGCTGTAACAGGAAAAACACTGAAACAGTAGTTTAACATTAAACTGTATGAATGTTTGCAAATTTGAGCATTTTGATCTTTTTGAAGCTGATCTTATTTGAAGCGGGCAAATGTGTATGTTGACAGTGCTCTGTCACTGAGACACAGGATTCTAATCTTTATTCAGTTATACTAATATTTCTACTTTATATTTATTAGGCTTTAGCTTTGGTGGTGTTTAAAGACCTGAGAAAAAAGATAAAAACAGAACTCAAACATAGGTCGTGTCTGACACCACTCCTGGGCTATAAGCTGTGGACAAGGGTCCTCCAAAGTGTTCAGTCTTGAGCCATTGTTTCAATACACATACTATTCGACCTGCGTCTTTTTCTCCTCCCATGCAGGTTCCAGGTCAGGGTTTGTCTGACGATGTGTATATCATATCCATCTCCAGCTTCTTCCTATCTCGTCCTCTACAGGTATTTGATTTTGATTTTTCCCCACAGGTCGTGATTGTAAGTCTTGTTAGGGTAACAGATTGTCAAAATTTTCCTTAAGCAGCTGTTGATGAAGGTCATCCTCCAAGGTTCTGCACCATAGAGCAACACTGACTTCACATCAGAGTTAAAGATTCTGATTTTTGTGTTCTGCCAAACTATTCTCAAGTTCCAGGTCAGACTACCTGCAAATTTCCAATACGGTCCACAAGTACAAGTGGGAGTCTTTATTAATGTTTATAGAATACTAAGATATGTGTGAAGTTGTTTGTAGCCAACAGGGGAAAGTAAAGGAATAAAGTTGCATCTAAGAATCTATATTTCTTATTGATTCTCATCAGGGAAAGAGAAAAGCTTTCAGAACCAAATGATTCTTTCAGAAATCTATTTTCCAGAGACCTGATTAGTCTCTGGAACCTGTTGATCGTTAATCTGTAACATAACCAGGTTAGGTCTGCAGCATAAGTAAGAAGTGAAGCACCTTTGTAATGCAGAAGGGTTAACCCTGAAGTTACCTGGATAAGCCCAAAGGTTGTGTCGTTAGTACAGGCCTCACATAAGGAAAAAACTCATTTTGCAACATTGTGAGTTCTAATTTGAGACAAAATAGTGAAAATAGTCATGAGTTCAGCTGTAAATGTACAGGCTGCAATGCTCCCTGTTATAGTTGTTGGTTTTAATGTCTTTATGTTTCTAGTTTTTCCTGCCGTCTGTGTTGCCATGCCTCTCATGTCCTCTAACCCAGCGATCCCCAGCATTTTTTGCACCACGGACCGGTTTATGTCCAACAATATTTTCACAGACCGGCCTTTAAGGTGTCGTGGATAAAAACAAAAAAAATAAAACCAGTACCAAACCGATACCAAAAAAAGGAAGACTTATTCATAACTCACAGGAAAAGACCCAGGGTCCGTGTCCTGGGGGTTGGGGACTTCTGCTCTAACCCTAACCAGCCACAGGTTGGTACTTAATACATTTGTATTTTGGAAGGTTTGTGTTTTCATGATGTTTCCACCAACTAGTACTGACACGATTTGTCAAAAATTATACTTGCAACCTCTGCTTAGTCAAAGAAATGCTAATGCAGTGCAGCACAGTGTATATACTGCACACTGAGGGTGATCAATACACCTTTTTGGCATCATTAGTCATTTAATGTGTCTATGTAATTTCCATTTTCACACCTCAGTAACGCAGTGTATAATATCTGCAATCAGTGTTACATCTAAAGATTAACCCAACAAATTTAGTTCTTTAACTTTAATCTTGCTGCTCAACCACCCACTGATTTCGTCCACAGATCATTAAAACACATTCCCACTTTCACTTCTGCGAGAGCGTTGAGATTCGTGATGGCTGCACCACTTCTTCCTTTTGAAGTGAATTCAAATTAAGCAGATCTGCACCAAACCTTCACGACTGCTTAGCTGGTGGAAAAGGTTAGACACTGGAAGAAATATCCCCACTGCAGTGACATTATGCTTAGCGAGAACACCCTGTGTGTCCCCGAAGGGTTATCGCGTATTATATACACTGCGCACTTGCCTCGGACAATTGTGCCTTTAATTAATGTTTCAGCAGGTGTGAAAAGAAATAGATCTCCATGAGGCATGAAAAGGCTTATTCTGCTTATGCTTATCACGAGTGTGCGTTTGTGTCTGTGTGTGCAGTTCACACACGCTGGGATGAAGATGCATTCTGCTTTGTTTGAATTTTAACACAAACCAAAGCACGAGTATGTAATTAGCAATGATAGTTAATTCCCTTCATCAATTTAATTACTTACATGTATATTAGTTTGATCTGCATAGCCTTCAGTTATCTTTGGGTGTGTGCTTCATTAATTTAATGTTACACAGAAATTTAATCAGAATGTATAATAGACTTAATGAAGTGTCTCCATTTCATTTAGGATGAAAATCATTTGACATGTTTATTTGGTAGAGGCAGCAGGATCGCTTCTTTTGTGACCATCAGATGATAAAATGCCATTTATGCGTAAAGAAACGTCGCAGATTTTCCTCGTTTTGAACTTCCTGGCGGAATAGGCCATAAATTAACAGCCCTGTAATGCGCTAATCTCTAATTTCCTTGGCATTTCATATTCCCCTTTCAGACAAGCTCCAATTAACAACCACATAAAGTCATAATTGCCACTTTTTTTGTTAATTAGGCAGCTCCTTGGGGCAAAGCAAAGCAACACAATTCATTTTGAACATTTGCAAGTTTTAAGTGGCATTTTTAAGTTACTCATAGGTTTGTGAAAGTAACATTTTTGTTACGTTACCCGCATGGAGATGATCCGATATCAAGAACCTCGCGAGGTGGTGAATCCTTTGAGGAATAGGGTTTTCCATCTCTAATTAATACAAGCACTTTCAGGGCGATGCAATATTATTGTCAGGGTGGATGGATCTGATTTAGGTGCAGACTCGAGTTTCACTAAGAAGAAGTTTAAAAGTTTATTTACAATGAGCACAGTGCAGAATATATGCAAGGTGAAGGGGCAGAGGGTCCAGGGCTCCAGGGGGGAAGGTAGGGAATGCAAAAGCTCTCTTCTTCTTGCTTGCACGCTCACACTGCTTCACACTCCACGCCCCTCCAGCAACAGGCACCCCAAACCAGTTCAGGGACAGGTTTGGGAAATCTATATACGAGAGAACAGGTCAGGAACACTAGCGAAGGGAGACTCGAGAACAAACCCGTTTGAGAGGATTGTGCCGGGAACACGAAATCAGATAGCTCAACGATCATGCAAAGTCAGAGCCACCACCTTAAGAAGCGGCTGGAAACCAGGTCAATGAGCAGCAGCAGGAGGTAATCAGGGCATGTGCGTGGGTCAAAGGCGGGAGCCCAAAATGAGCTCCGCCCAGGCAGAGAGGAGAGTGAGGAGAGAGGGAGAGAGAACAAAAAACAAAACAACATGTGGCCTGGAGTGAGCCAGCCGGAGAGGCACAGGGACCATGACAATTACACAATGTTACTTAATATTATATTGCTGGATTTTTTTTTCATGAACAAGAGTGATGTGCAGAGCTGGCGTGACTACAAAGAAATAAAGCTGCTGAGCCGTAACACAAAGCTATGGGAAAGAGAAGTTGAAGCTAGGTAAAGAAGTGCGGTGATGATCAATGAGCAGCAGAATGGCTTCATGCTGTGAAAGAGCACTACAGATGTGATGTTTGAGAGTGCTGATAGAGAACAACAGAGAAGGTCAGAAGGAGATGCATTGTGTCTTTGTGCATCAGTCACATGTCAGAGGGTTGTGCCCCCTAAACAAGTACAAAATGTCTGGCTTTGGCTCAAAATGCCCAAAAGAAATAAGCAGCAGGTTCCTTATTTAATTTTATAGATATTTTACTCTGTCTGGGAAATACAGCTGATTAAAGCTTTTTTTTTTTCAATATTAGAAAGATGCAATAGAAGGGCCAAAAGAGATGGCCAGAAGCTGAGGAAGATTGTGTTGCGAGGAGGGATTTCTTCATTCCAATCCAACACTTTGAAGAAAAAGCTGCAGATTCAGGTGTGTAGAATCCCTAACCTTTACCTGACCTTTAATAGTAAAGTAGGCCAAGGAACAGGAAGGACCCCGACAAGCTGTTTTGCCAGCCCATTTTCACATTATTGCACAAATCTAATAAAGTTAGCAACAGTGCTCAAGCGGTCTTGCAGGAGGGATTAGACGGGGTGAACACAAAACTGGCCACCCTTGTCCAACTGCCGAGCAGGCCAGCTACTGACACAGCAGCTCCATCTGTACTGAGATGATCGGGTACAGCCCGACTTGCTCCAGCTTGAGGACAATTTTGCCAGGATTAACCCCAGCGTCAACAAAGCGTGCTTTCTTTAACGCGAAAGCCTCGCTACTGTAGCATAAGTGGGTGGGATGACTCTGTATGTGTGGAGATTCAGGCAGGAGGATGAGGCGGGGTGCCTGGACCAGTCCCTATGTATGACATGAGGGATTATAGTGAAATCTCTTTTTTCTACAGCCAGAGAGAAAGAAAATAGGAAAGCTCACCACGAAGTTCCTAAATTGTGAGCAGCACATTTCAGTCAGACTATTTGCTTTGTTAAATTTGGGTTTTTAATTGTCTTGAGGACTGCTACAGGTACTTTTGTAAAACTTCAATATGATGTTAGCTTGGAGGGTTTGTGTGCATGTGCATTTTCGTGTGTGCATGAAGGGTGGCCAAGGGCAAGTAACGGCTTATGAAAGATGAACCCTGCATCCAAATGAGAAGAATGATAAGAACGATAGTGCCTTCATGTTGAAACTTAAAGACTACCTCTGGGGGATGCAAAGAAACTGTTTAGACAGATAATAAGTCTTCTCTGCTGCAAATCTTAAATACACAGAGCAACAGAGTGCTGGGTTGCCACCATGTTTTCTAATATCATCCTGGAAAACAGCCAAAAAATTTATACCATGTTCCACTTCAGGTGGCATAATTTGGCAACTGCAGACAGTGTTAATGCAGCCTCCAAGTAGAGGCCAATCTGCTGTTGAAATCACCAAAAAAAAACCTCTATATTGATGGTTTGGGATGTTTAGGGAACCAATGAAATGAGTTAAAAAAATGCAAAATTGTGCTTTTTTTTTTAAACAAATGTAAGCTTGAAAATCATTGATGGGTTACTATCATCACACAAAGACAGTGACTGCAGTTTCTCACAGGACCCCGACTAGTTAATGAGATATTTTGATCGAGCAAAACAGGCAACAATCCAGCTGCCTCGCGAGGAACTAGTACATTCATGTGATTGTGGAATCTCTCCGGTTACTCTGGAGGCTTAAGTTGTGTGTGGATGAATATTAAGTAGTCTCACTGGAAAAGTAGTGCAGCCTATGTTCCTTTTAGGGACATTTGTCTCTGAGCCCAGTACTTGGATCCATAAAAACTGTACATATTGTTAGATATGGTCTGCCAAAATGTCGGCCACTGGGGGCAGGTTTCTAGCTCTACACAGAACAGCATTAACAATGCAAGAGCCTTTAGCAAAGTGGCTGCAAGGGATTCAAATTGGTACCATGTGCTTCCTGCATAGTTCAAGACAGCTGAGCAACCACCCACATTTGACTTTTTTAGGAATTTGCTCTAAACGGAGCTGTGCACCAGCTTTATATATACACACCAACAGGCACAATATTCTGACCACCTGCCTAGTATTGTGTTGGTCCCCCTTTTTGCACCTAAAACAGCACTGATCCATCGAGGGATGGACTAGACCTGTGAAGATGTGCAGTGGTATCTGCACCGAGATGTTAGCAACAAATCCTTTAAGCAAGGAGGTGCTGCCTCCATAGATTGGTCTTGTTTCTCCAGAACATCGCAAAGGTGGTCTATTGCATCTGAGTAATACAGAAGCCAAGTCAACACTTCAAACTCGTTGCTGCATCCTCAAATTATTCCTGAACCATTTCTGCTTGTTTTATGATTCAGTTTTATAGGTTGTTTAAAGTACGTTTAGAAAAATAACAGCTGTTAAATTATCTATCTGATTCTTCTAAATAAAACTTTGTTGCTGTTACATTGAGAGGTTCTTATGTAGTGTTTTTCTACTCTATGTAAGCACTCAAAGCGCTTTATTCAACTTGAGGACAGCAACTTGAGGTTAGTATCTTGCCCAAGGATACTTGGCACGACTGGAGCAGAGGGGGACTGAACCACCAACCTTCTGATTACTAGGTGATTTGCTCTCTGTCATCTATTCTCTTGAAAGCTGAAATTGAACTTGGCATTTGCTTACTGAAAAAATAGCATTCTGATTATGGTAACTGTGAACATTAAATACATTCAAATTGATATTTTAAGCTTTATGTAGGTTGAATGTTTGTTGTTGTACCATGCCATAATCAAGGACTGTGTTTATTCTACTGTCACATGTGGGATGATTTCTTTCAGATATATAATATTACTCCTCCACTGGCATTGTTTTTGTGACTGAAAGCATTGATTATTTGGCCAGTTAAAATTGTCAGAACGGTTGCTCTCAAAGTTAGCAGTTCAAGTAGTGCCAAGGGTGAAACATTTAGTATCACCTGATAATGAAACTTTTTAACAAAGCTCTTATTTAGTAAAAGAAAATCCAGGCGTTTTATGAAAGTAACAGAATATTTATGTGCAAGGCATTCATTCAAGATCATTTCAGTGTGGGATGTTGGTCTGTCCTTGGCATTTTAGGAAGTCTGCATCAAATCATTCCAAATGAACTGTGAATTGGCAGATACGCTGTATTTTATGTTAAATAAACTGGAGAACAAAAATGACATGAAGTGTTTGCTGTCTTCTGCAAAAAATATCAAACCGCCTCTTGGTTTTTGCCAAATTTCAAAGTAAAAGCATGCTTAGTCTGCTCAACCTTTATCTTTCATGCTATAGCAGTCATGCTACCCAAGACTTTTAGGACTTTTATTACTATGAAAAAAGATGCAACAAATCAACATGGGAAAAAGTCTAAAATAACAACTTTTAATCACAACTGAATCTGATTGGAAGCCAATTGCGTCCACCAGTTTTGTCCTTACTTTACTGAAGCAATGTGGATTATTCTTCTTCACTTCTCTTCAAAAGCAAGGCAACAGTGGCTCAGTCGTGCGACGTGTCTTGAAAATTTGAACATGACCAAGAAGATGTCAAGTAATCCAGGGTTAACATGTGCGGTCAGATGGAAATCCTGCTCAGATTGCAAAGCAGCATGGGTGTCCATCCGCCTCCTACACTGCCTGTCTGAAACACGAGACAAGCTGCCAAACACTGTAAGAGCACCGGTATATCAGGTCCATTATAAGAACACAGTGGAGTCTGATTATAGATGACAGCTGGGTACAGGTGAGCACGTACTCTGCAGCACAGCTGTGACTCTCAACCCTGTCTTCCTTCTTTTTTTTTTTCCCCCGGTTATGTCAAGTCCAAGCCGTTACACCTGGCAGGAGGGCTTTTAAGGCTCCTAATATTTCCTAAGATGTGAGGAAGACATAGTGACAGTTAATTACAACAAAGGGGAAGCGTCTCTTCAATCTTGTGCCTTCATTTTGCCTCGGGATACTTCAGTTCTGCAACTTCATCACTGAAAAGAGACGCAAATGAGAGAACTGGGACAACAAAACATCTCACATTAGGCAGATAGGACGCCCTCAGCACTGCAGTATACCTGAGCTCTTTGTGATCATTCACTCCTAAATTACCAGCTGTGTTACTGCTTTAACAGTGTAGTATAAAAGATTATTCACTGGAACCTCTGAGCCCCTTGATAATGCATTTGTATTTTGCGTGTTTACGGAATAATTTATTCAGATTTGATTAGTGGGACACACCAAGTCTAGTGAATTTCCCTTTACCTGGATTCATCCATTCTATCAAGGACTCCTTTGTCTGGCATCAAGAAAAATACATCAAATGTCCACTGAGAGCTGTGGGAGGAGTAACGATCAGCCAATCTGCAACAACGGCCGTTGTCAAGCTGAAAGTAGTTACAAGGATATTTAAAATGGCCAGCATTTGCAAGTTTTCAGCGCACCTGAGGCATGGCTACTGAATAAACATGATGAATTGTGTTTTCAAAAAAGTGGCTGGCGTTGGTACACATCAGTTCTGATTTCAAGTGACGTTAAATCAGTCACGCATTAGACTGGTCGCTAGCAATCGGTTAGGAAAAATGGTATTCCATCCCTCGTGGTAATCAGAGTAGGAGTAATATCAGACCAAAGAAGGATGTGAGTGAGATTGCAATACTTTCTCATATCAGGCTACTATTTCCCCAACTTTGAGTTATTCCTTTATCATCTAAGCAGCAGTTAACTGTGATAGTCAGTCATAACAGGTAAATCAAGCTCTATAGTCTATAGTTCTTCCAGCTCAGCCTCATGCTATCATCCTCCTCTGTCACTACATCCATGAACCTCTTCTGTGGTCTTCCTCTTTTCCTCCAACCTGGCAGCTCCACCTTCAACATCCTTTGTCCAATATATCCACTCTCCCTCCTCTGCACATGTCCAAAACATCTCAGTCTTGCCTCTCCAACTGACTTTAGTATTCAAGCCGCTCAATTTGAGCTGTCCCTTTAATTTACTAATTTCTAATTTTGCCTGCAGATTGACTGTGTGACTGGAGGGTATTTTTATCTCACAAATTGAAATAACACCCAACTGGTTTGATTTAGTTGTTGCTGTAGTTAACAAAAACCAACAATTAAATCAAACTGTAGTCTCACAAGAAATACCTGACTTAAAAAGAAGTGTGTTGAAACCTAAAGATGATTACCAGACAGGAAAGCAGCTGAAATAAGTTTGACTGTTTTAGCAGGAAAGGGTAATGCATAAGCGTTCTAAGATGGTTAAAAACAAGCTTAAGCTTACATTTTTCTTGCAAGATGTTTGGAAGCCTGTGTTCTACATACTGCAAAAACAGTGTATTTGTTCTTTACGTGATTGATGCCAAAACTGTAACCTGCATGTGCATTTTTACTTTTTAAGTTGGACATATCAAGGTTCCTGGGGCGTGGGCACCCTTTGTGAATGACAGTTCATTCATTTTAAAAGGTGTCATTCTGTTTGGCTGTTATTCCACTGTTTGAAGTTCGGATGTCTGTGTTCATTTGATTTCTTTTATTCTATCAGACTGCGAGCTTTATTTCCTGTGACATCTCTGAGTCTTTGATTCATGGTCTTACTTTATGGTTATTCTACCGATGAGTTTCAGTTCTGCAATCCTGTGTTTTGGCTCATGTCTGATTTCTTGATTTGATTTTTGATAGTAGTTTTATTTCCTCAGCACTTCCCTCTCTGATCCTATCTTGTCTTTCTGCATTCCTTTTTTGCCGTGTTCACATTTAGTTTGAGTCTTCATGTTCAATGTGTTTCCTTTGGCTTTTTTCCTTGTTTCACCTTTAACATTTGTTTTCTTTCATGTCCGGTTTAGTTTTGCTTCCTGTCCACCCCCTCGATTGTCCTGATTCATTAGTCTCTCCTTCCTCAACTCTTTGACCTAATCATCACTGTGTACTTCTGTCTTCCCTTTCGTCTTTGTCAAAGTGTCTTATGTTCTGTTGTGTATTCCCATTGGTGATCACCAGTGTTCATTTTTATTTCTGTTTCTGTTTAATGACATTATGTGCATATGTTACTGTCGTGTCCTGCAGATGGGTCATGCCCACATTCATACTTAGAACATAGGTAATCATAGTGTGTCATTTCCCTGAGTTTTCTTGATTTATCTGTTTAGGCTTTCAGTTCACAGGATGTCCACGTTTGCTTAGTCTGGAGGAGGCTGGGAAACGTCTGTCTAGTGATACTGAGTTCAGGAAATCCTAAACTTTTCAGTTGGAAAGTGCTGCTGTTTTTGTCACTGTTAACTGCTATTAGCCTCTGTTAGCTGCTATTAGCCTCTGTTAGATGCTATTAGCCTCTGTTAGCTACTGTTAGCTGATGTCAGTAAACATACTTTGATGCTGGACTCTGACACTTACTGAAAAAACTTTCATATGATTCAAGAATGTAATCAAACTGTTTATCAGAAGGAAAGAGTGATAGTTAGGACACTAAAGACTAACATTAGCTGGCATAACATTAGCTTATAGCCAGTTGTTTTTGTTGTTTACCCAACTTTTGTCAGCTTTCATGAAATGGCAGGGTCACATGTCTAGTCTGCTGACAATAAGTAGTTGCAACAACATCGGGAATAAATACAGATTCATGCACATTTTTGTGTGTTAGGACACTGACTTTAGTTGAAGAGATGAGGATTGAGGTAAGGAAGAATAAGGTAACATTTTTCCCAAACTGGTGCAATTTTGTCTCTTCCCTTCATGTTTTTGCTTCTTTGGTGACGCCTTCTCAGATAATAAAACATAGGCAAGATCCATCACATCTTGAGTCTGAAGGTGCAGACACCAATTAAAAGTGTAATTAAAATCCATGGAAACCAACAGTTACGAGTCTCCTCCACCTTTGGTGTATTATATATATGGCCGGTCTCCAGCCGCATACATAGAACATGATTAGGCAGACCAGCAATGTCCATCTCAGCCACTATATTCAAGATAGCAGGGCAACCTGGCAGCTTCTGCAAAACAGCACCTGTTCCTATATGTTTTTAATGGACTGATTCCAAATTTATGAGAGTATATTATTTTGTTTAAAGATATATTTATACACTAATCACTATACATTTACAAGACTCAATTCTTTTTAATTAACTCAAAAGAAAAAACCCGGACTGTACCTTTAATGTACAACAAAACAAGTAACAACAGATCAGATCACATAAAGGTAGCAAAAATATTTTCCTCTTAAAATAGAGTGTTCATAAAATAAATCAAGTGAGTCATTTAAGCAAAGAGCTGCAAAAATCGCACTTAGTGTAGTTGCTGGTTGTTGTGAGTTTAGCCGATGGCCCGGGAATGCAAGTTCGCTATCTTGTTCAAGGATGCTTAGAGAAAACAAAATTCTGTTGCCGGTCTTATGTCTGTGAGATTTTCTGGGGCATTCAGGAGAGCGAACAGAAATACCTGACATATTTTTGGGAGGCTTTGGTGCTTAACAAATCTTTATGTGGTAGTTTTCATCAAGACTCAAAAGAAACAGAGAAAAGACAAATCTAAGGGGAATCTGAGCCACCGTAGTCTGGCCCTTCTGTTGGGAATTCCTTAGGTGGCTGCAACTTGCCGGCGGCATACACCTACATCCACTGGAGCAAAGTCACAGGGAACACCGGCGAGCGCTTGATGTTCCAAATGACTGGAGAGAACAAGAGCAACACAGAGTCGGCTGTGCCAATACATTCATCATACTCCGGTACATCCCCCCCGTGGACCGGGTTCACTATTTACAACCTCCCACAGTAGTTGTGGAGAGCACTGACGTGAATTTGATGCAGAACTGCAACCAGTGTAGCATAGCAAGCAAATTAACTTAAATACCTTTTGCTGTCAACACTATTTGATAATTTTTTACTTTCTTTCTTTCTTTTTTTTGCTTCTGCTCAATTCTTTACTTAAAAAATGGCTTAATTGATCCAAATATATTTCACATCTTTTATAATGTATTTTCAGGCAACGGCCCATCCGATTTCTTCTGATTGCATTATATCATTGCAGAGATATTACTACTTAATGAGTGTCTATTTTAGTCATTCACTTATATTGTCCCCATTACAGTGGTATTATTTCAAACTGCTCCAGTTGCCTATATGGGGCGTGAAAAGAATGTCTAAGCCAATTTTCTCTGGAAGAGGCACCTCAAGAATATGTCTCTGTTAGATAAGTTAATTACCTCATATCCTACGGCTACACACCAGCTTCCTCAGCTCTCTCCCCCCACCCCATACAGGAGAAATGAAAACAACACTCCTACATGATCAAGGTGTACTATGCTAATCCTAATTAACTCATTGCTAGTATCTTTATCATGTAACATGCGCCTGCTACGCTAATCGCAGAATCATCAACTCTGTATGTTTCTCCTTGTAACATACATCACAGGTCTGATTCATTTCCCAGAGGATTTGCAAGATTTGTTATCTCTTTTTTCTTTTTCTCTCTTTTTTTTTTGTTCAATATAATGTATTTGCTGTAAAGTTGTCTATATGCTTTGGGTGAAGTTTGAATTTTCTACCTAGGTTATGAATATTTATAGAAACTATGGTTTATATGCCCCATAGAGTATGTGAGAGCGATGCCTGAAGCCTGGACAGTATCATTTGCTAGCATAATCGTGTGTGCAACAACAACCAGTCATTCACAAGGCAAGATGACAGAGCTTTGGTTAGCAGTGAGATAAACTGAGTTATTTCTTGTTTTTGCCATTCCTCACGTGACGCAATTTGCACACTGTTCAAGACACGATACAAGCCCTTGTTGCTGGGACACCAAAAAGTTACCAGTGATTGCTTGTGTTGCTAGCAGATTGCCCTGTCTGCCTGTAGGTTTTCACATTCCTCTGCAAATACTAATCAATACTAACCACTAAAGAACTTGAAAAAGTGTGGCACAAACTAGAAATGGAGAAGGTTCACCTGCAGAGTAAAAGTTGTGCCTTAGCACTTCAACCACATGGTTCAAAAGATGGAAATTTTGCATTGAAGGCAAACCTTTTTCCATTTGTGCCGCACTTTTCACAGTTTCACTACACCTCGGAGACTAACTGCATGGTGTAGACATGTAAGTGAGCTGCTTTCAAACTACAAGCACACAACATGCTAGTGGCCAAAGCAATCTGCCATCAACCTCGAGCAGCCAGTCTGAAATTTGTACCTCAGGAACGGTGTCTTGGTGGGTGGTCACTGACGTTTCTCTAGGCCAATGTGGTCCCATTCACCTGTTCTTATACTGTCACGCATCCATCTTGTGGTTAGTCACATGTCTGCAAAACAATATGGGGAATGTGCAGATGCACACAGTCCACTAGATGGCCCAGCAAACTGCAAGGTCAGCCTTAGTGTATTTGGGGTGAATTAAAATACTTTTCTTAATTTGTAGCCAGCTGAGCTTCTTCATGTTAGAGAAGAACTCATGTTTGTGGGCTCATCAGTCTCCTGCAATGCGTAACGTCTGCTGACAGGTACGATGGGATGACATCAGGAAAAAAGCTCATGCCACAGTGACAGGTAGATTGCATAAAAACAGAAAAAAACCCTAAATAAATGTGCTCAGGATAAAGGTAAGACATCCAGTAATGATGTGAATTCCCTTGTGGGCTGGAGAAGGGAGGCAGCCAGGAAGCAGAGGTTTGATGATGATGATAAAGACTGTGATCAGCGTGGGGTTTCTTTCAAAATACAACATAACAATTAGTCTTCCTGCAGTTTTGCTTTTGTTATTTGCACTTAAAATGGAAGCTTGTTTATTGAATGTTCGTTCTCGGTAATATCCTGTTTTGTTTTCATCTCACACATTCATATGGATCCTTGTTACATTTTTATTTAATAGTAATGGTTTCATTTATTTCCCATTCATCTGAAAAACAGTCCAGTTTATTTATTGTTGCAGATGGAGATCATTTCGCTCCAGTATGGTTCATGTAGAAGAACTTTGTTTCATAAATTTAAATTATTGTTTACCTTTTATTATCATTTTCACATAGCTTAGATAGCTCGAGTCAACTCGAGATCCTTCATTTCAATTTTAAATTAAATTCCTGTTTTCTTCTTCAGGTGTAACAGAATGAAGCATCCCTAAGGAATTAAAGTCCCCCCACCAACAAACATTGATTTGTAGTTTTACAAAATAGGGTCCACCAACCACAACTTTAGCTATTCTTTTACAACTGCTTGTAAAGGCAGACTGCATTGCATTGCTAGGTGCTTGATTTTATACCACTGTGCCAATAGGACTGAAAACAGTTGAATCAAAAGAGATATGGTCCAGTACTTTTCTCTATATAGTGTACAAGAAACTTGCTGTAGCAAACTCTCTATGGCTGACATTGGCTATTCTTTCTGGTACCTTTTTAATGATGAACACCAACATTTTAACCAACTGGCGTTCGGCCGTCACGTTGCCTCTTTTGGCTTTTGGGTGGACTGGCTGAAATGAGACTTTGCAGCTTCTATGTTGAGGGAATTTGGATTTAAAGATTATAAAGAGTTAATTCAGCAAAATCAAGAAGTTGTGTTATCAAAATTGTAGTCATGTGAACTTTTATTTCATCTGCCCAACATTTACAAAAGTCAACCCAGACTGTCCACTTGATATGAAGCATTAGAATGAAGTCAGCCCAGGCCACAGAGCTACAATAGCTTTATTTATGGAAATATGCCATGTCAGAAAGGAAATATTTGTCTTTTCTCTTCTTTTCTGCAGGAGGCTGGCTGTTCATGCAGGGTTCGGTTGTCAGCACTGTGTTTGTTTTACTAGTTCAAAAATAGTACAGTGACAAACAAGTTACGGATTTCTCTTTGTGACTCTCTCTCTCTTCCACTTGGCTGAGGTACAAGAAGAAAGTGGAACAATTAACAGCTATTATATAATATGCCTGCAGGGTTTGATGGATAGCCTGGGCTTGTTTCTGATTTTTTGCTTTATTACATTAAAAGTACGACTACATGCAGTGACAGTGTGGCATATACTTGATTAGAGCTAATTGATTCCTGATTCATTGTACTACACCCATGCAGCAAACAGCAGTGCTGAAGCTGTTACTATATGACTGGCTGCCTCTTCTATGTATTGTACTGTGTACCTTTCTGTGTACCTTTCATACTGCCAAGCAGACAGCAGATATTTCACAAGTGTGTTCTAAGTGAATGTCCCTTTCATGTCCCATGCATCATTGTCATTGTGGATAAATTGTATGTTGTTAGCTCCAAAAGCTACAATTTATATTGCAACAATGAGTTTCTGAGTAGTTCCTTAACTACAGTCCAAGAATACAAAGGCTGGCAAAAGAAAAACATCATAATTGTATGTTTTACTTTATTCATCACAATACAATAACAAATGATGACTATTGTTAAGTTTTACCCTCTCCAATTTTGAATAAAGTTTGCCTTCTTGCCCACAAACAGCTTTTGTGAAAGAGAGGAAGCAATAATTTTTTAAAGTTTCTTTTTAATGAGATTTTACAAATAGAAGCAGAGTTTTTACGCTAAGTATTTTTTTACATTTCATGAAAAATTTTATGCCAAACTCAACCACTGACTCAACTATCTAGAACCTGATACAATCCAAAGAAACTTGGACACATAGTATTATAAAGGCACCATCTAAAGCATGACATGATAATTTGCATTGTTTTGAGTCACTCCCACCCACATTGTTTCACTGCCATAAATACTCTTTAGCAAAAAATCTGTATTAATATGCTTCTGCCCTAATGTCTGCTGGAAACTGTAGTGTAAAAAAGAAAATATTGAGACTTTTGTGGAAATTACATGGTTAAATTGTGACGCGTTCAGGAAGAATGAATGTGTTTGGTACTGAGAGGTACCGTCAGTGCGAACAAAAAGAAAAATCTTGAAAATGCTCGACTTGTACTCTCATTGTACAGAGAGAACATTATAAAACTGCAGACCAATATTAAAAGGAAAGAGGTTTTGATCTGCTACAGCGTTATTCACAATTTTAAGGTCATAGGACCAAGAATGGATTGCGTGTTACTTATGTATGTATTAGTGCACAGCATACACAGAGCTACCTTGCGTCCTTAAGCAGCCCATTCGATCACTCTCCTTGCTGCAAAATTCCACTCAAAAAAGGCTTAAATGACACAAAGCTCATCCAGTCCAATCGTGCATTTGTGGGACGTGAGTCTGGTCCACAGAGGCCCCACCCACAACCTACAGGACGCAAAGCATCTACTGCCAATCTCCCACTGCCAGATGCCATAGTACACCCAATATTAGCATAGTAAGGAGTAAGAGCCAATTCTATACATTGAGAGTATGCATATTTCAGGAGTAACATTTAAACTACATGGAGAATACTTGTAAATATCTGCAGTGTTGCACAGATGTTGGGGCTGAAATGTCTCCAGTTCAGTGTTGATTTGTTTATGGATGCAGCGTTAAGCAGCACATAATCCTGCATGTCAGCACTGCTTTGCTTGAAGCTGTCTCGTGTCTTGTTGGCGTTATGCACTCTAGTCGCTTTGCAAATACACTACGAAACCCCCTCGGCACACACACCTTTACACACAAACATGCCGCACAGATACCGAAAGGAAAGTCTGCATATAGGTCTGCTTGTACCCCGTGTATGAAGAGGCGTGTCTTTTTTTTTTTTTCACTGGATTATCTGAACTCCACCTCACCTCTGAAAAGCTTTAAGTTGGGAAAAGTCTCCTCCTTCCCTTGGTATCTTGCTTGCTTAATGACTAATAAACCCTCTTGCTGGTGCTTAAAGTCAAAGGAGCAGCTAACACAAGCAAAACAAACAAGTCTAATAAACACTAAATGCAACCGTAAAAGTCAAAAGTGCAAGCGCTTGAAGAACACAAAGGGCACATGTTTATTTTTCGCTTAATTCCAAAAATGCTTTGCCATCAGGTCTTCCTGGAATGAGACGCCTCTAAAGCACCCTCCTTCCAGCCTCTTTTATGTATCATTACCCCCCTCTGCTGGTGCTTAAGGGAATCAAACCCTGGGAGCTCCACTAAGAGAAGTATATTCAAAACATCTTTACCACCTCATTGTTATGACCCAACACATTCTGCCTTGGTGTTAAACAAGGAGAAACAGTATAACACTGTAGATTTTATTAGTCGAGCAGAGTACTGTGACTCATTTCCAAGTCAGCGGCTGGAGGAGTTGCTTCGGTATGCGATATGCTCTTCTCACAGAATGACTCTCTCTCCCTCTCTCCCTCATTCCTCCCTGCCTCTCACTCTTTCATTCGCAGTTGAATTCATTAGCTCTGCTGCCATGTTGCCAATGCGCTGAGGAATGTAAATTAAGGTGACAGAACAGATATTAGCAGAAGTCTTCTAATAAAATCAACTGATGCTATCAGAGAGAGTACAATATACAAAGAGTCTGCCTTGTCTTTTTCCACATGCCCTCTTGTCTCCTCCTGAGTTATAGCTATTTTCTCCATCCACCATCTTCCCTCCATTGCCCCTTCCCCTTGGCTTCTCTCTACCCAGTCACACATGGTCTGCTCCAAGCCATTATGCTTTGTTTTGTGTCATGCCCGTGGACGCTGGGGCGAGCAGCGTACGAGTGATATCAATCCATCTCGGGAACCCCATACCTCCCCCCAACCCTTCCCTCCATCTTTCTGTCAGACACGTTGTGTTTATCTCTATCTCCTCTTAGCCTCCCGTTCTCCACCTGCACCACTGCAACAGTGATAATGGACAAAACCTTAACTGACCCTTTCTAAGCTTTTTGCAAAGACTAAAACCCAGCTTATACTAATATAATGTACAGTGTGTGTGTGTGTGTGTGTGTGTGTGAATCAGAAACATGATGTTGTGGTCTAATTTGCAGGACTTGACTGCTGCAGCTATTCCACCTGGTTTCCACGTAGTCTATATGCATTATTAAAAGCTTTACATGTATTTACAGGCACGTGTAAACGAGGGTTGGCAGGAGAGCTGGAGACTATCCCAGCTATCATAGGGCAAGAGATGGGTTAAACCCTGGTCAGGTCCCCAATCTGTGGCACATAAACAACCATTCATACTCACAACCACAGATAATTCAGAATTACCAATTAACCTAACGCCATGCATGTCTGTGGTTTGTGGGAAAAAGCCAGAGAGAACCCACAGAGACATGGGGAGAACATGCAAACTCTGTACCTGCAGACAGGATTTGAACCCAGGACACTCTGGGTTTGAGACGACAAGAATTTTTATTACCTCTGTTCTGCTAATATTGTATTAGGATGGCAACACAAAAATTAGTACAGCAAAAACTTTGCAGTCCAGGTCAAGGAAAGTGATTAAGCATGGACAAATATCTTTTATTTGCAGTAACTGTGAATACTTACAGCTTTTTCCAGGAGTATAACTCTGGGTTTGGGAAGCGTCTCATACTCAGAACCCAAATAGGTAGCATTTATGGGCAGTTATTTGCATGTTTTTTTAAGCGTTTATCTAAATGAAGGAGAATAAGCTATAAGTTAGATATTAATGGGATTTGTGAACCCCAAAAATGGGTTCATAAAGCTTGTGCTGCACTGAACAAATGCAATGCTAATTAATTATGGATACAGTAAGCCAATAAAAGAGAAGTACACTTACTCACATCTTTATTACATGAGTGCAACAACATGATTAGCTCATAAGGCGTTGTGTTCGGCCATAAAACACTGCCAGAGATTTCTGTTCTGTTTACCATCTCGCTCTCTCTCACATCTCTGAAGTTACCAGTTGACAATGCAGCTAGCTAGCAAGCTAGGTTAGCAAGCTAGGTTAGCAAGACACACCCACGTTTGACCACAATGTGAAATTGAATACTTGCTTTCGTTAACAATAAAAAAAAAAAAAAAAACAGGCTTAAAACAAGAATTTCATATGTGAAACTAAACAGCCAAAGCTTTGGAGTCTTTTAGATCATCAAAACTTTGATCAAGAAAACATAGCACCTATCTCGGACTGAAAAGGACTTAAACAAGGCAAATTTGAAATTTAAAAAGAACAAACAAACAAACAAATAATTCCAGGTCATAAAGGGAAGACATTTAAGTAAAAATGCTTGTCTCTGGGGCGAATCATAGCTCACCCAGTTAAATAGACAACCGTTATGCTGTAAAGCTAATGGAGCAGCCTGGGTCTACCTAGAGCCACTTGATGCGCGTCCTCCCCAGCTTTCTCACTGCTCCCCTGTCATAATAACAGTGAAGAGGATTTTTTGAAAAGGAAGAGAAAAATACTGTAAATTTGGGCAACTTGTTGCCAGTCTCACATGGCCTTTTAAGGAACTGCAGGTTTTTGCTATTCCACATTAGCTTAATTTTTCAGCCCACGCAATGTAGTCTTTGTCATGCAAGCCTGTCAAATATAATGAGTCGTTTTTGTGAAGGAAGAACTAATTGATTTAGTGGTTTGTTGGTGCCATTTTTCTTCTTTTTTTTCGACTGGTTTGATGAAAGGTCATTCAGTTAAGACATAAGACGTAGATAAAGGAACCCTGGATAGGAACCTGCTAACCTGGAGTCACAGTTGAATGGTATTAAATAATGAACGAGCAACTGACTAATTAGTGACTCATGAATCTTTTCTTTGGAGGATCGTGAGAATTCATCAGCACAAGTTCAAGCACACTTTCACCCTCTCTTCTCTGAATCTTTCTCCTGCTTTTGTCGTCTCACACCGCTAACTTTCAATTGCATGTGTTTGCCATTTCCCCAGGGCTTTAACTTTAACTCTTCGCCTCTTCTCCTCCTGCTTCTGTCTCTCCCTCCCTGTCTCAGGAATCAGACACAGGTTTGCCACTGCTGAGGAAGCAACCATGGTAATCCTCAGGCTCAACTTCAAAAAGAGCCTCTAAAGACTACACTCTCTACGGTTCTGGCAACTCAGCCAGCTACCACTGCTGGTAGATGGAGGGAAGAAAGCACACACCTCCCCTCACCTGTCTGTTTCTCCTTTTCCTATACTATCTTCACTCAACTTGTTTCTTTATCAGCACTAAATGTTCCTCAGCTGAACTCCTCAATTCCCCCTTGCAACAAATGCTCCCTTCCTTGCCCTTATCAGCACACATATCTGCAAGGCAGGGAAGAGTGGGAGAGAAATGAAAACTGAAAGCAGTGATTAAATATTAGGGTGGAGGGTGTGTGGACAATGGAAAGCAAAGGAATAGCAGGAGAAAGAGAGGCTGATGATTAAAGAAACAAGGGAAAAGACAGAGAGGATAGAGAGTTCAGAGGGGTGCGTCGCGCATTGTTGGCAGATCAGAAGTTGACAAATGATGGAGTTTCTTACAATGGAGATAGCAGCAAGCAATTAATTCTTGATTACATTACAGAACCTCTTTGATTATTGGTGTCAGTTTGCATGTGGCAACTTAGTGGGTAAAAAACTGGGCAGGAAAACTGTTTACACACTGAAAATGATTTTAACCAATCACATGCAACGGTGAATAATTGCTTTAAATCAACGGTGTTAATACAGTAAGTCACCAAAGTCCACAAATGCTGTACAAAAGGGATTCCCAATCATTTTTGCTTATGACGCCCCAAAATTGAACAATGTTATTGACTTGTTACTACCCCTCATCACAGGTTGTACATATTCCAGCAATTTAATATAGCCATCTAACTACAGTAGCATTAACTCTGAAGTTTTGATTACAGCAACATTTTACAATAAATCATTGCAAATGTCCTCAGAATGTTCAACTTTGGTGAACTCAGCCATTTGCGTATGGCTCGATAGGGTACTCATGCTTATTAACACTGTTTGAGCAGGTCACCGATTATTCCAGCAAGTAGTCCCTAATGACCAGTAGCAGCTATTTCCTGAGGCCTGTCAATAACCTTCACTTCTGGGAATAGCCACCCCAATATGTTCATTGTTTTTTGAACTGTCTGCAAACACTGGTAAAATTTGTTACCATGAAGAACCATAAAGTATTAGTTTTCTGGTGGTTAATTAGGAGGAAACAAGAGGCTAAGCAGTTTGGAGATCAGGTGACCATACTGAAAGTGTAAGGGTGCAGTATCTAGTAGAACAGTGATGAATGTTCAAAGTCAGGAAGGTGCTAAATCAATGCGTAGGCTTCCATGAATCACCACCAACATATACAAGAGGCTCCAGTTTGGAAATCAAGGCTGCTTTCTTTGTATACTCCTATTTCTCCCAGAGGTTTTTCCTGTTGCCTGGATGCCATTGTAATAAGAATGTGCCCTTATGGCTCAGTTAAACTAGAGTAAAAATGGGATGGCAAACTCCTTGTGAGTAGGAAAAGTTGATTGTTGTCCAATGACTGCATTGGACAGCAAATTTGGATTTAGTTTTAGTCACTATTTAGGAATCTAAATTCTTTTCATTTTAGTCAACTAAATATGAGATTATAGCAGACTAAATCTAAAGCTGACTTTAAAGTTGACTGAAATATAAAGTGCAAAGGTTTATTTTTACGGTTTATGAAGCATCTTATTTTCCTTGACATCAAATGAGAAGTGCATCTGCTCTTCTCTCCAGTCTGTTGACATTTGGTCAAATGTACATGATAATTTTTGTCCTCATGCACTTTATTTCGTTATCGTAAGTTTTGTCACGCAAAAAAGGTTGTTAAAAAAATGTGAAGAAAATTATTGGTCAACAACGATTCTTCAATTCATTGCAGGTATCTATGGTTACCACTTTTAAGGAGTTTGGAGAGGCAGCCTGTTTCCAAACACTCACAGTCTGATTTAGACTGACTGCAATTACTCTCACACAGATCGGCAAAGGCCTTCAAACAATTGCCATCGAATTCATAAATGCACACAGATTAGCAACATGTGTCAATGTCCATGTCTCTTTGTAATAGACATCACTGACATAACTGGCTGCCAGCTGGTTGTATTCTAGTATATTAGTATTTAAAAGCAAGTCTTTCTGCACTGGAATCGCCACCGTCCTGCAAGTATATCCCTATTCATTGAGGAATTTCTGTTTCACTTTTATGAGATTCTCGCTGGACTTTAAGTAGTGAATTTCTCTGTATGTAGATGGCGACATATTTTCAGCAATTTAAAAAACACTGCGTCCATCATATTTCTCTCTTAATCACCATCTTGACACACCAAATTCGCTTTGAAGGTAATTAACTGCGAGTGGTCACAGATCTGGTCCTCATCTTCTAAACAACCATTTCAAGCACAGTAAGATCACCTGTTTATTGCACAAGGTTGCAGTTTCTGCCATGGTCTCCAGCCACTGTTTTGTCCCCCCGCCAAAGACTCCAACCAAGCATAAATCTTGGAGTTTTGTAGAAGGAAGAAGCATATTGTCTTTGAATTAACAGAAACTTTCTCTTTTTCCCTTTCTGTAATTTTACACATTTCTCCTATAATTTAAATCACACTGACACTTTTCTTTAATTTACTATTTATGTGTAGTGAAGCTTCACTGCACTGACACAAAGGGGGCTTTCACTGGGTGTCGGCCCACTTAACATCAAAGACAGCTGTATGTGGCCCACCATGTAAAATGAGTCTAATGTAACTGTAGCTTTAATGACTTGCCCGGTTAAATAAGGGTGCGATTTAGTCATTACACTAAATTGTGGTACAAAGTGGTATCACAAGAAAATACAGTCTGACCTTAATTCAACTCTGGTTAATATGTCAGCACAGAGACATTTTCTTCACATACGTTTGATGGCGTTAATTCATTCAAACAGGAATTTACAGCTTTTTATTAAATACGTCTAAGCAAAATGATCCCTGTTGGTTTCCCTGCATGCTGTGTATTTTTGCCGTTCACGAGGGAACCCCCCACCCACCCCACCCCTTTGACTTCCATACCACTTTTCCTTCATGTTACTTTCTTTTTGTTTGATTGCTATTCTTTCGTTATATGAGCTCATTCTAATTTTGTGGATTTTACCCAGAGGTGCTGTAATGCTACACCCAGCCACCAGAAAGGAAGCCCTCCCCCCATCTTAAAATCTTCCACTGCCTACGTGTCATTAACTTTATCTGTCCCTATAGATGTACGCTCCAACGATACAAGTTATGAATTATTTATTTCATTACCACAGTCTTGTTTGTCTTTCTGATTTAAAAAAGCCATGAATTGAGTCGTGTGAGTCTTCAGATGCTACAAAGCAGAGCCCTCTGCGAGTAGCTAGCTAGGTGTTTCTACTCTCATCGAGAGGCGGCATCGACTTTGGAGCCAGAAAGACTCAGACAGGCGCTGCTTAAACATTTAAAATGGAAGAGGCCCACTTCAAAGGAATGGCCTCATACAATCAGTGTACCCCTTTCCCTTTCAATTAGCTCAAGGTCTGCCAGGCTGGCACGTTCACCTAAGGGCCGTGAAATATTGATGGCCTCTTCTCCGGAGTGAATGGAACACTTTCTGCCTCATCCCCCTGGGTGAGTTTATGTGTTTAAGATTTTTTTGATGGGAGACAGCTGAGTGGGTGATTTGTTTGTGTGATCCGAGTGGGCGCGCAGTGACGCACTAGTAGCCAAAATCCAATAAATTCCATTCTAAACTCAGCAACGCGGGAATCTTTTACAACCATAACAAGTACTTTTTTGTTGTTCGATCAGATGAATCCCACGTCTCTCCGTCGTAAGCCAGAGCGATGCATGCTCGTGTCTGCGGTGTTTTTGCAAATCCGTATACAGCGTTTCACCTTTGGCATGTAAACTCAGAGAGGGCAACTTTTGCAGGAATCAAAGCCTTTTGCCTGTAATCTCTGGTAAACAAGACCTCATTATTTTGAACCGTGTGATCCTGCAGTCATCAGGGATGTAGAACAGACATCTGCACTGGTAATTGCACTCGTTCATGTGTTCAACAAATAAGCAGCACTTAGCATCAGAGAGTGATAAACCTCAAAACTTTTACAAAGCTTTCAGCATTTGTTGTGAAAGAAAGAAAGAAAAAGTTCTCTGTTATTCTGCGGATGCATTTTATGGCTTTTTTAAATTAATTTATACAAAAACTTGCTTACGAACAACTAACTAAAGTTGGGTATTTTGTTAATTTAGATCCCAATCAAGTGTTTTTTAAATTTTATTTATTTATTTATTCAAGTTCAAGGCTTAAAGGACAGCTAGGATGTAAATTCATTAATCTGAAAGGATCTTGTGACCTTCTTTCCACTTAAAAAGAACAATATGTTCACAAAAAAGGTTTCTTTTCTCAAAAAGAATGCCTACAAGGTGGGCAGCTTGGGAGACATCCTCGTGCAGTTTGCAAGGCTGTGTGAAGCTGAAGACAGCGAGCAGGAGGAGCAGATTGGATTTGATATTAGAGCTCAGGCGATTGGAGGGGTTATGTACTTAGTCGTACCATGACACAGCCCCTAATGGGGCAGAGAAATGATGCACTGATATCATTAATTGATGGATTAGAAGCACATAATTCCCTGCAGAGAGAGGATGATCAAGAAAATGGTGAAGAGCAAGAGGAGCTCGGGTAAGCACAGGGAGCAAGAGCTTGAACATGACCTGAGCGGTTAATTGAATAGGGAAATTCCTGTGATATTTTATTTAAATGAGGCTGGGGGAACAAATGAGGAGCAGCGGAAGAGAAGGGGGGGGATGAAGAGGAGATCAAAAATTAAGGGTTTTGGAAGGGGAAAGTGGCAATAAACAAGAGGCCGCCGACGAAATTAGCGAATGAAAAATGAGCATCAAGGAAATCAGGGGTTCAAAAGAGGTGGCTTCTTTTGAATAAATCACCACGCTGACGGATGATGGATGGGGTAAAGTGCGAATAGAGGAGCCTGGGAGCAGATAAACACCAGCGCACCATTTATACATCAAGAGTGAAAGGTAGATCCACAGCAGAGACTTGGATGAATGGGTGGAGCAGAGAGGAGAGACCTCTAGAGGAAAGCAGCAGATCCCTGTCTAAAACTCCCCTTTCATCTGGCCCACACAGTGCCAGATCAATCCAAACGCCCGCCCATCATTAGGCATCAAAGGGTTGTAGGAGGGGGGATCCTGTCTGCACACAACTAATCCCCTTTAAATGTGCCTTCTCGGAGAACAAAGCCGCCATTACATCCACAATGCATTTCTGAATGATCCACGCTTTTCTCATGATGCTCCCAGATCATCAAAGCAGGAGAGGCGGGAGGCGGCAGGAAAAAGTTACAAAAGATTTTTTATTTTTTTTGGTGAACATTTTAGACATTTATTTTCATGGCAACCGCCATTCAGCGTGTCTCACTCCCTCTAAACGCTCGCAAACATAAGCATCTCCATAGAGACGAGCGCAAAACTCTCCATTTTTAGCAGAGAACTCTCGGTTTGCGGTGATAAATGTTCTGTCGCCAGCTTAGGGGACATGTAAAACAAAGGTCAGGCGCATTCACGGCTAGTAACATCATCGCCATCGCAACAGATGACAAATGGAGTCCATTTCCTGTGTTTTCTGTCAAGACAGCCTCCTCGTGCCCTCACTCCTCGCGCTCCCTGTATGTGTCTCTTACTGCTTCTCCATGAAATCCATGAATAAATAATTCAAGACACAGATTTTTCACTTTATGACTGAATATGATATTTATCCCTTTCTCCATCTTGCCGCCTACCCAGCTCTGTGAAGAGGCACATAAAACACTGTTCATCTCTTCACCTGAGTCTCACTTAAGATACATATATATATCTTTTTTTTTTCCTCCTACCACTCTTGGATCATCTCTTGAGCCCCCAAAATGTTGTCTCAGCACCACTTGACTCGCTCTGCTTTCGCCTAAGTACCCATCCACTGTTCCCCTCCCTCTTTCCCTTCGCCTTTTTCCCCTTATCCCACCCTCTCGGCATTGTGCCGTGAATCTGAGACAGTGACAAACTCTGACAAGAAAGCCAGCGATCTCGATACCTCTCTGCATCTCAATAACGGAGCAACTTGATATGAAAGCCCTGTTATCAGGGCCTTCCTGGCTCACTGTGCGTCGCATCCCATCTGTCAATAGAGAAACAGAAGGTAAGAAGTGGGGAGACACGACTAGTGGAAAGAAAAGGAGGAGGGGGCTGCAGTTCAGTTATCGCAGCAATGGGATTAATGGGCGTGCGGGGTTGAAATTGGCTTTCGATGACTGCAAAGGCCTCGCTGTGTTTCTATCAGTTATCGGCAGGTTTCCCCTATTACTCAGCCTCTTTCTCTCCATCTCTCTCCCCTCCCTCACTTTTTTTACCCCCCTCTCCGTGTAGCTGCAATTTATTCCTGAACCTCTTACCACTTCTGTCTGAGCCCCCAACATCAATCTTCCGCTCCTTTCTTCACTCTTTGAATCCAATACTCCAGACAGCATGGTGTCCAAATTAAAGAGTGTAATGGAAGCCAATGAACGTACACAGCCCGGTGCAGTAAGTCAACTGCATAAATGGACTAAATGAGCATCTTCAATATTTGATAACCGAATCTGCTGTTGAGCAGAGAGGTGAGGGGCGGTGGGGGGGAGGGGGTTGGGGGATTTACGAGAGCAGTTGTCTCAAACCTGCTTTTGTCAGAGAGCCTGCGTCACGTCACATGCATTCAGAAGCCTCTTCTGGTCCACAGGTGCATCGAAGGTAGTATATGCATGTAAACATAAAACAGTGGATAATGCTGAAGGTGCACTGAAGTGTCAGAGACTGAAAGCTGTAGCCATTTCTTACTTTCAGATACCTGATCATTCCAAGTGTTTGGTTTGGGCTTCTTTTAGAGCTTTATGCCCATATTCAGTGCAATAATTAACCTTACAGGAAGATTCAGCAACAAGCAGCTAAGTGTAAACTTTGTACCGTCTCTAATCTGACTGTGATGATCTTCTTCAGATCTTCTCTACTGGATGTCTCTCCACCGCCGTGTCTTGCCCTGATTTTTTTATAGTTCCTGCTGTTTCCTGCTAAAAATCATAACCCAAGTATCGTCAGCGTGGGTTTTTTTTTTCTTTAAATTCTTCTTTTGGTTTGTTTGTTTCTCAGTAAACTCACTGCTGCTGTGCTGCCACACAAGATCCTTCAACAATAATTACTTTTGCTAAAACAACGTTAAAGTAATGGCTCCAAGTTAAATTACTGCCTTATGCTTAAGAAACTAGTTCATGCATTTATTACTTATAAGCTGTAATAAGTTATTATTGGGCTGTTCTAAAAATCTCTGAAAAGCCTTCAGTTGATCCAAAATGCTGCAGCAAGAGTACTGACAGAAAGAAAGAGCATATTTCTCCTGTATTGGCTTCCCTTCGTTGGCTCCCTCAAATCCAGAATTGAATTCAAAATCCTGCTCCTCACATACAAGGTTATTGAATAATCAGGCCCCATCTTATCTTAATGACCTTATGGTACCATATCACCCCATTAGAGCACTTTGCTCCCACACTCTGGGCTTACTTGTTGTTCCTAGAAAATGTAAAAGTAGAATGGGAGGGAGAGCCTTCAGGTTTTAGGCCCCTCTTCTGTGAAACCAGCTTCCAGTTTAAATTCAGGACAGACAGCCTCGCTACTCCTAAGATCAGGCTTAAACCTTTCCTTTGATAGAGCATACAGTTAGGGCTGGATCAGGTGACACTGAATCCTCCCTTAGTTACTCTGCAACAAGTCTAAGCTGGTGGGAACTTCCCATGATGCACTGTTTCACTCACCTCTTATCACTCATTATTTCTTTATATACCTCTCTGCATTTAATTATTAGTTATTATTCATCTCGGGCTCTCTTCTACAGTGTGTCTTTGTCCTGTCTTCCTCCCCTCACCCCCAACCAACCACAGCAGGTGGCCGCCCCTCCCTGAGCCTGTTTTGCTGGAGGTTTCTTCCTGTTAAAAGGGAGTTTTTCCTTCCTATTGTCGCCAAATTTTGGATTTTCTCTATTACTGTGGGGTCTTTGCCTTAGAATAAGAAACGTGGTGACAGTTGTTGTGATTTGGCACCATATAAATAACATTTAATTGAATCAAATCACTAAATTACTAAAAGATTCATATTTAAGATTGTTGGAAGATACATTTCTAATTTTTGTTAGCTAGTTTTAGGTAATCTTGACTATGATGGCTAGCTATTTTTCAACATCAGCATTCGAGTGATGTGAAATGAACACTATGTGGAAACCCTAAATTGTAGATTACTGGCTAGTGTGACAATATAGGTCCAGGTTGTCTAAACTTAAGGAATTAGAATGTGTAATTTTTCATTTTATGAATTCTTCTCCCAAGTCCTGGTAATAAGGAAAACAATAATCAAATCTTTCAATCTCACACACATCAAAAAGTATATGCATTTTTTTTCTTTTTAAAAAAATGTATTAATTAATTAAAAAATATATATATACGAGCAGGGTTAGCATCTTTGATGACTTGGACCTTGGAGGGTAATTAGCGGTGCAGGTATAATCTCTCCATACAGTTGGGCAGCTGCACTCACCTTTCTGTGAAAGCCTGCATGTCCTCAACAGTGAATGGACACACAGCATCGGGTGCACCCATATAAAAGGCACTTAGTAAAGCCACTCTAACAGTTCTAAGAGGGCCTGCTGTATCTTTCAATAGGAAGAGCTTTGTCAGGGATGTTTATTCACCACATACTTTGGTTCAAAAGCCTCATTCATCTAAAAGAAGCTTGTGCTCATGGTAGCAGATGGGCTCGGAAGGAAGAAACACCTCTATCAAAAACAGCCGAGAAACAGCCTAATTGCTTCGTACTCTTGTCGCTCTGAGGTTTTTACACTCAGAAACATGGAGGAAGAGGTTTTCAACGTGGTGAAACCAAACTTCATTTAAGGGGAATAGAAAGATCCCAAATACAGCCATTTTGCTGATACACACTTGGCTCACAGGCACAGGCGCTGCACACTATGCAACATCCTCACCCTTCATGTGTTGATCAGCTCGGTCCGCCTTTTGTCGGTTATTTTCTTTATTCCCCACATCCTTCCTGCCACAAAGGTCCCCTGCAGGTCGCATTATCCCTTTGCGAATCCTATCAGTTGCAAACTGCAAATGGGGTACTGCAGTGTTGGGAAGTGGTTGATTCAATTTGTTTGGTTCCATTTTTTTAATTTTTTTTTTGGTGTCAAAAAAGCCGGGCGAGCCGCGTCGCCATTCAGACGCCATGTGGATTCACAAACATCTGCTGCTGATAGGGAACATACCCAAAACTTTGAGAGAATATGAAGCAAGAAGTTGCATGTTGTGAGCAATCTACTGCTGTCGGTTACAACATTGACTCCCAGGAAAATGGCTTCATTCTCAGAAATGAAGACTTTGTATTTTCCTTTAAAGTACACAGGTGTTTATGAGGCGCTTTCACAGTAAAATGCTACCGTTGCTTCCCCAAGGACGTTCTGTGCCAGAGAAAACAAAATCAAGAGTTACAAGGCTCCCGTCTGCAAACGGTGAATTCCTGGAAACAATATGTGTCACATTTTTATTGAAAAGTGTTTGTAGGCTTTCATGACTGCGGCTCGTTTTGACATGTAATAGAGCTGAGTGCACGGCAGTCGAAGGCGCTGTTTGCTCTCTGTGTTGTGTGTCTTGTTGTGGGAATGGGGGTGAGCTGCATCTTTACACATGGCTTCCCCTCAGTGAAGGGGAAATGAAGGGGAGCCCTCGGGGCAAACACAAAGACAGGAGGATTGGGAAGAGACTTAGAGGAGCATAAACACACAGGCACACGTGTAAACAACAGACACTTGAGGAAATGATGGCATGGACTTTTTTAGGACCAAGGACGGTCCTGACATGCATTCCATACGTACGTAATGTACATCCAAGTCTCTGTGCACCGTGGAAAGGTTAAATAAAAGCACCTATCCTACTGCCTTTTTTAGGCTCAGGGGTTTTTATTCCAACACAAGTAGATATTGCTGGGAATCACTTCTTTATTACAATTATGTTACATATAACTATATAACATGTAACTATAACAAACAACTGCAAATACAAGAGTCAGTTCAACTCTTTACCTTTTATTTTTAACCCATTAATTTATTTTTGGTAGATAATTTGTTGCTTGCTGTCAAATTTCGGCACAATCTGGATTCAAAAAAGCGGACTCTGACATGACATTGGAAAGTATTTATAAGCCGACTCTTACGCCTGATTTATGCTTCAGGGGAAAGTCTACACCGTAAGTTACAACGTCGCATGACATCTACGTCTCTAGGTGGATGCAATATATTTCTGTGGTACATTTCTGACCATTTTTCCAACACGGTTTTTGAATTTATCAGTGAGAAAATAACAATCACCACCTCAGTATAAGGAATAATATAGTATCAATGTAAGGATTCACCAGGAGGGAGATTGCTGAAGGTATTGCAATCAAAGTGAGGGAATGTAAGAAAAGGTGGGAAAACTAACGGGAACAAAGAAACCACAAGAAAGAAACCAGGAGGGAGACAAATTCAAGCATTTTTTATATGATCACACAGTAATTAAAGCACGTAATGCAACAAGCATAAATGCCAACGATGTTAGCCACTTGCTTAGGTTACATTGTACACAGCAAAATCTCCAGTGTTAAATTAACACTAGAGAGTGTCTATATGGGTCCACACCCCTGAGTGTTAAATACAACACTGTTGAGTGTTAAATTAACACTTTTGACAGTGTTATATGTTTAAAAGTAACCTAGTCAGTTTTGAAGATTAACAATGGCTAACACTGAGCAGTGCTGATTTTCTAACACTGGAATATTTCTAACATTTTGAGTTATTTTCCAGTGTTAGAAAATCAGCACTGCTCAGTGTTAGCCATTGTTAATCTTCAAAACTGACTAGGTTACTTTTAAACATATAACACTGTCAAAAGTGTTAATTTAACACTCAACAGTGTTGTATTTAACACTCAGGGGTGTGGACCCATATAGACACGCTCTAGTGTTAATTTAACACTGGAGATTTTGCTGTGTAGGCGCTGCAAAGACTCCCAGCAGAAGTCTAAATTAGACTTAAGCAGGACCTGGGAGATAACAGCAAACCGTTAACAGTTTATTTTCCTCACAAGGATTTTAATGGAGGGAAACACAAGGGAGGGTCTGGTGTCCCGGGTCAGCAACCCAGTGAAAGAGGAGAGGGGTGTTACAACCATTTCCACAGTTGGAAAAGTGATAAATGGATGTGATGAATTATTTGCAGTTGCTTACTTGGGACACCGGAGAAATGAAATGCGGGAGGATAAGAACCGGTTAGACATCGGGAGGGAATCCTGTAGGCTGGAGGGTGAGCAGGCAAGTGGGACCGGGAGGTGAGTAGCAGCTTGGGCTTCTTCACGGAGAGTGGACTCAAGGGATAAGTGATAAGTGAATGTGGGGTTGTAACCCCCTCAGCCGCAGGCGATGAGTCCAAGTTAGACCTGAAAAAGACTGAACATTGGAGCCGGTCTGTGAGTCCAGCAGGTGACAAGCATGTGTGCAGGCTGGAGAGTAGAAATCACGAGCCCAAACCCTTCTAGGTGGCACCTAGGAGGGCTGAGAGAGTTAGGGTTTAAAGAAATCAAGACTGAGCAGTGCAGATGACAGAGTCAGATACTTTGAAGAGGTTTTTATTGAAACAAAGTAGGAATGATCAGAGAACCGGTGAGTGGCTCGGGAGGGAGCTTTCGCTGCAGGAGATGTTAACAACAGCCAAGGTGAGACTGGTAAGATCTTGCAAAGCTTGTGATTAGATTAAGGCCTCACTTGTTGTTTTCTTGAATAGATGATTTGAGTGCCCAGGCAGGTGGAATTCCACCAAGGAAACAAGAGATTTAGTTGAGAGTGGGAAGGCAGGTAAGTTTCAGGTAAGTCATTGATATTTTTGACGGCTGATTTGATCTGCCTTTGCTTGTTAAACTCCTCGAAGTTATGCAGGGTTGCAAACTTTGTGCTTTGACACAGGCAAACGGGAGCAGAGAATTACCAGGCGAAGAACAAGGAGGTAACAAAAGAGGCCTATTTACTACCACGACGGTGACAACAATCTGGCAGAGAGCAGCAACAGCAGCCGGTCCATAAATACCATGAGCTGATTAAACCATGAGCAGCAGGTGCAGGAGAGAAAGCCCAGGAAATGACAACTCCACCTGCAGGTGGACCCGCAAGGAAGCTCCTCTCCCCCCCCGAGAGAGAGACGATTAACAGGAGAAACCCCAAGCCTGCCCAGGCCACAAAGCTCCTACGAAATATTTTAATAATTATTTCATTTTTGTCATTTTTTAAATTCATTTACTTCTTCCTTAGATGTTGTTTGTGTAGTAAACTGCTATTTAAACACAAGTTTTGGCTGAAAATCATAATTAAAAAGGCTAAATTGTGAGCTGACACAGAAATGGATGCAAACCTGGAGTAGATTATAGAAATGCACAGCAATCTCATTACGCTTGACTGTCAAAACGCCTGTGTGATGCAGTTATGTAACCTCATAGCATATTATAGCATTTCATCTTCCCTGGCAGCAACTGAGCAGTCCATTGAAAAATATGAATTTATGAAAATGGAAGGAAACCTGTTATACTTTGTTTGTTTGTTAGTTGCATTAAAAGCACATTTTGTCTGACGTAAAGCATGTGACAGATCAGAATTAATGGTATGAATCAACAGTATTAAAGACAGCAGGATTAGATAAGTTTATAATAACTCTATAAGTTTATAGAGTTATTCTTTTTACTTTGTTTTTCTGTTTACAATATTTTGTATTTATTTTATTTATATTTACATGTTTGGAATAAAATCAGTCACTCATATTATTCATGCAGAGCTACCCTGATACAGTTCAATAATAATAATATGGGGAGGCAGGTGAATTCTAATAATAATATGTATTAGCTCGTTTTTGTCTTTAACTTAAAAAAAAAACAAAAACAAAGACGGAAGAAAGAATTAAATATAGTGATCCAAAATGTCAAATCTACCTGCTTTGCATTTGCAGGTTAGAGATGCATTTTGGCATCGTAAAGAAAGAACAGTAATAACCAGAAACATCTCCAGACATTCATCCCTCCCTCTGTTATCCATTATCCTCGAAGCAAAAAAGTTGAGTATAAATTGTCCAGACTTTTCCCCACAGTAAACCGCAGAAAACATGTGTTATCTCTTTTCTTTTTCTTTTTTTGGTGGAAATATTTCTCTCTGTCACCCCTTTATCCCCCTCTGCTGATGATTTGTTGCGATTCCAAGAGTCAAAAACATGGAAATTGCACAGAGGGGATCAGGAATTTACTTCTTGATAACATCTGTTACTAACTATTGAGCTCGGCATGCAGAATCAGTTGTCCCCATAGACCCGTTTCTTCCGTTATCTTATTTATTTGGAGAAAGGCTTATATTGTCTCATACACCACAAGGTGCACCTAGGAACCTCTGTGAATGGCTAAACGGGAACTTTTATAGCCATCCCCACCCAGAATGGCAATTAGCTGTGGTAGACTGGGGAAAACACAGAGCAGAGTTGGTATGCAGAGAGCTCTGCAAAGTTAATGGACTTTTAAATCGACACTATGCACCAAATTCCCTCATTAATGCCATCCCTGGTCCCTGCTTACGCGACCGTTTGATTTCAAAGGTCAACTCTCAAATGTCAACATAGGAACGGTAAATAGAGAGCACTTTTATGATCCACTGTGTGCAAAAAGTATGTGAAGAAAGGAAGTGGCAAAAGTGAAGAGGCTCTATCTAATTCTCTCTCTCCTTTTTGTTATATCCAAAGCATCAGCGCATTTCTTCAAAAACAGAGTATATAAACAAATGTCAAGTCTAATTGTCATGGTTTTGGATTCTTGCTTCTCTCTAAGTTACTTCCTGTTTTATGTTGAAATCTTTTTTCTACTTCCACCCCATGCTTCCCTCCAATTTTCCATACCACCTGTACTCAGCTAATCGCCCACCCGCCTTCTTCCTTTTGTACGTTTTGGCTGATTGTCTAGATACTCGTCACGGATTCTAGTCATGTTCTTCTTGCAGCTTTTTTCTTCTCATTTGCATTTTTTCTCATGGTTTATATGCTTCATTGTTATCAGAGGTCAGAGAAGTATGATGCTTTGAGCTCATATTAGGAAGGTGACAGTAACTCATATAACCACTCTAACTGAGGCTACCGTTGACATGGGATAATCAAAACTGGTTTCCTAGTCTCATGAGTCTCATCTGATAGCTGCTTCCAGCAGGATAACACAACATGTCACAAAAGTCAAATCATCCCAGGCTGCTTTCTTTAAACATGACAATGACTTCACTGTACCCGTGTCACCTCACAGTCACCACATCTCTGTCCAATAAAGCACGTTTGAGAGATTCACATCATGAAAGTGATGCTTTCATGTGAATATGGACCAAAATCTCTGAGGAATGTTTCCAGGAACCTTGTTGAATCTGTGCCATGAAGAATTAAAGCAACTTTGAAGGCAAAAGGGGTCCAACCTGGTGCTAGCAAGGAGCAGTGAGCAGCGTTGGGTATAACATGTTACAAAGTACATTACATTTTTTTTTTATCCTGCATACTTGTGCGACAACCAGTGGAGTGGTTTTTCATGAGCAGAGAGTGGACATTACTTTTATTTTTATGGTACAAAAATGACAAGAGCGATGATAAAGTGCAAGCTGCATCCAGGACAAAAGCAATTGCATTATACTGCTAACACAAAGTCTGCTCTTTGCAAACATCTGCACAGATAGCACGCTAATACTAAGCTAGCCAAGAATCCAGAGTGATCATAAAGCTGAGTGTTTTCTGACCCCGGCCCAGCAGCCAGAGCCTGATCTTTAAAAGTAAAAAGTAGTGATGAGCACTCAGGCTTGTGGCCTCCATTTCTTCCTGCTCATCTTTCTAAAGTACAATCACTGCAGTAAGTTCTCAACTTTGTTTTGTGTTTCTACTTTGTGTTCACATATAAATATGAAAAGACAGTATGTTCTCATTAGGATAGGGATATGTGTTGGTGTGTGGGACTATAAACTGGTAATTATGTGATAACGCATTTCAGGTCATTTTATAGAGTAATAAGTAAGAAATGTAACAAATAGTCTAATGAATTAGTTCTTTTTAATAACGCCCCCAACACTAGTAGTGAGTGTATTTAGTAACAACTCTCTCAGTTTATTACTTTTTTTTTGCCAAAAAGCCTCTTTTAGTTGGTAAAATCTAATTTTAATTCTAATTTTGTTACAATGTTGTTCAGTTTCCAGCTAGCAGTGAGCGATTAACAAAAGACGTCTGATCAGTCGATGCTTCATTTGATCATTTTGAATGCTTGTTTAAAACACAAAAACATGTGTTTTGTGCTTCTCTCTTGTGCAACTAACTCAGGAAACAGTACAGTAAATGCTAACGATGACTATGATTGACAAATACATGTAGCTATAACTTAAGGAAAACAATTTCAGAAACACTGTTCATCTTTTCAGTGTAAATCAAAACGTGTGAGCACGATCCAAGACTTTATGTGAACCAAAAACGTAATTAAATGACTGTAGTGTTGGAGCATAACTGCACAGAAGCATCCCGTAAAGTGCTCTGTGGAGCACTCATGAAAGCTCAGCTGGCTTTCATGAGTGCCTCACTTAAACGAAAACAGCAAAATATTTGATGGATGTCTTGCAATCAACATAAAGCAAGAAGCAGATTATAGCAAAATAAAAACCAGGAAAAGAAGGTGCTCTCAAAGGTCATCGGCCGTCGTTTGAACAATTAATCCTACAGTAGCCTCAATTTTGGTGGTTCTGTACTTCTGTTGACTCATTTGAAGAGAGGGAATCTCATGCACCAATCAAAGTTTAGCAGCACTGAATAAAAATCTAATGAGCTCAAGCGTTAGAACTCCTTAATAAGTAATGACTGGGAATGTTCTTTCATAACTTCCCCGTGGTTGTTGCTTATTTGATCATTAATATTTCATTTTATACAGAAATGCCGTTGCTAGTTTTGTTTGTCTGTGATAACATTGTTTTATTTAGACGATCATACGGCATCGCCAACAAAAGTCTGCCAGTTTAAAGACCCTGAAGACTAAATCAGTCATTTTCCAGAGATACTGAAAGCAAAGTGCAGGAGTATTGTACCGAAGAACAAAAACGTAGTAATTGATCTGCAGATTGGACCAGACTGAAAAGGAAGCACCATCAGCCGTGATGAATATAAAAAGACCACTCAGTCGATGTGGAGCTAAAAAAAAGGCGAAGCCTGGCAGAAAAAGCAGAAAGACTTCCTGTGGCATTTAGCTCCAGGCAAATGGAGGTGAGGGGAACAATGCGGTCGCAAAGATTTATGAATAATGTCTGTTGTCATGAAAACAGATTCAGTGGGAAAACATCATGATGGTGGATATCTCTTGATAAAGATCGATAGACTGCCATGGGTCTGCTCCGTTGAGTTCGGAGCTAGAAAGGGGGAGCAAATCTTTACATGTGCAGCTTGAGGCTAGACGCTCCGAGCTCTGACCCCGTGACTTTGACGAACCAGGGGAAGAAATAACGCCACGGGCCACAGTCGCTGGACAGAGGGATGTGAAATGCAATGAAAACACTACACCATTTTAGCTTGCACACATACAAAAAAAGAAAAGAGCAGTCCACAGACACAGATCCATTAATCTGTCAAAGTGAAGATGTGCAGTGAAAACGTACCTCGGTATTGATTGCACTGATGTAGCTCGAGGTGCAGAGGGACACAAGAGTGGAGTTAACAGATTGAAAAGAATCAGAAACGGAGGAAGAGAGGGGAGAGGAGTCGGAATTTAAACATGGCCTCCAGCAAACAGACTGTATCTGTCTATTTTAATTTGCTTTCCTAATTATCTGATTACTGCCTGTGCCTGTGGATTCATTCGTTTCTCTAAATATAGACCCAGATTGTTCTAAAGCTCTGCTCACAAATTCTCTTTGACTGTTTGGTGATGAAGAAAAACAAAACTCCAGCACAGCAAAGAGCCCCCCTCCTCAATAAGGAGTGGGTCTCCTTTTAAAGCGTTTGTTAATATGCCTGGAAGGCAGGAGTTTTCATCTCTTGTCCCACTTGAAAGGCCCTCATCAGACTTTCCAGATGTTTCCCTCTGCCCTTTCATCCGCTCGCTTTGCTGTCAACAAAACAGCAAAAGTTTTGTCTCGTTAATTATTGTTTGCTCTCCGCCTTTGTGTTCGTGTGTCTCAAATGCCATGTTTCGTGCCTGTAATAGGAGCTGTGTTGTGCATTTATCTAGGCTGTGGGGATGTAAACGTGCAAGGAAAGCGAAGAGCGGGATAAAAAAGTGACTGAAGGAAGTCTCTGAATCTCATTCCCATAAATGCTGCAATTTTGTCACAGCAGCTGCAGCCTCACATATACTCACTGGGTGTCCTTTGGCACTGGTGCTGTGACGTCCCAGGTATCGCTCCCAAATTGATGCTTGTAGGAAAAGGATCCCTCAGTGTCTCATTTAAATGCTCTGAGTAAGCAGTTAATGTTATGAAAAGGTATATTATAACCAACTGGCCTGGGGTTGAAAAATAAAGCCAGTGCAGGAGTGCCTAAAACTGGAGTTCCTCCAATAGCCACTTAAGACAGGAGTCAGTTCTCACACATTTATACACCCATACTTGCATTGTGGTAAAAATCCCAAATTTCAGCTTTAAAATGAACTGGTACAATGAATAAACTCTGCAGGAATAAATTGGTAAGTAGCTCACCTGTCTGGGTTTTGTTAAGTCCTAAAGTTAGAGGTATGGATGCTTCAGACCTGCTGGACTGCTTCACTTTTAATGATTTGAGTCACCTAACTCGACCTCTGCAACATGTTTGTGGTGTTTGTCGAGCATTTTTAGCACAATTAGCCAACAAGCAATAGGGCTTACTAAGTGGAGTCAGTCAGAGTCAGTCCACTTAGTTCAGACTTGATTATTTTATTATCCTGTTGCGTTGCACTGATTAGCAGTTGTGTTTCCGTGCAGTTACACCCATAGAGCTTGTGAATGCTGCTTGCTAACCAAGCCTGCTAGCATTAGCTTATAGCAGTCAATGTAGGTTAAACAAGTCTAGCTGCCCTTCAGCTATAGTGAGTGTAGACTGCCAGTGAGCTGTTTACCTCAGCTGTCAATATGTGTCCAGACAAAGGCTCTACAACTTAGAGAAAGTCCAATATGAGTCAGTGGGTCACTGAAGCAAATTCCTGTCTGATGCAAGCAACACTTAGCTAAGTTTTTGAGGTTATCGTGAGCTTTTCTGTCGCTAAGCGCTGCTGTTTTTAGCCAGTAATAGTGCACCTTTATCTGAAGTGGCTCTAACATTGTTGGATTTGAACACTTAGCTAATAAGTTCTCGTTCAATGTGAGAATGTAATCAAACTGGGAAAGTAATTTTTAAAACACTCAAGCCTAACATTAGCTGGGATAATGTTAGCTTATAGCCAGCTGTTGTTGTTTAGTTGGCTCGTTATCAGCTCCCTGGAGACGTGAGGGTCGCATGTCGACAAAAATTAAGTGAGATCAAGAACATCAGGAATAAATAAGCATATTTTTGTATGTTAGAGCTCAGGAGATGAGGTTTGAGGTGAGCAAGAGGAGAATAATGGAAAGAAATTGAGAGAGAGGAGTGTTAATGGAAAGAAATTGAGAGAGAGGAGTGTTAGAGGAGGAGAATGCCATAAAGAAAGAGATGAAAATAAAAATTCTGAATGACCATATATAATTTGAAAGGGCTATATGTGATCTTTAAATTAAAAGTTATTCATAAGGCATACTATGTATACTATGTATGTAGGAGGAACGGTGATGTTCTTTGCAGCCACTGTATTCATACATGGCATTCATGGCTTCCACAAACTGGTGCCCACTCCTTTGTGCTTCTCATGGATTCATTCCAAGTTTATGAGAACAAATCAGTTTGCCGGAAGATGTAATTGCAAACTCATCATGTATGTTTATGAGTCCAACTTTTGTTTTCTAGTAAATAATCTCAAAAATGACTCACTGCGCTTTTAACAGAAGAAGAAGAGTCAAGAAGCCAGTCTTGATGTCATGGTGTCTGTGTACATCTCTTATATACAGATTATGATTTTTAACCTTCAAGTGAAAACAAAATAAAAACATCAGACTGGACATAAACCAGGATCTGATGTCTGACAAATCATTTTACACCACCAAACCCCTAGTGTCCACTCGGGAACTCGGAATTATTATTAATATTAAGAAGCGAATCTGCTGATTAACAGGTTGAAGGTGACGGAGTGACTGTAAGTGGAAGCCGCGGGTCCTCGGCTAAGAATATTTGGGTCAATGTGTAGCCATCTCCCCAGGACCCTATTGTGTCAGATTATGTGTGTGTGTGTGTGTCGCATTCCTTTAAATGTTTGCCTGTGCTTATTGATTTCCTGTTCGTCCCGCTTGATTGATAGGCCGAGCACATTCATCTATTAGTTTTGTTGCTCCGAAGCAACTGCTCAAGAAGAAAGGGACAGAATGCTTTTGCGGTGAGAGTCTGCATGTCTGTGTGTGAGTGTGCTCGCAGGCAGCTGCCTGTCTACCATTGTCTAGACAGAATCATGTGCCTGCATACTGAGAGAGGAGGTGACATGCTGAAAGCTGCCTGTGTTGATAATTCTCCACGACACTCATTTGCTGTGACAGAAACCTAAAAGTTAGTTGCTGCAAAACTTAAAAAAAAAAAAAAGGATTTAAAGTGACGATCAGCTTTTCAGCATGAAACACTGAGCGAACAAGACAGCAAAGAGTTAAGGGGATTACGATTATGAGAGCAGCAAAGTGTACAATACAATATTATCAACTGTATGCATGCCCCACTGTGACTTCTTTGGGTGTTTTCCACGATGCGAGGCAGAACTGATGTCATAAACTGCTCATTATTCACTGCATTCAAAACCAGATACAGAAATACTTTCAGTGTTTCTGCATGAAAGGTCTGACACACTTTCCACCATAACTCTCAATCCACTGCATCTGCTGGGGATCTTTAATGGAATCACCACACACACCATCCCCAATCAGCCCCCATAATGCCTCGCTGCCTGTATGCCCGCTGGTTATGGCAGTGCCACGCTATAATAGTTCCCCCCTTATCTGACACACAGTTATGCAAATATTAGGTTCCACCCGAATATCTGTGACAGGAGTTTCTCTCGCTCTCCCTTTTCCCCTGATTATGCAGCGATAGGCTCGCTCGGCCCGGAATAGACTACTCGCGTATAATCGTGATTAGTCATATCTCGTGTTCGCAGCGATGTAAAACCCATCACTGCCTGGTCTTTATTGTCGACGTGTGTGTTTCTGTTTGTGTGCGTAGCATACTGACGGGCAGCTGGAGACAGATGGAAAATCCTTTTCACGCCACCAGTGCAGATATTGTATGTGTTGTGTTGTGCTATGCCGTGCGTTTACTAATGATGACGTGCTGATGCCTAAAAGCTCAGAATGCCAGTCAAACATTACTTCCCTTATCAGCTAATTCATTTTCCAGCCATCAGTCAGTTAAAGTGATGATTAAAGGTGGATTGCATTAGCCATAAATGCATCACTGAACTGGGCAGAGTTTTTTATTAACCGCTTCTATTAACCGCTGGTCTCAACCTGTGGCTAAGTATGCTTTAAGTTCTCTCACAGAAATCTATGGTGTGGACACACTATAAGATGCTATATCAGGCAGATGAGGAAAGGAAAAACTATAAACACGGCATAACACAGTAACATGTGATGTTCAGGAACCTGCCTGTGACCCAAGTGAAAAATATCCCAGAAGAACAAAGACGTCAATGACAAACCTTCTGTCATGGCTCTGTGTCTGAGGAAGGCGTTGGATGCCCCGGCGGCCACACCCTCGGGTTGGGCCATCACCATCACACCTGCATCTCATCCCAGGTGATTTGGTGGAGGAGGATTTAACCCTGCACAGACAGCTGCAGACACTTCACAGTGGTAATTTGGCTCCCCACTGAACCAGTGTATGTGCTTAGTGTCGCATGAGCTGTGCTTATTTCGACTCTGTTCTCAGGTTTCTGTCCGGCGTTCTGTGCTAGTCACCTGCCTGTCCTCCTGCCCGCTTGGACCTCCAAGTATTCCACCTGTTCTCGTCTCCGCCTCCTCGGACGTACTCCCCTATCCGGGTTCCACGGTCCGGCTCAGATTGTAAGCCAGACTGCCTTAGCCCTGCCTAGTTGTGTCTTCCCATTCTCCTGCACTCTAGTAACCTTTTCCCCTTTCTGTTGCAGCCTCCCACATTCCTGATCACGGCTCCCCTGTGCCCCTTTGCTTTCCTGGTTTTCTTTCGACTAGTTACTCATTTCCCTGGGTTGTCCCGGGTCCCTTTTTGTTGTGCGAATAAAACTTGAACTTGCCCACATTAAAGCGTATTGTGTGTGCTTTTGGGTCCCGCTTGTGTGCGAGCCACGGTTCATGACACCTTCAGACCTTGATCCAGCTAGACATACTGTACAGTTACGTGTTTATATTCCACTACAATAGTGTAATAGTAATCTGAGCATACAAGAAGATTACGCTTATTATTGCAATCCCCTTTAACTATGATACACACAAAGCTAAAGCCAAGGCTGGCCTAGAGACTTGTTCACCTGTCAGCCTTCAGTCACTCGGGAAAAATGTTTGTTCTCCAACTAGTTGGCAACTGATTGCTGACAGTCGCTGGGTGAAATAAGTTGCGAAGAGATCAACTAATACATGCAATAATAATAAAATTCATTTAGTTTCCAATATTTATTTTCTTCAACTCCTTCCTCTGCCTATCTTGTTCTTTAGCTGCTAAAATGTCTAATTTTTCAACGTTTTCAAAGCTTTAAAGCCGAGTGTTTAGAAACAAGCTTGTTGCGGATTGGCTAAGACTTCCTGTTCTGTCGACTGGTTGTTTTTTATAAATGTAAATTCACTATAAAAAAGGGCTAATAAAATGCTACATTATTGCTGATGGTTGGAAATTGAAGCATGCTGTCCAAAGGGGCTCTTTATACCTGAATGTGCAACCCAGTGTGATTGACCAGTATGAAAAGTGGACTACAAATGGAAACCAGAGAACTTCTAGTAACAGAAATATTATTCTTTGTTAGAGATTTCTTCTGTTTATAGAGATTAATCTTTATCTCACCTCAAGGGACATTGGCAGGATATGAAAATGGGGGACTGCAAAATCAAAATCAAGGCTAATATGTTTGTATTTGCAGGCCCCTGTTGCTGCCTTTATTTGCTGGGTAATGTGCTTATGTGAATCTGTTCAGGTGGAGCTCTCATATGTGGCTTGAGTCAATCAGGTAATGGTGTCAAGGAAGGCTGACAGCAAGGCTGAAGGAGGTAGTTCAGAACGTGAGGAGTAAAATAACAACCAGCTTCTCTTTTTCTCACACACACACACACACACACACACACACTCCCCACTCTCTAACACACACAAACTCCATCTCCCCGAGGGGTAGTGATCTGTGACTCCTCAATGTTCTGTGCACATCTGAGATGACAGCACACACAACATGGCCAGCGCACCAGCCTGGGTTCCACATGATCACCCACAGCAGTACTGTACAGCAAACAAGATACAAGCACAGTGTGTACAGACAAGGCAGCAGGCCTGGAATTCCACTGAAGCCAGCAATGTCACACTCAGACTGAGCCACACACATGCAGTTTGTGCCTTGTTTCGGCCTGCTTTGGAGCCAGATGTTCCACCGCTGCCTTTTAGGTAGGCATGGCTATTCCATTAATGCTGATGCTCTGGCCAGGTATTGATGTAAAATAAAGAAAAAAAGTGGTATTGCTACATTTTACATGTTTTTCCCCATCTCAACCTCATACTAAGCAGGTGTGAGGGTGTGTAGTGATCTGTCTCTGGTTCCAATAGCTTAAGTAATCTCGCTACAAGTATTAACAGCTTTGAATAATTAATTATCACCAAATGAATTATCTGTGATCATCAGAACATCAGATTATTTCCAATCATTAGTACTCATCAGTGTCTATATGACACTGCAGTGCTTCTGAGACATTTACATATTAGCTTAATTCTTTGCAGACGATGTCCAGTTTTTTGTACCTGACATCTTGTCGATTTGAGGCAGAAGCGTGACAAAAAGTGACCCTCTGAATGCTGGAAATGCAGCAAGTGGCTTTAATAAATTATGATCACCCCAAGAGATGAAAACTATCACATCTACTAGAATCAAGGGGACCAAGTTGAAAGATTTCTACCATGTCATTATGAGGAAGCAAGAAATAAAAATTGCTTTTGGATCTTGGATAAAAACAGTAATTTATGTAGTTTTTGTTGTTTTTTTTTTAAATCAGAGACTGTCGGTGTAGCCCAAGGAATCTGGCATCGGGATAAATTTTTTATAGATCACAACTTTGGCTTGGATTTGATGGTGAGCATAAATTTGTGTCAGAATGTTTTTATAAATGAGTCCCTGTGATACTCATTATAATGGACAAGAAACGCCGATGCCGACTGCTACAGGAGGCGTGAATCCACTCCATCCTGCCTGATTGTAAGGAAACAAGTTATTCTCCACAGGTATGAATAAATGTTTTGTGAAACATACAAGATTTTTTTTTCTTTTTTTTTGGGGGGGGGGGGGGTTATGGCGAGGGGGTCTTTTACCTAGCATTTGCATGTGTAAAGGTGCACGTTTATGCCTTTATAATTTAAAACCTGAGACGTACCGCTCCCCCTACCCCCCACCCCCTTTATTATCAGCAGAGGAAAGAGCGAGCCAGATTCAATTTGAGGAGAGGTAGTGGATCATGAAGGCATTTCACCAGTCGGGAACAAATTTGATATCCGTCTGGAAGTCAGAACCCAGAACGGCAGTGTTGTCAGAAAAAGTAAAATGTTGCTTTATTTGCCATTCCAACTCCAATTTCACATCATTGCTCAAACTTCTTTTTTTTTTGATCCTATCATATTTTCTGACATTTTCCTACATTTTTAGCCCCGCCACCCCTTTACCATTTACCAGCAATTCCTCGTGGACCTATTTAAATTGCATCTTATGAAATGTGAACCAATTACGCTTTCAAAATCTTTAGCGGCGCAGAAGGAAAAGGTAAAGCTGTGATCTCATCTCCCGCTTCCCGCTTTTGTAAGATCTACTTTTTAGCATGCTTTGAAGCACGTAATGAGGCGTATTTCATTACATTTCCACTGTTTCGCTTTTCACAAGCGAATTTGAAATAATACTGGCAGAGGACTGTTTTGTCATCATGTGCTGTACAGAATAACGTTACTCGGTGTCTGGCGTGCATGCTTAAAATCAGTTGTAGATGAATGGACTCGCTGCAGTAACAACTTTCATATTCTACCCGTATCCATTATTAAGGAGCAAGAAAGTCCTCTTTGCTTCTTTCTTTGTTAACTCTTCAGCTTCAGCGAAACTTTTCTTTTTCTCTTAGAGATGTTTGCCCCATCACTTTTTTTTTTTTGCTCCATTAATAAAGAAACAGCTATTATACTCATTTTATAATTGCTTGTCTCTCATTCTCTCTCAGCTCTGCAACTTTTTGCAAATTTCTTTTGCTAAAAAGGCAACACTTAATGAATAAAAAGCTACCTTTCACCCATGGATTGTCTAAACAATGTAAGCTGCTTACTGGGTGTAATTTTTAACTGATTATAATAGTGTAATTACACACCAAAACCACAAAATGAAAAGAAACAAGGACCCTCCCCACCTCATCACCACCACCCTTCTGCTCTTAAAAATCATTTAGTTCTTTTATTCCATTGAAAGTTGTTACAAGACCTTTTTTGCTTTCCAGTGTAATGAGCGTGTTGCCTCCTGTAAACATGGAAGCCAATTCTGTGCTCGCTTACGCAGCTTTTTTCTTTCTTTCTACTTAATAATCCAAAGCAATCAGGCCACATTTTAAATTTCAAGTAGGAGCTAGTTAACCTAGCTTACAGACTGAAGCATGGGGTTGGCATTATTCCTGGAAAACAGCGAGCGAGGAAGGAGAAGTACAAGAAAGAGTGAAAAGAGAGAAGACGGGGTGAAAAATGTGATAGCGGCGAAGGTGCCGGGGGAGTCCGACGATGCAAAATGAATAACAACACAGAATAACAACGGGACAGAAAGCGAGGGAAGAAGGAAAGAGCGAGTGAGTAAGATGTGTTTCACTGCAGGAGTTTGTGTAGGAGTGAAGGGAGGCCCTGCGGGGCCCCGAGGTAATCTGCAGGTTTGTGCGCTAGCTCTCCAGGACCTTGCAGGTGTGCTGCAGAGAAGATGTCACAATTTTTGTTGTTTTTTTTCTTTACTCACACACATATTCATACGAGCCCACAAAGATGTACAGGTATAAACACATGGGCATAAAGTTCCGCTCTACTCGGCTTCTCACCTTGTCATCTGGAAATTTACTTACTTAAAAAAAGAAGTGAGTTTTTAGCACTTTTTCTTCCTCCTCTGCACCTCAAAATAGGTTTTTCTCTAGCTGTGCTGGCTAGCAATGTTAATGAAATATCTTTGCAGCAATGTCATAAACCGCGACCTTTAAACACCATCTCTCATTAAGATGAACAATATGTGCTGTATAGACAGCATGCAGCAGCCAAATGTCCTTGGCTGTCTGTCTTTATGCAGTTTCAACCGTTTCATCAGACGCTGCTGTGTGAACCGAGTATCTGAGTTTTTGTTTACCCCCACAGTCACACACACCTCCTTTCAAATCTCTGACAAACTTTGATAGTAAAGGCTAACATTTTTAAATAGAATCCTACGCTGTGATGGGCCCCTGTTCTCCCTTTCCTCTTGTCTCTTTGTATTGTGGCACGAGAAATGAAAAACAATGAGATTTAATCATCCTATTCTCCTTTTGCAAACAATTAGATTATGGCTTTGTTTTCTTTCAATTTGATGAGGGAATCTGACACCATTCTTCCCCACAATCCGCAGTCATACATTATGGAGACAGCGGAGCGTGCTTCTGTTAATAGGAATTGACAGGAGCAACTGCAGAAATAACAAGAGCAGACTTCCCCGGCGTCTCGGGCCCCACCCGAAACACTGCGCTTCCGCGGTTAGACGTGCGCACACGCCACCGCCAGCAACGCACGGCAGCAGTGGGACATCCACAAGACGTCCTCATCAATTATGAAGGAGCTCTGAGTACCATCCATTACACCCAATCAGCTGGAGAAATCACTGTTTTACCACCATTAGCATTCCTCTATTCATTAGGAAACCACACGCATACGCACGCACATCTGCAGACAATGCGTCCGATAAGCCAGGATGAAAATGGAAGAACTAAACAGTCTTCAGAATGCAAAGAAACCAGTTCCAGTCCCTGGTTTATTCATGACCTGAATAGCATGCCTGCACAAACAAGCTCCATCTAATGTTAATTAAGCAGAAGAGAGGCTCGTTAGATAGGGAGAGAGAGAAAATGGATTAATCCTAGGACGAGTGGACAGAAACAGTCGATTGGAGAAGTGAAATGGGTAATGTCTTTAAAACGATATGAACAATGTAGTTGCAATAGAATAAGGACACCATCAGCTTTTATGATGGTATCCAAAAAAAGCAGTTCTGCCTGTGAGCAGGTCTGTAGTTTACCCCGGGAAGCTGAAAGTTCAAACACTGGAGCAACCAGAGTAACCGTGAAAGCTCGTGGGTAACTAATGCAGATATAAGTGGTATAAGTGAAAAAAACAAATGAACCGACCTTGGTCACCTGCAGGGACGAGTCTGGGTCAAGTCTTTCCGTTAGATCAGCTGATTACTAAAGCTGCTGACACTAGAGCTTTACACCTAAAGCAGTAAGCGATTCATTCGTTGTACGGGAAAACTGTGGGAAACTTTATTTAAAATGCTGATAAGCTTGATTCAGAGAAAAGCCAAGCTTGGAAAAGGTTAAACACGTCAATGCCCAGTGTATAGTCAAAGAGTCTTAAGCTGGGCAGACACTGTGCGATTTTTCAGTCGCGTTATTCGGCTCCTGCTCAAACTGTACGATTGAATCGAAGGGGTTAGAAGTTTGTAGGTCACGATGCGGGTCTCACACTATACGGCCCGATGCTCTGATGCGACCTGAGTGCTCACACTGTGCGTCCATAACATGAAGCTTATAACACAAAATCTGTCTCTCGCTCTCCCTCTCTGTCTTTCACTCACACCCCACCATCAACTTTGCTAAATTGTTTATGAAAAACATTGACCAGGCAGCTGCAACTGAGCAGCAATGTCCATGCAACTCTTTTCATGGTTGTTGCGATCGTGATAATCGTGAGGCCACATCGAAAAGGCTCAGATGAGCTTCAAGTTCTACAATTTGTGCCTCCATCGTTTGTGTCCAGATCACACGCTGCACGGCTACTCCGTCTTTTTCACTTCCATTCTGTGTTTGCGCGTGCACAGTGTGAGAAGTTGCGTTGACACCCTCAAGAGGGGCGAACGGGATTTTTAACAGGTTTGATTTTCTTGCGACCAAACGATTGCTGATCAGAAGCTGGTTGTGAGTTGTTAATCGCTTCTCGTTACCTCACGTATACTACACGATGCACGACACACGATTAAGGCGAAACTCGGGCCGATCCCCAAAAGATCTGAAAAATCGTCTCAAAATGGACAAATATCGCACAGTGTATGCTCAGCTTTAGAGGTTCTGGATCACCAGCGGGGCTTTACATAACACATGTTAAGGGAATGCACAGTTATTTTCACTCATCATTATTACCTCTATTACCCTTTTTACCCTATCACCTTTATGGTGATGCTCCATAGTTTACAATATCAAAAAATGTTATTCAAAGCAAACCATTTAAACCTGCTTGGTTTATATGTAAACACTGCTTTGATTTAAAACGAGACAAGTCAATTTTAGCTGAACACGGGCCACAGTGGCCCTAATTGGTAATTACTAGATAATGGCACATTGATTTAGTGTTCATTTCCCAAGATTCCCTTGTGTCAGTTGCTTTAAAAAACACTATCACATCTGTCTTTTTAACATGGCAATTACAGAAGAGCTATAAAATTAGCAAACTGACCCGGTTACTATCTATCGAGCATCAGGGGCTCTAAGAAACGAGTCATGAAACCCAGACCAGCTATAGGGGCCATAACTTCGACGGTTTTAAAAGTTTCTTGTTAATGAATTTCCAAGAAGAATGTGTTTAGCTTCAAGGATACTGTAGCCATAAAGGTCAAGACCCATTGCACAAATCTGATAACACGAACACGTATTGGGTGACAGCTCTGTTTGTAGCCATTACTCCACTGTCTAATCCAATTCACTCCAAGGCATCTCCATCAGATACTCGCTCGTACTGTAATTTGGTTACGGAAATGGAAGATCAATTAAAGACGTGAGGTAGAGCCGAAGCTGCAAGACCGATAAAAAGATATCGGAAGGGAGAGAGTCCGTTCTGTTTTCGTGTAAGAGCCGACGATCCGTCTACAGGTGCACACCGCCTCCTTTGGCGAGCTGTCAGGTGGCATATTTGATGTGGCGGTGCTCCGCTTCATTATGCATGCCATATTGAACCAAACCAAAAGGTAATGAAGGTGAATCAAATATTCACTGGGGCACAAATCACTGGAAGCCACAGCCTGACCCCAACCCTCCCCCATCGGAGACAGAGAGACAAAGCCAGCAAACCCTGTCGGGCTTTTAGTTTAGCAACACGAAGTTTAGCCTGGAAAACATGAAACACAGAGCAGTGGGTTTTGTATGTGTTAAGATTTTTATAGCTCCGCTCAAACATTTATTATGAGCCTACACCTCATAGCAACGGTGGAAAAAAATAACTACGTGGTTTTGTGTTGAGCCCAGTTGTGTTTCCTGACAATGGTGCTGCTTTGAAGTCAGGTGTGCTTTCTCTCCTTTGTTCGTTAGCCAGAACAAGATCTGTAATACAGATGTCCACTGGTCAGACTAGTCGGGGAAGGTGTCTTTTCTGCTAAACGAGTCTGTGGTGGGTTGAAAAACAGTAGATTTTTAAAAAAATTTTTTTATTTTTGGGAGCTGGAACAACTCTATCATCAAAGCCTTTCTGTCCATCCGTCCTTTCTGTCTCTTTCCCTCTCTAACTACATCTCACTAGAGCACTTGCCCCTCACCCTTGGCCTATCTCGATCTCTTTTATATCCTCTAGTGGGAAATCAACCACATGCACGTAAACAAAGCTCTGCACACATGCAGGTGTGCACAAACACACACATACACACCATTTTGCATCGCCACGGGGCTGAAAGAAACTTCTATCAGCGCAGCTTTGTCTTTCAGGTGGTAATTAGCAGTCATTGTTGTTGTTCTGCTAATCAGAAATCTCACACACCAATGAGGGTCATTATCTCGCCATCAGGAAAAGGAAGAAAAAAAAAAAGACCAGCCTGGCTCAGGGAAGATGCAGAGAGATGTGCCCGTATGTGATATGTATTGTGATAGAGTTCAGCGCCTTATCAAATAAAATGGAGAAATTGGATATTTTTGATGATTTGCATGTAGAGGGGCTTAATATCAATTACGAGATGAGATTGTGTGATTGTTTCCTCCTCTGGCTAATTGTGCCTTCAGATTTATGGATACATTAATCTGAAAATGCCTTGAGGCATGCCGCGCAAACACTGTAGGTCAAAGGGTTAAACAAATCTGAATTTAGTCAGAAATGATAAATGTGTATAAATAATCCAGTGGCCTCCAACAGCCAAAATGAACAGGTTTCTCTGGTGATGTCAAGTCACAGATTGTAATGTATTTGCCTGCCTGTTGAAGAATACATGTTGGCAAATACCTACTTACTATACTGTAATAAGATAAGATAAGATAAGATAAGATAAGATAAGATAAGATAAGATAAGATAACCTTTATTAGTCCCACACGTGGGAAATTTGTTTTGTCACAGCAGGAAGTGGACAGTGCAAAAGTTATGAAGCAAAAATTAGAATACAATAAGAATAAATACAGTACACAACTGTACAGAATAGAATAAAATAAAATACTATATACAGTAGAATAAAATATACAATAAGATAAAAATAGAATACAAATGCTTTATACAACTGAGTAAAAAATACAACGATGCCAGAAAAGATTATTGTACTTAGTGTTATTGCACATGTGTGGATGTGTGTGTTTGATCAGTTAAAGTCTTTATTGTGGAGTCTGACAGCAGTGGGGAGGAAAGACCTGCGAAATCTCTCCGTCCCACACCGTGGGTGCCGCAGTCTCCCACTGAAGGAGCTGCTCAGTGCTGTCACAGTCTGCTGCATGGGGTGGGAGATGTTGTCCAACAGTGATGACAGCTTAGCCACCATTCTCCTGTCACTCACCACCTCCACTGGGTCCAGAGGGCATCCTAGAACAGAGCTGGCCCTTCGGATCAGCCTGTTCAGTCTCTTCCTGTCCCCGGCAGAGATGCTGCCGCCCCAGCAGACCACACCATAAAAGATAGCAGAAGCCACCACAGAGTCATAGAAGGTCTTCAGGAGTGGGCCCTCCACTCCAAACGACCTGAGTCTCCGCAGCAGGTACAGCCTGCTCTGCCCTTTCCTGTAGAGGGCGTCTGAGTTATGAGTCCAGTCCAGTCTGTTGTTCAGATGAACACCAAGGTACCTGTAGCTGTCCACAGCCTCAATGTTCATACCTTGGATGTTCAGTGGTTGCAGTGGAGAATGCTTGTGCCTGCAGAAGTCTACCACCAGTTCCTTGGTTTTACTGGCGTTGATCTGGAGGTAGTTCAGCTGGCACCAGTCCACAAAGTCTTGAGTCAGTCCTCTGTACTCCTTGTCGTCCCCATCAGTGATGAGGCCGACTATTGCAGAGTCATCAGAGAACTTCTGCAGGAAGCACTGGGTGGAATTGTGGGAGAAGTCTGCAGTGTAGATGGTGAAGAGGAACGGAGCCAGAACTGTTCCCTGTGGGGCCCCCGTACTGCAGACGACCCTGTCCGACACACAGCCCTGAGTCCTCACATACTGTGGTCGGTCGGTGAGGTAGTCTAAAATCCAGGTAGTGAGGTGATGGTCCACTCCAGAGTTCTCCAGCTTGTCCTTCAGAACCGAGGGAAGAATAGTGTTGAAGGCACTGGAGAAATCAAAGAACATGATTCTCACAGTGCTTCCAGCGGTCTCCAGGTGAGCGAGGGAACAATGTAGGAGGTGAATGACGGCATCATCCGCTCCAATGCCAGGCTGGTAGGCAAACTGAAGTGGGTCCAGTGATGAGCTTATTAGGCGCCGGAGCTGAGCCAGGACCAACCGCTCCAGGGTCTTCATCTGGTGGGATGTCAGAGCCACCGGCCTGTAGCTGTTGAGGTCCTTGGGGCGTGAAGTCTTTGGCACTGGTACAACACAGGAGGTTTTCCAGAGCTGTGGGACTCTTCCCAGCCTCAGGGACTGACTGACCTCAGGGACCTACTGACTGTGACTGGCAATCGTTCTCCCAGCGACTACCATACACCTCCAGCAACCACTCACACCTAGTTGGGCAATTCTCATTTTTCCCTCAAGGCCAGTGGTTGCCAAATGGTTGCAGACCAAGAGTTGCCATAACTGTCACACGTCAATAATGGTGGACAGGTTAATGTCACAAGGTTGGCAGTCACATGCCTCGAAATAAAATCTGAAAGCTACCACCAGTCATGAGAATAATGAAGCATAGAAAAGCAAAACCACCGCAGCAAATTCGTTGATGACAGCCTGACACATTAGTGAGTACTATTATAAAAAGTCTAGGTACTGGAGGCTCCATGCAATCTTTGGATCAACTGTATATTATGATAGGCTTATACTGCCCTATTACTTTTATGCAAAATACATGAGTAGCCTGAACCCTTTGATTAGTGCCTTGGATTGTTTATATAGACAGAATGTCAGATATTAAGAATACCAAACATCAACCAAGGGCGCCTGAACTTCAGAGGACAAATACTCTGCCACTCTACTGGAACTCTATGCATCTTTAACAAGCATACGTTTAAATCCCTTCCACTTTGCCACTTCTGCGTCCCCCTCCTGTGTTGATAACTTCATTTAGACCAAACAATCTTGAGATGAAGGTTACTGTGGATGGACTGCATTCTCGATTAGAGGCGGATAAATAAATAATGGACTCAGAATGAGGCAACAAATTATGCTAGTCTCTCCAATTCAAATCAACGGTGTCCAATCTATAGCTGTGTCCTTGGGATGGTGGGGTTTGGAGAGCTGGGGGGCATGATGGTGCACAAGAAATTGCTGACTGTCATACGTGGTGCTCTGCTGGTCACTCCGGGGAGCTGGGCGCCTGCTTTAATCAAGGTCCCAAGCACGAACAGAAAGCCAATGCAGGGGCTGTGGATTCAGGGGTCACAGTGTCATCCAGCATTATCCCTCTCTCACTGACTCTCACTTCTGTTCTTACGGCATTAAATGCTCAGATATGCAATCACACATTTTCTATTAGTCCCATCTATCTCACCCATTTCCCTCACCTTCCTCTTCCCCTGTGTATGTCAGCCCATTCCCGAGCTCGTTCCCTAGCTGCTGGAACAAAGCACCCCATTGGGTGACAGCATGCACAGGTCAGCTTGGCCTTTCCTCTCAATTCACCTCTGGGGTGGATTACTAAATGGAAATGACCACAGGGTTTCACGGGTCCACCCCGATCAGCTCACAGCTCCTTCTCTCTCTCAGCCAGTTCTCTTTTATTTTCAAGCGGGCAAACCTTCACCTAGTCCCAGAGACCTGACCGATATTAGAATTGTCTCCTCTACAGCAGTACACGCAGCAGAGAGACAGCAGAGACTAAACCTAAGCATTTATTTTTCATCTTAAAGGGGTGCCCCAGAGAATCACTGACGAGTTTACAGTGTATATACAGTTGGAGAGACTTGAAAGAGACAAATTTTAAAAATTAATGGTCAAAAAGCTGCTCAGCAGGAGCAAAGCCATTCTGACCTAAGATTGTGTCAAGCTCCAAGCAATCTGAATTCAGCAATTTCCATAATACTGCTTCATCATGTCTGCACGCCCGATAATTGCCGTGTCTTTCAAACACGGCAGCGTCTCATAATGCAGACTTTTCTTTCAGACCTTAGAGAGCATCCCTTCATGACCAAATACATTATACCGCATTCACAGACTGAGTTGTGCTTTTTATGACAAGCAACCTGATCTCCATTTAGCGAATCGTCAGCCTGGTTCCAGACATATCTCGTCTCTTTTTTTTCTTTCTTCTTCTTTCTTTTTTAAAGAGATTCAAATGACTCTAATGTTGTGGTAATTAAAGGCAGTTTCCACAACCGGGGGAAAAAACATAACAACGTGAACCAGACCTAGCCAATAAAAAAAAGAGAAAAGTGTGTGTTACATGAACATGTGAGGCATTTCACTCAAATAAACAACAAATCAAAGCAGGAACAGAAGTTTTTTCATCAAAATGTCAGGTGATAGAGCAGGTTTGACAGGTGATCACATGGTTGGGGGTTTGATAAGTGGCTCCTCTATTTGTTGGGAGTGTTTATGGGTAACACACTAAGCCCTGAGTGCATTTTCTTTCATTTTATTTTATTTATATGATGGTCAAACCCAACTGCAGTTATACTGTACTGTAAGGCAGCAGTCCCCAACCCCCGGGCCATGGGTCTGTGAGTCATTTGGTACCGGGCCACGAAAGTCGTGACTCGGGTGTGAAATTCATGGTTTTTTTTATCATTTTTAGCGTTAACTCGGTTTCCCTGGGTCTTTTCTGCTGTGTTATGAATAAATCTTCTTTTTTGTGGTACCGGTTCGTGAAAATATTGTTGGACATAAACTGGTCTGTGGTGCAAAACAGGTTGGGGACTGCTACTGTAAGATTAAGACCCTACAGTCATAGAGAGTACGTAACCCTCTATGAGCAAGCACTTGGCGAAAATGGGGAGGAAAAACTAAATTTTCACAGGAAGAAACCTCCAGCAGAACCAGGCTCAGGGAGGGGCAGCCATCTGCCGGGATCGGTCTCATATGACAACTTAAACACACTGTAAACACTTTGTAGCACCTCGCAGAAGCTACAAAAGCTGCCATATAAGCAGGTGTACAAACCACTATTCACTACACCAAAGAGGAAAAGACAGACAGGAACAAAAGGTTGCGCTGAGTAAGAAAGTAACAAAAATGGCAATTCGGTTAGATTATCAGGTTATGAAAATATTTCTTGCTTGGCAGCAGCCCTCTAGTAAACATATTGGTATCTTGCTGCTGTGTCTCATAAGCTTTGTGGCTGGATGAGATAATGTGTTATGAGTGAGACTTCTGTGGCAAAAAAAAAAAAGAAAAAGAAAATGTGTTTGTGTGTCTGCTTCGCGGCTGCTCAATAACTACCTGCCTGCCTACAGACGAATGCAAAACAAATTGGAAATATGTGCCAGTTACAGGACGCTGATGTTATTACCAAAACAAATACAGTGTCATCACTGCGGTGACCTCCTCCATCTGGCAGCATTCCTGTAATTCCAGTGATGGGAAAAAGTATATGAAAATGATCTACGGGCGTATTCGCCCACACAGTTTAATTGGAATGTTAACGTTCCCTTCTTTATCATTAGCCCTGCAGTGACTTGTTCCCTCCCTCAACCAGCAGAAGGAGGAGGAGGAGGAGGCACGTGGAGGGGGAGGGGGGCTTGGGGGGTTCTGATTGAGGTTTTACAGACTCGATCCCAGTTGAATTGCAATTGCAGAGGCTTTTAATTAGATAAAGCTCGGCCGGTTTGAACATATACTTTACAGCCGTGTCAGGCTAAAAGGGTCTGTGTGTCGTAAATATCACCCGAGACATTAATAGAATTGAGATTACAGGGCAGAATGTGCAGATCAGCGCAAAAAGGAAAAAGAAAGGCAGCCAGCAGTGGGACGACTTCATACAGCGAGCTA